>NC_026006.2:36847598-37170424 GCF_000442705.2 Elaeis guineensis | reverse complement strand
TTTGATGGGCTGAAATGATTCTAACTCAACCCAACAAGGATCATTGATCCAAAAATGATCCTAGTAAGTTCTCACAATCCATCGTTAATATCTAATAATATGTAGTGACAATTCAATAGAATAGAAAGATGAACCTTTAGATGTAGTTACTATATAATCAAGTCTTCTATCGAAAGTCCTGACAAGATGTAGGTCATGAAAACTCATCAAACTCTAAACATCCATTATATGCAAGACTTAATTAGCTTGAGTCTAATCATGAATCCCATGAAAACTTCTTTCCATTATCACACTGTTATGGCCACAGATTTAAGAACTCAGCTACTTAGGTTGCATAGGAATACTCCTCAACTACTAAGACCGATAGATCTCCTATAAATATACTCCTTCTTCTACAGTAAATCTACTGTAGCCAATGAATACCGAAAGGCTCCAAATGGCTAGGGATCATATTTATATGTTGTCAAACTATAGCAACTCCACTATGAGCAGCCAAGGCACCATAGATCAAAGAACTACTCATATGACTACAGCATCGAGATAGTCACTGATGAATGAGTAGACATTCATGTGATTTCTCATTCTTAGTTATGTTCAGTATCGTTATTCTCTAATAATTATAGAAAACATAAGTAGTGCTATGCATGTAATTTCAAAAAATTTATGCAATGGAGGAACAAGATTAAATATTTTAATCTAAATTACATACATAAGATCTAATCTAGATTATCATGTCAAGATAAAAATATGAATTAAGATACACTTTAGATTTGAAAATAAATACTTGTATCGATCTCATCGTGCTGCAATCTTAGATCTAACTATTAGATCTAACAAAACGATCAAGATAGGTTAGAAATAATTACCAAACTAAAGAAATCTTGATCTTCACTAGTCCAACACTTGGAAAGGCTCTTTTTTAGGTTGCTCATAGTCACACGAAGTTGTCCGGCCTCTACAGCAAGTTCACATGAAAATTGATACAGATCAGGGTCCTTAGAGGTGCTAGTCTGTAAGAAACTTTGAGGCTGATTTCTTCCTTCTTCTTCAAAGGCCTTGGAAGCTCCAAAGGATGAAGAAATCTAGAGAGAAGAGGAGGAGAAGCTCTGGAAACAAAAACACTAGCAAGAGAACAAAGATGTGATGCCAAGAGGAGAAGCCACCTTTTTATAGATAAAAGCTAGGGTTTTCATCTAAGGGGAGAAGGCACCATAGAGTCCACGCCCAACCCAATTTTGGGCATCCCAAAATTTTTTGAAAGAGGTCTTTAATGTCAAGAGGAGATCTGGTATCTCACATGCCCAAAAACACTCCAAGAAAATTAAGGAAAAAATCATTTAAGTGCCAACAACTTTCTTTATTTAAAAAATTTCTTTCCTTCTTATCACCTTATCTCTAATTCAGCTCGCATTTGAATTAGGCAGGAGATAGGATTATGACTCATCAACCTTTGCTGCCTACCCTTATTAGACTCTCTCTCATGATGCCAAAAATCTCAAGCCAAATCAAATTTGGCATTGAGATATGGGCATGAGTCCAGATGTGGCGCAAAAGATAAGGATAGAGTCCTTGCCAACTAGGACTCTTCATTTTCAAATTAATTCTAAATTAAATCAAATCTAGTTTGAACCCAAAGTTAAAAATGAACCTAATCAAATTAGGAGTCCAATAATCTCAATAATTTCCTAACTCAATTAGGAATTAGCTGAGTCCAAATTCTGATCGAATCAGGATCAAATTTCTCTTATAATCAGGCTTGATCATATCAAACCCAATCTGAGTCGAACTGAATCTAATTCAATTAGATTTGATCCAAAGCTCTTTACTTAATCAAATTGAGTCAATTAGTAATCTAATTACTAATTAATTCTTTATTAATAGTAGAGTTTCACTCCCAGTGGAACTCCTCACCAGAGTCATAATCCAATTGGACTCTTCAGTGATCAGATTAGACCAAATCTTCTAATGTGTGTGATCCCATAAGTTCAAACCTAAGCCGGTAGTATAGGAACAACTTTTTATATTAATCAATGTAACCATCTAGCAATGGGATCCGATGTCCGAATAGATCGAAAGATTGCAAAGCAACATTCTTAGAACCTATTGGCATATTGTTACCATATAATTCATTCTTTTGACCCTAATGCTCAAGATGACCTAGGATTTAACTGTAAATCTAATTTAGTCGACCATATTATATTTCAATCTTTCAAATCTATCACATAGATTACTCTAGTCAAGATTTTACTGAATTAAAATATACTGATGCATATCTCCTACTAATTTAGAGGGGTCAATACCTTCTTGACTCACACACTGACTTGATAAGTACTTGACTACACCTAGTGTCCTTTCATCATTGAGTTAGAAACTCAAATGATCTGATACTAAAGTACAGTGAGTTGCTTACAAGTCATCATGATGATCTCAGATCTGAGGGACACTTATGCCTATACCCTTCACGAGCTATTCTTGATAGCAGAGTACTTGACAAATAATCATATTTGATGCAAATCTACTCCTACATTCTATCTGCATGCCATACCAGTGTCTTCATACTCTTTAATTAAGAGGATAACCAACTCATATGGCATACAACAACCTATACTCGATATTGCTATCATCCTATTAACAGCATATCATTTGGTCGCAAATATTTTTAAGAACTAAATGACAAATCCTCTTTTATCGATTAATTATAGTCTTAAGAATTTCATTACAATACAGAAGTTCTAAGATAGACAATTTGTAATGAAAAAAATAAATAATTTTATTAATAAAAATTCATATATATTTACAAGTATGAGCACAATCGTCAACAGACTGACGATTGACTTTGAGACATATTTTTTAATAACTCTCACTTGGACTAAAGCCAATCGGTACAGTATCGTATACCCATTTTTGACTTGTGATCATCGAACTCCTTAATTTTGAGAGCTTTAGTAAATGAGTCGGTAAGGTTCTCCTTTCCATCAATCTTTTGAAGGTTGACATCATCTCGATCTACGATCTTTCGGATAAGATGATAGCAATGCTGAATATGCTTGGTGCATTGATGGGACCTCGGCTCCTTGGCTTGAGCAATGGCTCTGGTATTGTCGCATTATAACAAGACAGGCCATCAATGGAGGGTGCCACTCTGAGCTCGTCGATGAACTTTCGCAACCATACAGCTTTTGTCATAACATCAGATGTCGTGATATACTTTACTTCACAAATAGAGTCAGCTATAGTGTGCTGCTTAAAATTTTTCTAGTAGATCGCTCCATCATTCAGAATAAAAATATAACCCGATACACTCTTGCTATCATTATGGTCTGACTGAAAGTTGGAGTCAGTGAACCCCACCAGTTTCGAGTTAGTTTCACCATACATAAGTCACTGGTCCTTAGTATTTCTCAAATACTTAAGAATGATCTTTACGATCTTTCAGTGATTCTCTCCTAGATCAGACTGGTATCTACTCACTATCTTTAGTGAGTATGCCACATCTAGTCATGTACATATTATGGTGTACATAATAGAACCTACTGTCGAAGCATATGAAACTCTACTCATATGCTCTCTTTCTTAAGGAGTTATCAGATAATCTTTCTTCGAGAAAAAAATTTCATGACCTATTGAGAGATAACCTTTCTTAAAATTCTTCATGCTGAACCATTTCAGCATGGTATCTATGTACGTAAATTGAGAGAGCCTGAGCAGTCTCTTAGATCTATCTCTATAGATCTTCATCCTTAGGATATAGGCTGCTTCTCCCAAATCTTTCATGGAGAATTATGACGACAGCCATATTTTTATTTTTTGTAATACATGGACATTATTTTTGATTAAGAGAATGTGTCTACATATAAAACAAGAATTACAATTATTGAATCATTAGCCCTCTTATATTTGCAGGGTTCCTCTTCGTTCCTAATGAAGCCATACATTTTGATTATCTTATCAAAACGTATGTTTCAATTCTGAGATGCTTGCTTCAATCCATAAATAAATTTCTAAAGCTTGCACACCTTGGACTCGTCTGTGGGTGTGAACCCTTCAAGTGTATCATATACACCTCTTCATTCAGCTCTCTATCTAGAAAAGTTATTTTCACATCCATTTGCCAGACTTCATAGTCCAGATATGCTGCTATCGCAAGCATGATCTGAATAGACTTAAGCATTGCCACTGGAGAAAACATCTCATCATAGTCAATACCATAATGCTGATGATAACCTTTAGCAACCAAATAGACTTTATAGGTCTTCACCTTCTCGTCTGTGCCTCTCTTTCTTTTGAAGATCCACTTACACCCTATGGGTTTAACCCCTTCAGGTGATCAACTAATGTCCATACATCATTGACCTTCATGGACTCTATTTCGAATTTCATGGCTTCAACCCATTTATCAGAGTCAGACTCCGCATCACATCTATATAGATGATCGGGTCCTCATTATTTTCATCGAATTCAATAGAATCTCTATCTCAAAAACTATAGTATCTGTTCGACTGATGCAGTACTCTATCGGATTGCCTTAAGGATGTTTGTATATTGGATTTCGGATTTGATCTTATCAAATTTGGTTCAGATTCAATAATTGGTGTCGGTTCTTCTATCTATCAAATTTTATCAAGCTCAATTTTAGAGGCATTTATTCCTTCACTAAGAATTTTTTTTTTCAAAAAGTGTGCTTTATTACTGACAAATATCTTTTGTTCAGCAGGCTGGTAAAAGTAACATCCCATCATTTCTTTGAGATACCCTACTCAACTACGGATATATAAGAGCCAAAACTGCTCAAAGCATTCCATCCAGCATAAGCATCTGGATAATCTAGAATGCGATGTGGCATAACCGAAAGCCCTAAGAAATGCATGGGAAGCTAGCCACTTCATTCAATCAATCATATGTTCTATTTTGGGACACTGGAATTCATGACTTTTTTCTTTCTTCAATTTGGGATTGTTTTTAGTTTTAGATCTTCCAAATCATTCCCGCAGTAGATCCAGATCGATTTTTTTCTGATCCTTCGATAAAAAGATCCATTCTCTTCATAAAAAAGAAGAAGCTAGAACCAATAAAGATTTCAGATTTGAATTGATGTTCTTTCATTGATTCATCCTAAAGATTTTATTTCAATTAAAATTTGGTTATTCACGATGTAAATTATACTTATCAGACTTAGGTCCGAGCTTCTTAGTTTGTAATCATTTAACATAAGCCAGACACCCCCATACCTTAAAGTAAGAGAGATTCGGCCTACACCTTGCCCATATCTTATATGGTGTTTTATTAACTGACTTGCTCAAAATATTATTGAGCACAAGATAGGTTATCTCAAGTGCATATCCCGAAAAAGAGATCGACAGAGTTGCAAACCCCATCATGGATCGAACTATATTCAACAAGGTTCCAATCCTCCTTTCTGAGATATCATTATGCTGTGGTATCCCTGGAGGGATCCATTATGAGAGAATTCTATTCTGTTGTCCAGATATGGAGCCCAAGAGGAGGGGTGAATTAGATCTTTTTAAAATTTTTATGATTAGTGCACTTAAGAAATATGCTATACTTGCTAAGTGGAGTGAGTTGATTAGCTATGAAAATAAAATCAATCACAAATAATAGGTAGGTAAGTATAAAATACAAAGAATAAGTAAAGAGATGTAAGCATAACAAACACAAGAGATTTATAGTGGTTCGGTGCCAACTTTGCACCTATATCCACTCCCCACATCTCTATTTAGGAATTCAATCCACTAAACGGATTTCATGATACAAAATATCAGACAATCCCGATCCTTGCTATTCAAGGAAGAACACTTATTTTTTGGATACAAGCTAACCTTCAACACTTCAATTTCAGGTTCGGATCAACCTATCCGAGTTTTGAAACCCTCCAAAACTCAAAACCCAAAATACAATAGTAAGAAAAATAGTGTACAAGAATTTCAGCATAACAGCCCCTTAATGAGCACAATAAATATAATAAAAATATAATACTTAAGGAGAAGAAGTCTTTGCTGAATACCCTTAATGAATTTGCATATTTGAATACAGCTAGAGAGTAGTTAGTGAGCTGATTGAATGCTTCTTTCCTCTCTTTTAGAGATTTTTTGAACTTTCACAGATGTGAGCTTTGAATACTTAAAAATTTATTGATTTTTCACCTTAAGAGAGCATTTATATTCTTCATTTTTACTTAAGAGTATCTTAGTGTCAGTTTAGAGTCGTTGGAGAGTATTTAATGCGCATTAAATATACCAAAAATAGACTGAAAACTAGTCATTATGCATGCTCGCCAGAATAGGACGTCCCATGGGATGCCTCACTGGCAATGGGACGTCCCATGGGATGCCTCATTTGGCCAGGCAAAAAACTAGCTCTCTATTTTGATCTCAAGATCTCAGGGGTCGTCCCACATGGATCATCCCACTTCATGCCACAAGCCAAAACAGTGTGTGCCGGCTACCCAATAAAAGGAGATAATCCAGATGGGTTGCTCCATTTTGTGCCAACTCAATTTTTTATGCATTTAAGGTCCAAAACTCACCAAAATACTTTCAAATACTTTCAAATCAATTCGACACTTCCAAAAGGCTTCAAAAACTTCTCCAACTTGCAAAAACTTCAACTTTGGCACGCTTGATGGAGCTTTTCGAACCCAATATTTTGGACCACCTGAAACATCACTAAAATATTCTCTAAAGATAAGAAACTCATTAGTAGTCCCCTCAAATAGTTTGTGACCATCAAAATTAATTTTTGGAGCAACAATCTCTCCCTTTTTATGATGACAAAATATTTGAGTGTTCATAAAACAAGTCCATAAAGCTCAAGAAATTAAGTTTGTGAAGCACTTGAAAGAACATGCCAAAGATTAAGCATAGAAAATCATGAGATACATATTTTCAGTAAGTTACAATATTTTAAATCATTTTGCTGAAACTTATTTGTGAAGGTATCAGAGTTTTTCAAAAATTATTTCTAATTAGCAAAATCATCTCCTTTCTTGTATGAAATAGATAAAAGTAATCATTTTGATCATTTTGAAAAAGATCTCCCCCTTTCTTATATAAAGAGTGGTCAAGTTATAAAATTTTTCTAATTGGAGCAAAGATGGTTCATAGAAGAAATTTCTTCTTCTCTTCCTTATTTTTAGTATTAGAGCAATATGTACAAAAAGAATCTTTCTTTCTCTTTTTCTTATTTTGATATCAAGGCAAAGATAAAAATATCAGAGCAAGAATTAAAAAAGAAGGTATTAGAGTATTTTACAAAATCAAAAATAGATGTATCAGGATATTTTGGTATCAAGGCAAAGATGAAAATATCGAAGCACTCAAGAAAAATGGATGTATCAAAGCATTTTTCAAAAAGTGTTAAGATAAAAGTAAAGATAGACGTATTAGAGTAAAAGATGGGCGTATCAGAGGCATATCAAAGCAAAATACTGTATCGTATCAGAAAAAAATTTGCAAAAAATTCAGATAGACTACCATCTTAACAAAACTTCTCAACAAAAATTCAGTTAGACCAAAAATTCAGATAGATTGGACTGCACTACTTTCTCTCCCTTTTTGACATCATAAAAAATGGACTAGAGAGAGTAAGATTTTTCATAGTTGTGCATCAGGTATCAGAGTAATAGTGCAATCATTCAAGTGAATTAGTCATTCATTCATTCATTCATTCAAAAATAGAAGTGGATAACCTCATTCATTAATTACAACAAAAAGAGAGGTTACAAGAGTCATAATATATATCCATAAGCATAAAGCTCTCATATATTCAACTACTAAAATAAAATACAACAACTAAGCAACCTAAAAGTCTAGTACAAAAAGATCAGATCAGTGTGAGCGGGCATCGAGCTCAAGATCAAGATAAGTGAAACAAGATCAGCTTCATCCTCGACTGAAGGGTCTGGTCCGAGTGGAAGATATCGAGGGATAAAATGCAATGGATTGGACAAAGGCTGGCTCACTAGATGCGGAGGGCCTGGACTGAAGCTGAGTCCTAATGGCATCAAGCTGGGATAAGATCCCCTTCACTGAAACTCAGAGCCCATCAAGATCAGAAGATATAAAGTTCCTGGAGTCTCTAATATCTGCTTGGATCATCTTAAGTGAAGAATGAAGTTGGTTGTGAAGTCTCTCTATCTCTCGAGCAAAATCAGCCAACTGAGATGAAGAGGTAGTCGATGTGCTTGCTCCTACCGATAGAGAATCTAAAATCAATCTGATCTCTCTCTTCATATCAAAAATCCTGCCATTGAACCTGAGTAGAGAACTCTCCACACTCTCCAATCTAGAACTCAGATCAGATAAAAGCTCCATCAATGAGGATATGTGTGGTACGATTGAAAAATTTAAGAAAGGGTCAGAAAAAAAACTCGACGGAGGCTGACGATACTACTGCTACTGCTGCACCTGCTGGAGGATCTACTCCTGATACTGTTGAAACTGGTGAAGCTACTGAAGAAATTGATCCTAAAATCGCTGCTGCTAAACAGATAAAATGTCTGCCACTCTCTCAGCCAACAGTCCCATCTCATCCTTCCCCAAACTAAAAGATAGCATGGTATGGCTCGATGAAGGGGGTACACTGACTGAGGGTCCTGCCTCAGGCTCCGATATAGGGTGATCAACTGGGCACTGCCTGTGCACAGGTGGTGAAGGTGGACCCTCCCCCTCAACATGCTCCTCCTCCTCATCCTCCTCCTCCTCAGCTGTAGCTACACGGCCCTTGGCCCAATGGCCATCCACTCTGACAAACCCCATGCATCGAAGGGAGTGGTCATTGTAGGTGTCAGTGTTTGACAATCTACAAACAATCTCTCCCTCAAAGCTCACTCCAGACTCTCTAAAAATCACTGTAAGAGCCATACCATATGGCAAGGGAGCCTTGGATCTGTTCAATGCTTTCCTCATGGCATCGATCATCAAAAAAAGTAGATTCAGGGGAGTCTCGAAAACAACATGGTGCATCAAGCAAATATCTCTACCAGTCATCAAATCATATCTTCCCCCTCTGGGGAAGAAAATCCTAGACACCATGTGGTGGAGCAATCTCATCTCCACACTCAGATCCTTGACTTCAATTTTTAAAAATCCTTCTACATCCTCTCTTCCAAGAATAGTCCTAAGCCTGATTTTTTTTTCTGGGAAGCTCATCTAGGTAGCTACCCTCACAGGGCATCTGAAGAAGTCTACCTAGCCTAGGAGCATTAAGAATAATTTGGACACCCTTCACAATTGACCTCAAAACTCCATCAGTGAGAACTAAATTCGAATGAAACTCCTTGACAAGATCAATGTAAATGGGCTCGAATAAATTATAGAAAAATCTCCATCCTTGCTTAATCAATTTTTCACCAATAGAAAAACCATCACTCCTCAAAAAATAAAAGTCTACATTTCTTCCTAGGGCTACTTTTCTTGCAGATAAAGGGATCTTACTAGGTGTGATCGGTGGAGAGGCTTGAGCTAATGCTTGAGTAGTCTTTTTCCTTCGTTCCTCAGCCTCCTAGGACCTTACTGACTTTCTTCTCTGTGGCAACCTCATTTTGGGGGCCATTGTCCCAAAGAGAGTAGGAGAACTAGTCAAGGAGATAGAGAGGGATGAAGGATGGATGAAAAAGAAGAGGATTTCGGGGTGATTATCATAGATTTTGCAAACTAGGGCTTGAGATTTTGATGAAAAGCAAGGGGGTATGCTGAGAGATAGTGTTTGCTTTAGAATTTGAAATGGAAATCTAAGATTTTGGATGGATTTGAGGCCGGTGGAGAGCTAGGAGAGGTGCCTTAGTTTTGGGATGAGAATAAGAAGAAGATGTATAGTGTTTGAGTTGCCCCACATAGGTTTTAAAGGGGGGATTAAACGGGTCGACTCAAATGAAATTCATGAAGGAAAAATCGGCTTTTTTCTTGTAGGATCTTCCAGATCTAATGAGATCTAGGATGGAATATTTTAAAAAAAATTATCCTATGATATTTTAGATCTAAGATCTATTAGATCTAATTCCTATTATCTAATATTAAATCTAAAATTAAATCTAAAAATATGAGGAATAGAGAAATACCTCTAGGGTAACTAGATTACCCTGTAGATGATCGCAGCAATGCCCGAGGTTCTAAAATAGCCACATAGTCGTCTGGCCTCTACCAGTATCTACTCAAGTAGGATTTGCATCATCTTCTCCTTGCAAATCTTTGCTCCAAAAATTAGATCTGGATCTGATCTAGAAGATCTTCAAAAGATCTCCTGAAGCTGGAGCAGTAGCTTCTCGATAAATCTCTGCAGCCTTCTAATCAGGAAGCCACCACGCCTTGGACAAGCACCAGATGGATGCCCAACCTCTTGGACATGAAGAGGGGAGGGAGAGGTGCAGAGGGGGCATAGAGAAGTGGAGAGGATTTAGGCTTTTGCTAGTTATTGAGCAGAGCCTCTTAAACCCTAGGTGCAGATAGGGTTTAAATAGACCCTGCTGTGCCATGCAGTGCCACATCATTCGACCGAACAAAAAATTTCAATTAATTATGAAAAAAATTTGATTGGTGGAGTGATGTCATTTGATTATATTAGATAAAAATCTCCACAATCCCTCCTACTGTTGGCACCAAAACTGGATAAGCACAGTGAGATTTGCACCCCACAGTCCAAGTTGATCAAGGGATCAGAGTCCTCATCTCATGGGACTCTATCCTTATCCACTTAGAGCGCATGCCATATCTGATTATGGCACCCACATTGAGGGCTAATTTAGCAGGTGGACACTTTACTAAAACTCTCCAATGACCTCTTCCCAAGTGGCCTTCAGTCCAAGGTCCATGGGTCAACGTTTGACCAATGTCCTAAAACAGAAATGGTAGGTGACAGGAATTAGGTGTTGTCTTAAATTCATCTCATGAAGTCAGACAAATCTTTTCTGAGCTGGACTGACTTCAGTCAGACTGTGAGAAATCTTTTCAAGATTCTCTGGATGAGTCAAATCATATTTGGCTTAGTCGAGATAGAAAAGATTACACGAGGAGAAAGTTAGGCTCAATCGTGTGCTAGCATGATTTCTTTGAACCTAATTGGATCTAATCCAAATCAATCAAACTGGGCTAGCTCAATTGATGACATCTAGACCCTAACTTTTATTTGTGTGATCTAGTTAGGTTCATTTTCATATGGTAATGAGACATGTCGTGATCTCATCATTGACATCATCGAAACTCCTTTTGATGGACCAGAACTCTTCTGATTCAGACAATTAGAATGATCGATCATCAAGATCATTCTAATTGCTCCCAAAATCCATCAGTGACACCTAGCAGTATATGGTGGCAACCCATCAGAAATAAATATGAACCTCTCAGTGTAGCTACCTGTGTGATTGAGTTCTTCTATCATGAGTCCTGACTGAATTAGGGTTAAGGTGAACTCGTCAAACCCAACATCAGTCATATGAATCAATCGATCGATCCAAATCCGATGTGAAACCCCAATGGAAAACTCTTTTTCATTATTTCACTTTGTCATAGCCATGGGCTTAAGGACTCGATCTTTCGATTATCATAGGACTACTCCTCTCATCTACCGAGGTTGATAGATCCCTTTTTGGTGCAATCTGGTTCCTACAATGAATATGCTACAGCCAACATACACCTCAGAATTTTGAATGGCTAGGAGATCTAGTTATGGTATAGTCAAACTATAACACACTCAAGGTGAACTGTCGATGTATCTCAGGTCAAAGAACTAGACACACAACTATAGCATCGAGCTAGTCATTGACGAGAAGGTAGACTTCCTTATGACTGCTCGAGGTGGTCACGCTCAGTACTCTCATTTTCAATGAATACCTGTACTCTCGCTCTGATATCTCCACATCGTAGACTCAAGACACATCTACCCTAAGAAAATGATCGTACACCAACCTTCCGGATCGATCACCATCCTCGTGATGATCCTATGGTCAGGAGCTGTTTATGTGTTAGTTATGTAAATTCATGTCTTAAATTTTCAACTCTTGAAAATATGAATTAACATTCCTACTAACTCAAAGGATGTATCACAGACATAATATACACAATGTGATAGTAGAATAACCCTTTTTATTCATTTATAGTCAAAATTATAAATTTGCCCTTAGATTTGTACAGAAATATGTCAACCAATCTGACATCTAGGACACACATCTAACAAACTCCCACTTGACCTAATGTCAATTGGCTACATATCTAAGTCCCATCTTCTCAAGATGAGCTTCGATCTTCTGCTACTCTAATGACTTTGTCAGTGGGTCTGCCACATTGTCTGTGAAGTCGACTCTCTTAACCTCGACATAATCTTTTTCGAGGTAATCACAGATCAGATGGAATCGCCGCTCGATATGCTTGGACTTCTGGTAAGACCTTGGCTCCTTAGCTAGGGTTATGGTGCCATTATTGTCGCAGTAAAGAGGGATGACATTCGATGACATCACTCCAAGCTCTGCAGCAAACTTCTTGTACCAGAATGCCTCCTTCGTATCTTCCGATGCAGCAATATATTCTGCCTCCATGGTGGAATCAGCAATCACCGTTTGCTTGAAACTCTTCCAGCTAACTGCACCACCATTGCAAATGAATAGACTTCTAGATGTCAACTTTCGATCATCTATATCAGACATAAAGTCTGAGTCTGTAAATCTCTAAACTTGGAGTTCTCCATTCTCAAAGACTAGAAACATATCCTTAGTCCTTCTCAAGTACTTAAGGATATATTTCACAGAAGTCTAGTGCTCTTCATCTGGATTCGACTGATATCTGCTTGTGACACTCATAGCATGGGCTATATCAGGTCGTGTACATAGCATGGCATACATGAGGCTTCTTATTGTCTAAACATAAGGGATCTTGCTCATGCGTTCAATCTCCTCAGGTGTGTTAGGGCACATCTTCTTGGAGAGATGAATGCCATATCTAAAAGGTACTAAACCTCTTTTGGAGTTTTCCATGCTAAACCTTTTTAGCACCTCCTCTATGTACATCTTCTGTGAAAGTCTCAGCATCCTATTTGGTTTATCTCTATAGACCTTAATACCTAGTATAAAGGATGTCTCTCCTAGATCTTTCATAGAGAACTCCTTAGACAACTATATTTTGACTGAGGTCAACGTGAAAATATCATTTTCAATTAGGAGGATGTCATCTACGTACAGTACGAGGAAGACAACTGCACTCTCACTGACCTTCTTGAACAGACATAGTTCCTCCTCATTCTTGATGAAACCAAATATTTTGATCACATCATTGAAACGAGTATTCCAGCTCCGAGATGCTTACTTAAGTCCATAAATGGACCTTTGCAGCTTGCAGATCTTGTGATCTTCATCACTGGATGTGAAACCAGACGACTGTTCTATATAGATATCTTCCTCAAGATATCCATTTAAGAACGCCATTTGTACGTCCATCTGTCATATTTCATAATCGAAATAGGCTGCAATAGCAAGCAATGTGCGGATGGATTTTAGCATGGCTAGGGACGAAAAGGTATCCTGATAGTCAATGTCTTCGCGCTGACTATAACCTTTCGCTATGAGCCTAGCCTTGAATGTCTCCACATTCCCATCTGCACCTATCTTTCTCTTAAAGATCCATTTATACCTAATAGGTACAATACCTTCAGGTGGATCTACCAAGGTCCAGACTTGGTTTGAGTACATTGAGTCAATTTCTGATCTCATTGCCTCTAACCATTTCTCAGAGTCGATATCTGATATCGCCTCATCATAGGTCTTGGGGTCATCACCATGAGTCTCATTTCCTGTGAGAAACATTTTCTCTACTTCCTCTTGTATAGTACCTAAGTACTTTTCAGGAGGACGAAAAACTCCAGTCGATCTACGAGGTGGAAGAGGTTGTGTTAGGACTAGTTCTAATTGATTGGGTTCCTCAGGTTCTTTAGCTCGTTGCTCTTGGGAGACATTCTCCTTGAGCTTAATTATTCTTCTGATGCCACCATCTTGAATAAACTATTTTTCAAAAAAAATAGTATGTCGATTCACAATCACATTGTGATCTTTCAGAATATAGAAATAGTATCTTAATGACTCTTTAGGATATCCTATGAACCGAGCTCTAAAAGATCTGAACTCTAACTTGTTCGCCTGCTATCTCTTGACATGAGCCGGACAACCCTAAATTCTGAGATGACTCAGACTTGGCTTCTTACCATGCCATATCTCATACGGTATGGTAGGAACGATTTTAGAGAGAACTCTATTCAATACATATATTACTATCATGAGACAATATCCCCAAAGAAACTCAGGGAGATCCGTGAAGGTCATCATGGAACGGACCATATCTAATAGGGTCCGATTCCTCCATTCTGAAACTCTGTTGAGTTGTGGTGTTCTAGGTAGAGTCCATTGAGAGACTATGCCATTGTCCTTAAGATAGTTTAGGAACTCCCGACTAAGGTATTCACCTCCTCGATCTGATCGAAGAATCTTAATGGGTTTTTTTGTTTGTTTTTCTACCTCATGTCTGAATTCTTTGAACTTTTCAAAGGCTTCAGACTTGTATTTCATTAGAAACACATACCCATACCTAGACATATCATCGATGAAGGTAATGAAGTAGACATAGTTGCCTCTAGCTGGCACATCAAATGGGCCGCACACATCTGTATGTACTAGGGCAAGTAGGTATGGGGCCCTTTCCCTATGTCCTGTAAAAGGAAGCTTGGTCATTTTGCCTTGAAGACATGATTCACAAACTGGATATGACTCGAAAGTCAATGGACTCAATAGCCCGAATTTTTTTAATTTGTTAACCCTATCTTCTGCTATATGACCTAGCCTTAGGTGCCACAGATACCTATCATTTAGACTATCTCTAGGCCTTTTAATTTCTATGGCATGCACATTTTGCTCGATATGAAATACAGATACATCAATATGTAGCTGATAGAGACCATTAATAAGAAAATTATTTGCAACTTTATTATTTTCATAAAATATGTTTCAATGGTTCTTATGAAAGCTAATCACATAGCCTTCTTGTGCTAAACATGAAACAGAAATTAAATTTTTGCTTGCTGTAGGCATATAATAACAATCTCTAAGAACTAAACTAATCCTAATGGTAATCGCAGAGGGTAGGTTCCCACAGCCACAGCAGCAACTCTTGCTCCGTTCCCGACGCGTAGGATCATATCCCCATCCCTCAGCCTCCTGCTCTCCTCAAGATCCTGCATAGAAGTGCACAAATGAGCACTAGAACCAGAGTCAAGTATCCAACTAGATGCAGAAGAAACCGTAAGATTAGATTCTATAACAAGCATTCCTCCAGAAGGACCATCCTTCTTGTTCTTCAGGGTGGCCAAGTACTGAAGACAGTTCCACTTTCAATAGCCGTTTGAATTGTAGTGAAAATATTTTTCCTTTTCAGCAGCCTTCTTCTTCAGTTTCGTCTTCTTCTTCTTCCCATCCACCTTCTGCTTCTTCGCAGACTTCTTCTTCTTTCCAAAAGACTTTCTCTTGGAAGAAGTCTGCTCCATAGTAAGGACGGAGCCTTTTGAACCCTTCAAAGAAAGCTCAGCCGTAGCCAACATGTTCATTAACTCAGTCAAGGTACACTGCATCTTTATGCATATGGAAGTTCATGATGAACTGACCATATGTATTAGACAAGGACTGAAGGATCACATCAATCTAAAAATCTCTGTCTAAGATGACATCGAGCTTCTCAAGCTCTTCAAGGTCCTTGATCATTAACAAACAATGATCTTGGACTGACTGCCCATCATGCATTTTAGTCTTAAAAAGTCTTTGGCAGACTTGATACTTGGCTGCGCGACTTTGTTCACCAAACAACTCTTGTAGATGAGCCAATATTTGGTGGATAGTCATAATGTTCTCATGCTGACGCTGCAAGTCATCAGACATGGTACCCAACATGTAGTACTTGGCTTTGTTATCGTCATCCGTCAACTTTTTCAGAGATGCTCTCTATTTAGCAGTCGGACGTGCTGGTATGGCAGGTGGGTCCTGGTCCAAGATATGAGTCAGTTTCTCGAAATCCAGAATAATTCTGTAGTTCCTCAATCAGTTCTTGAAATTAGGTCCAGTCAATCTATGGGTGTCTAGTATTTTGGTCAGGGGGTTGGACGCAGACATGTTTCCTGTAGAGAGTCAAAAGTTTCTAGTTAGATTTTGTAATCAGACTTAACCAATTTGTTTAGGAGTTTTATTTTTAAATAAATTATGCTTCCACTATTTTCTCAGATCCCTACACTTCCTAGGTAGAGATGTGAAAATCTTCGTGATTAGTGATTTCTAGTGAGTGGTGTGGTCTCACCGCTCACCACCTCACCTAACAGTTATTGGTGATGGGTTAACCGATGAGTGGACAACTCTTGTCCAATGATTCTCTAATCATGGTGCACCCAAAACTTGGTCTCTAATTCATGAAGCTCACCGTGCTCGAAATATTGCTCCAATCTTTAGTTAAGTCAGACCCACCATTTGCATGAATTAAATTCCTGATTGGGTCCCTCACCATATCCGAAATATTGAACATAACCCATCCTCTAATCTGTAGCATCCAATGCCTAATGGATATAGTTGCATCTTTCCGGTGCAACTGAGCCACTGTAATCGCCGAGAACAATCAACCCCGGAAAGGGCCCGCACATCCACAATGGTGGAAGACCTTAGACTTAATATTTTCTTAGGGAGATTTGATTTAGGTCTTATTAAACTTGACTTGATAGTCATAACAATTATGACTAACCTAGTGACATGGGCTAGCTCGAATTGTTAACCACCTCAAATCAGAACTAGGTCGACACATATGGCCAGGTAAGTGAGATCGGTGGAAGGGATATGCCATTAACTTGACAAGAATGCATTCGAGTTGAGTAGCTCCCAATTAAAAACCAGTCGGTCACATCTGCCCAATTTATCTTAGACACCAAATTATCAAACCAGAACTAATTGGGTTAGTCTACAATCCAGGTTCTAACCACTGAGCCAAATTAGGTCTTAACTTGATCGAGTCATATCTAAATGTGATTCGACCTTGACCTAGACTTAATCCTATTAGGCTAGTCAATTATTAGCTTTCATGATCCCACCTAATCAACTTTTGATTCAGTTTGATCAACCGCTAGACCCAATTGAGCTACCCAAGTCTGAACCTAATTTTATGAAAATGACTTAGGTCTAAAATTCTCAATTTTAGACCTAATTTAATTTCATAAGCTTAATTCATTAATTAAGTCTTGGGTTCATAAATAAAACATGTAAAATAAATCTTAAGATTTCAGGATCTAGAGTTTTGCAGAAAAGTAAATTTTGATTTCTGATTAAAGATGAACGCGCAGCACCCCTACATGCTATAAGAACACCCCACTGAATGGGAGGAGAGGGTCTTAAACCCTACTTTGTTCTTATGACCGGACAGCCATGAGGAACATCTTAATCAAAAATATTAATTTAACTACAAAACTAGTTAGATCTAAGTTACATATCACATATATAATTTTAGATCTAACATATACATGCTTTGCATACATATCATGTATTAAAATCTGATCTAATTAGCATGATTTTAGATCTGATACATCACATATAATATCTAAAAATAAGATTTAAATTAAACTATTCAATATAAAATCTATTCTAGACAGTTACTAAAATAATTCTATAACTAGTCTAGGCATGCAACAGATCAATCTTATATATTAATTAAAATTTTATTTTTTATTTTTTGATCTGAATATAATTTTTATAACATCAAAAAAATAGAGAATAAATTAGATCTAATTTATATTTTAATCATATTAAAATATAAAACTATAAGACTATTCATAGATCAAACTACTCCTAGTCTAGTCATGCATCTTATTCATGTTAGATCTACTTAGATTTAATTTTAAATTTTTTTGATTTTAGATCCTATCATATCTGATATGACATCTAAAATCTATTAATATCAGATAAATAAAAATAAAAATTAGATCTAAATTAGATCTAAAATAGAGCCATCAACTTGGCTCTGATACCAGTTGAAGGAAAAATTGACTTTTTCCTTGTAGGATCTTCCAGATCTAATGAGATCTGAGGTAGAATATTTCAAATAAAAATAAATCTAAGATCTATTAGATCTAATTCCTATTATCTGATATTAAATCTAAAATTAAATCTAAAAATATGAGGAATAGAGAAATACCTTTAGGGTAACTAGATTATCCTGTAGATGATCGCAGCAATGTCCGAGGTTCTAAAATAGCCATGCAGTCGTCTGGCCTCTATCGGTATCTACTTGAGCAAGATCTGGATCATCTTCTCCTCATGAATCTTTGCTCCAAAAGTCAGATCTGGATCTGATCTAAATGATCTTCAAAAGATCTTCTGAAGTTGGAGCAGCAACTTCTCGACAAATCTCTGTAGCCTTCTAATTAGGAAGCCACCACGCCTTGGACAAGCACCAAATGGATGCCCAACCTCTTGGATGTGAAGAGGGGAGGGAGAGGAGTAGAGGGGGCATAAAGAATTGGAGAGGATTTAGGCTTTTGCTAGTTATTGAGTAGAGCCTCTTAAACCCTAGGTGCAGACAGGGTTTAAATAGACCCTGCTGTGCCATGCAGTGCCACATCATTCGACCAATCAAAAAATTTTAATTAATTCTGAAAAAAATTTGATTGGTGCAGTGATGTCATCTGATCATATCAGATAAAAATCTCCACAATCTCTCTTACTGTTGGCACCAACACTGGATAAGCACAGTGAGATTTGTGCCCCACAGTCCAAGTTGATCAAGGGATTAGAGTCCTCATCTCATGGGACTCTATCCTTATCCACTTAGAGCGCATGCCATATCTGATTATGGCACCCACATTGAGGGCTAATTTAGTAGGTGGACACTTTACTAAAACTCTCCAATGACCTCTTGCCAAGTGGCCTTCAGTCCAAGGTCCATGGGTCAACGTTTGACCAATGTCCTAAAACAGAAATGGTAGGTGACAGGAATTAGGTGTTGTCTTAAATTCATCTCATGAATTCAGACAAATTCTTTCTAAGCTGGACTGTCTCCAGTCAAATTGTGAAAAACTTTTTCAAGGTTCTCTGAGTGAGTCAAATCATATTTGGCTCAGTCGAGATAGAAAAGATTACACGAGGAGAAAGTTAGGCTCAATCGTGTGCTAGCACAATTTTCTTGAACCTAATTGGATCTAATCCAAATCAATCGAACTGGGCTGGCTCAATTGATGACATCCAGACTCTAACTCTTGTTTGTGTGACCCTGTTGAGTTTATTTCTGTATGGTAATGAGATATGTCATGATCTCATCATCGAAACTCTTTTCGATGGACTAGAACTCTTCTGATTCAGACAATTAGAATGATCGATCATCAAGATCATTCTAATTGCTTCCAAAATCTATCAGTGACATCTAGCAGTATATGGTGGCAACCCATCAGAAATGAAGACAAACCTCTGGATGCAGCTACCTGTGTGATTGAGTTCTTCTATCATGAGTCCCGACTGAATTAGGGTTAAGGTGAACTTGTTAAATCCAACATCAGTCATATGAATCAATCGATCGATCCAAGTTCGATGTGAAATCCCAATGAAAAACTCTTTTTCATTATTTCACTCTGTCGTGGCCATGGGCTTAAGGACTTGATCTTTCAATTATCATAGGACTACTCCTCTCATCTATCGAGGTTGATAGATTCCTTCTTGGTGCAATCTGGTTCCTACAATGAATATGCTACAGCCAACATACACCTCAGGATTTCGAATGGATAGGAGATCGAGTTATGGTGTAGTCAAACTATAGTACACTCAAGGTGAACTGTCGATGTACCTCAGATCAAAAAACTAGATACACAACTGCAGCATCGAGCTAGTCATCGATGAGAAGGTAGACTTCCTTATGACTGCTTGAGGTGGTCACGCTCAGTACTCTCGTTCTCAATGAATACCTGTACTCTCACTCTGATATCTCCACACCATAGACTTAAGACACATCTATCCTAAGAAAGTGATCATACACCAACCTTCCGGATCGATCACTATCCTCATGATGATCCTATGGTCAGGAGCTGTTTATGAGTTTGTTATGTAAATTCATGCCTTAAATTTTCAACTCTTGAAAATATGAATTAACATTCCTACTAACTCAAAAGATGTATCACAGACATAATGTACTCAATGTGATAGTAAAATAACCCTTTTTATTCATTTATAGTCAAAATTACAAATTTGCCTTTAGATTTGTATAGGAATGTGTTAGCCAATCTGGCATCTAGGGCACACATCTAACAATCCACATATCCGTTCAATTGGGACATCCCATCCATGGTGAATATCAGGAGATGGAAAAAAGATTTAAAAAGGAGGAAAAATTCAAGAGAAAAAATTTGAAAAGGTTCACATCGACTTGAGATGATCATGAGAAGTTCAGGTAAATTTTGATATTATTTTTGATGAAATATTTTAACGAAAAAAAAATTGAGATTGTATCTGAATAGCATTGATGATTTTTTAATTATCTTAAAAAAATCTAAAAAAAAAGATAGATGCCTCTCAAAATTAAGATAATGAAGTCAAAAAATTTTGGATAGATTTTGAGAGTGAAATTATAATTGAAGTTCAAGCAGAAGGATCTAAGATGTCCAATTCTCTTCTAATTTTACAAAATTTATTTTCATTTAGTGCTTTGGTGAAAATGTTAGCTAATTATTTTTTAATATTTATGTATTCAAGTGTTATATCATTATTTTGAACATGTTCTCTTATGGAATGATGTCTAATTTCAATATATTTTGACCTAGAGTGTTGGATTAAATTTTTGGTCAAATTAATAGCACTAGTGTTATCACATCTTATGGAGATATTTTTAAGTTCAATACTAAAATCTGAGTTATTGCTTAATTTATAGAATTTGAGCATAGCAACTTTCGACTACAATGTACTCGGCCTTAGCCGTAGATAATGCTATCGAATTTTATTTCTTACTAAACCAAGAGATTAAGTTCACTCCTAGAAATTGGCAAGTTCCATTAGTATTTTTTTTATGTAGTCTACATCCAGCAAAGTCTGCATCTAAATAATCTATTAAGTTCATAGAAGATTATTTTGAGAACCACAGTCCTAGATTTTGTATTCTTTTTAAGTATTTAAAAATTCTCTTAACAATATTTAAGTGAGATTCCTTAAGATTTCACTAATATCTAGCACACATGCATACATTGAACATTATATCAAGTCTACTAGCAGTAAGATATAATAGAGAGCCTATCATGCCTCTATAGAGCTTTGAATCAATATTTTTATCATGTTCATCTTTATCTAATTTACAGGAAGGGGTCATAGGTGTACTTATAATTTTTGAGCTCTTCATTTCAAATTTCTTTAATAGTTCTGTTATGTACTTACTTTGGATGATGGAGATCCCTTCCTTCATTTGCTTGATTTGAAGTTTGAAAAAAAAAATGAGTTCTCCCATCATGCTCATCTCGAACTCCCCCTACATGAGCTTGGCAAATTTTTGGCATAAATCTTCATTAGTACATTCAAATATAATATCATCAACATATATCTGTATGACTAGAATTTCTTCATCTTTTTTTTTTATAAGAAGAGTTGTATCAACTTTTTCTCTTGAAAATTTATTTTCTAGTAAGAACTTATTTAATCTTTCATACCAAGCCCTAGGAGCTTATTTTAAACTATATAATACTTTGCTTAACTTAAATACATGATCTAAAAATTTATGATTTTTAAAATTTGAAGGTTGCTCTATATATACTTCTTCAGCAATGTAACCATTTAGAAAAGTATTTTAACATCCATTTGAAATAATTTAAAGTTCATAAAATAAGCAAAAGTAAGCAGCATTCTTATGGCTTTTAGTCTTGCAACAGGAGCAAATATTTCATCAAAATTAATTTCTTCTTGTTGATTATATCCTTTAGCAACTAGTCTTGCTTTATTTCTGATTACTTTTCCATCTTCATCTAATTTATTCCTATATACCCATTTTATTTCTAATATGGGATGATTTTTATGTCTAGCAACATGTGTCCATACATTATTTTTTTCAAATTGATTTAGCTCTTCTTGCATAGCAATTATCCAGTTATGGTCTTTTTCAGCTTCATCTATTGTTTTAGATTCTAGGTATGAAACAAAAGCTACATAGTTACATACATATGTAAGAGAAGATCTAGTTCTTACCCCTTGTACTGGATCATCAATAATTAATTTTTTGGGATGATTGTGGATATACTTTCATTTTCTTGGAAGATTACCTGTATCTTGAGGTTGTTCTTGAATGTTCTGATCATTGATGCTTTCTTTCTCATATTTTTCTTTCAATTGATCTTTATTTCACTTATTTGAGTCATTGATGGTGAGTTTTTTTATTCCATCTTCTATGATACCTACATCATCAGCACCCTCTCTCTTCCTTGATGGAAGATCATTAGCTTCATCAAAAACTACATGAATTGACTCTTCCACTATTAGTATTCTTTTATTAAATACTCTAAAAGCTTTGCTAGAAGTGAAATAGCCAAGAAAGATAGCTTCATCAGATTTGGCATCAAATTTACCTAAGCTATCTTTGCCATTATTTAAAATAAAACAATGGCAACCAAAAATATGAAAATATCTTATATTAGATTTTCTACCTTTCCGTAATTCATAAGGTGTTTTCTTTAAAATTGGTTTTATTAAAGCATGGTTTAAGATGTAACATGCTATGTTGATTGCTTCTATCCAAAGTACTTTGGGAGCTTACTTTCACATAGCATGGTACGGGCCATTTCTTCTAATGTTCTATTTTTTCTCTTTACTACTTCATTTTGTTGTGATGCTCTAGGTGCTAAAAAATTATGATCTATGCCTTTCTCATCATAAAATTTTTCAAAATTTTTATTTTCAAATTCAGTGCCATGGTCACTATGAATTGAAACAATTGGTAAACCTTTTTTATTTAAAATCTTTCGATAAAACTTAGAAAATGCTGAAAAAGCTTCATCTTTAAATGCTAAAAATAAAACCCAAGTGAAACACAAAAATTATCAATAATTACAATATCATATCTTTTACCTCCTAGACTAGTTATTCTTGTAGGACCAAATAAATCCATAAGTAAGAGTTCTAAAGGTTTAGAAGTTGAAATAATATTCTTAGATTTAAAGAAAACTCTTATTTGTTTACCTAATTGACATGCATCATAAATTTTATCTTGGTCAAAATTAATTTTTGACAAACTAAAAAATTAAATCATTTTTAATAATTTTAAAAAGTGTGTGCATACTAATATATGCAAGCCTACGGTGCCAAAGCCAACTAGTCTCATTGATTTTAGCATTCATGGCCACAAGACATTACATGTTTTGTATGAAAAGATTATCCAAATCAACCATGTACACATTGCCTTGCCTATATCCAATGAATCTAGTACTATCATCAAAAGGACTAGTTATAATACACATAGATAATTCAAAAACTACTTTATAGTCTTTATCACATAATTGACTAATACTTAAAAGATTATGCTTGAGACCATCTACAAGTAACACATTTTCAATACAAGTGGAGGGAGTGATACTAATGTTACCAATGCCGATAATCTTCTCTTTACTATTATCTCCAAAGGTGACCATCCTTCCATTTTTAACTTTCAATGTAATGAATTTAGATTTTTCACCGATCATGTATCTTGAGCATCTACTATTAAGATACCACTTTTATTTTGTTGCTTGGGATGCAAGATACATCTGCATATATAAAGTCAAGTTTTAACCTTAGGTACCCAAGCTAACTTGAGTCCTTTGGGGTTAGTCACAATGGTTCTTTTTGAAATTTATATTTTTTTAATATTTTTATCAACAAATTTATTTGATAAGTATGTATAAGCTTTATGTCCTACTTTATCATATTTAAAACAAGTAATATTTGGCAATTTGCTCATGGATGCATTAACAAAAATATTTTTCAAAAACTTTTATTTTTAAAGAGTGTTATAGCCAAGTCCGACTTTATCATATATAGTTTTTTGACTATCAATAATCATTTAAAGTTTGTTTGAACTTAGAATAAATCTATCAACTATAGGTTTCAACTTGGTTACCTTTTCTTTTAGATCTTGATTTTCTTTTACAAGAGTTTTGTTTAAGCTTGAAACTTCATCTTTTTCTTTTAATAAAGATAGAATCTTTATTTCTAATTCTTTATTTTTACTATCAACTTTTTTTTTCTTTAGCTATTGCTTGGTTTCTTAATTTTAAATTTTTATTTTTTATTTTTAATTTTTTTAGATCATCCAAAAATTCATAAAAAGCTTCTTATAGTTCATCATAAGAAAATTCATTTTGAGTTTCAGGAATTACCTCATTTTCATATGCCATAAGGTATATATTGACTTCTTCATGAGATTTTTCATCTGTGGTGGAGTCATCACTGTCGCTCCACGTAGCCAACATAGCCTTTTTTTTTTAAACTTCTTTTGATCTTTCTTGAGCTGGGGACAATTCGATCTGAAGTGGCCCGACTTCTTGCACTCATAACAGATGATGGACTGCTCTTTTTTTTTTCTTTACTTAGCTCTCCCTTAGCTGGTGGTCTTCTCTTAATCCCTTGTCTTCTTTTCCTTATGAAATATCTAAATTTTTTGATGATTAGAGCTAAGTCCTCATCTTCTTCACTATTCTCAGATTTTTTTGAATCTTCTTCTTCTTGAGCTATTGACTTGAGAGCAATTATCTTCTTTCTTCTGGTCTCTTCCTCAGAATGTTGCTTCATTGTCAGCTCGTGGGTCATGAGAGATCCAAATAGCTCCTCCAAAAGTAGAGTGTTTAAATCTTTGGCTTCTTGAATTGTAGCAACCTTTGCCTCCTATGATCTTGGTAAAGACCTTAGCACTTTTCTCATAAGATCACTGTTAGAATAACATTTGCCAAGACTTTTCAAACCATTTATGATGTCAGTAAAATGGATGAATATTTGAGTTATTGACTCTTCAGGTTCCATTTTAAATAGTTCATAGTTGTGCACAAGCATGTTGATTTTAGACTCTTTTATTTAGTTTGTACCTTCATGTGTAACTTCTAATCTATCCTAAATTTCTTTAGCTGAATTATAAGTAGAAATATAGTTGAATTCATTTATATCTAAAGCACGTATAAGATATTCATGACTTTAGCATTGAGTTGAGCCATTTTCTTATCAAATTTATCCCATTCAACTTTCGACTTAAGGTGAGACACACCATCAATCAATTTAGTGGGTGTGTAGGGTCAATTTACTATGATACTCCACATATCATAGTCAAGTACTTGAATAAAAATTCTCATCGGAGCTTTTCAATAGGTGTAATTTGACCTATTGAAAAGTGAAGGTCGGTTGGTGGATTGCCTCTCGGCTAGGGATGTGCCAAATTGGGCTACCATTGACTTTTGGCTCTTGATGGTTAAATCAAGTAAGAGCTAGAGTATCGTGCTCTGATACCACTTATTGCCTAGATATGGAGCCCAAGAGGAGGGGTGAATTGGGTCTTTTTAAAATTTTTATGATTAGTGCACTTAAGAAATGTGCTATACTTGCTAAGTGGAGTGAGTTGATTAGCTATTAAAATGAAATCAATCACAAATAATAGGTAGGTAAGTATAAATAAAAAGAATAAGTAAAGAGATACAAGCACAACAAACACAAGAGGTTTCTAGTAATTCGGTACCAACCTTGCACCTATATCCACTCCCCAAGTCCCTACTTGAAAATTCAATCCACTCAATAGATTTCAAGATACAAAATGTCAGACAACCCCAATCCTCGCTATCCAAGCAAGAACACTTATTTTTCAGATACAAGCCAATGCTCAACACTTCGATTTCAGATTTGGATCAATCTATTTGAGTTTTGAAACCTCCCAAAATTCAAAACCCAAAATACAATAGCAAGAAAAATAGTGTATAAAAGTTTCAGCATAATAGCCCCTTAATAAGCATAATAAATGCAATAAAAATACAATACTTAAGGGGAAGAAGCTTTTGTTGAACACCCTCAATGAATTTGCACACTTGAATACAGCTGGAGAGTAGTTGGTGAGCTGATTGAATGCTTTTTTTCACTCTTTTAAGGATTTTTTGAACTTTCACAGATACGAGCTTTGAATACTTGAAAACTTGTCGATTTTTTACCTTAAGAGAGCATTTATATTATCTATTTTCACTTGAGAGTGTCTTAGTATCGGTTTAAAGCTGTTGGAGAGTGTTTAACATGCATTAAATGCACAAAAAACAGACTGAAAACTAGTCGTTACGCATGCTCGCCAGAATGGGACGTCCCATGGGATGTTTCACTGGCAATGGGATGTTCTATGGGATGCCTCATTTGGCCAGACAAAAAACTGACTTTCTGTTTTGATCTCAGGATCTCAGGGGTCATCCCACATGGGTCATCCCACTTCATGCCATAAGCCAAAATAGTGCGTGCCGACTGCCCAATGAAAGGGGATGATCCAGATGGTCTTCTCATTTTGTGCCAGCCCAATTTTTTATACATTTAAGGTCCAAAACTCATCAAAACACTTTCAAATACTTTCAAATCAATTCAACACTTTCGAAAGGCTTCAAAAACTTCTCCAATTTGCAGAAACTTCAACTTTGGTATGCTTGATGGAGCTTTTCAAACCTAATATTTTGGACCACTGAAACATCACTAAAATATTCTTCAGACAAAAAACTCCTTAGTAGTCCCTTCAAATAGTTTGTGATCATCAAAATCAATTCTTGGAGCAACACATTCTCTCCTAGATATGTCAGAAATTTACTGAAAAGGTATTCATCCCCTCGATCAGATCGAAGAGTTTTAATATTTTTTTTAGTTTGTTTCTCTAGTTTATTATGGAGCTGTTTGAACATTTCAAATGATTTAAACTTATATTTTATCAAGTAGATGTACCTATACCTAGATAGGTCATCTGTGAACGTAATGAAATAACTATACCCGCCTCTGGCACATATGCTCATGGATCCACATACATCAATATGTACAAAACCCAGAACATCACAGGCTCGTTCATTTTTTTCAGTAAAAGGTGGCTTGATCATCTTTTCAAGTAAATAAGACTTACATATAGATAACGATTCATAATCATTTTTATCAATAATCCCTTCTTGAGCTAATCTGTTTATCCTATTGTTGATATGACCTAGCTTACAATGTCAAACGTAGGCATTTGTGACATCATCTATTCTAGGGTGTTTATTAGAAATATACATTATATTAAGCCTAGATATAATATAGATACCATTGTTCAACTGTCCATGCAATTGTCACACTCCCGACCTGAGATCACGAGCCGAGGATCATGGCAACCGCCACATATGAAAAACTCTCTCCATAAGTATGCAAAAAATCTCATCATGATATCAATGCATCACAGTAGAATAAAATTCAAATAATTATTATTCAACTATAATTTAAATAATTAAATCAAATATTTTATATCGAATAAAGTTTCACTAAAAATAAAATAATAGATCTAAGTTCAATGAAGTTGACAATACTAAATCTTGCCTCTAAAAGCTCTGTCCCAACATTATTACCCACACTCTCAATTAATTATCTAAATCTAAGAAAATAAAAAAAAAGTAATGAGTTAGATAGCCTAGTAAGTAATAAATATTTCAACTAGATATTTCAGATATTATATAATATTCAAGAACAATACTGTGAATAAATATAAAAATATATTTTATGCTAATTTAATGCAAATCCAATCTTTTCAAATATTTATATATAATATAATTATAAATTTTATTTGAATCAAAATACTCATAACTCAACAGCCTCGATTATGACCAACTGTTATTGATAGGGTCTACTGAATACTAGCGCACAACCTCCACTGATAGGGTCCACTAAATACCAGCGCACAACCTCTACTGACAGAATCCATCGAGTACCAACATATAATCCCCATTGATGGAGCTCACTGAAATATAGTTAGGCTGAGAGCATAAATTCGATCTGTATCAAATATTTTTGTATCATAACATATCATAATTTCTTCTGAACATATGCATAATCAATAGACCATAGTGTTTCAGAATCACCTTTTATTCAAAATATAATTTCATAAATCATGTATAATTCTAAGAATAATTATATTTACTTTCAAAATAAATATAAAATATCTTGAGAGGATGATTCATTACTTACCTTTCACAGACCACTGAACGAATGAATCGATTAACTTTTAGAGGATTCTTCAGTATCCATTATTCAAAATTATATTCTTGTATTAATTTTAATTCAAAATTAGATCTAAATAAATTCTAAATCAAAACCTCACTTAGGATCGGATCCTTCATTGGGCTAATCTTAGAAAAATATCTTTGAGAGAGAAAAATCCATCAAGAGAGAGAAATAATTTAGAGAGAGAAAATTTTAGAGAGAGAAAGTTGAGAGAAAGTATAATATTCTAGAGAGAAAAAATAAGGGTTCAGATTGAAGGGAGAGAGAGAAGAGAGAGAAACTCTTTCTCATTTCTTTCATCATTTTTTTATTTTTTTTAGTTATTTATTTTTTTTCCCTTTTTCTTTTCTTTTTTTTCATTTTTTTTTCATGGGAAGAGAGGACCTGCGCGCCCTCTTCCCTTCCTTTTCTTCCTTAACAGAATAGGGGAGGTCTTCCTCCCCCTTGTTCTCAAACTAAGAGGCCTCCCTCCCCAGCCGACCACCACTCTGACCGATGGGGCAGTCTCAGGCAATATCGAGCTGTCGGGTCTGTCGACCGGTAGTGGCCAAACCACGATGGAAAATCAAAACAAAACAAAAAAATAGGGGAACCCAAAAATCGATAATTTCAATAGATTTTTGGCTGAAAATTTGGCAAAAAATCTCAACTTAAAACCTATAGAAGATTGAGTGGAAGATGATTAGAGAAATTTACCTGATTTTTGATGGGAATTGGTCTAATTTTTGTTGGCCAAATCAAGATTAAACTGCCAGTAATCTCAAAAGAAAAGAAGAGGAAGAAGGGCACCAAACTTGTGAGTTTTTTTATGAGAAAAAACCAAGGAGTTTAAGGCCTTTAAAAGGATCTCTAAGGGAAGGGTTGGAGATTGATTCTAATTTGATTTTCGAATGGATTAAGGATGTTCAATTGAAGAAGAACTCTTTCAAGGTTTCTCCATGTAATCCCAGCTTCTCATGGTAATTCCATCTTTCCCAGCACATGCAGAGCATGTGCTGGCCCCTTTTTTTTTAATAGCTGTTTTGAGATTTTGAGGTAGGGTGTTACATTCTCCTTTCTAAAAAGAAATTTGTTCCTTGAATTTTTTTTTTAGATTGGGATTCATTGTTCAAATCTCATCCTCAAACATTTTGCTTTCCAATCCTCAATATAATTTTCATCGTTAATACTGTAAAAGTTGATCTAAATCAGAATCATTCATTTTCTTAAAATCAAAAATCAATCTCTTAATTTTAGATAAAAATCAAGTCTCTAACAATAATATTAATTGCTCATAATTTAATTGATCTATCATAAGATCATGAATAAACTTTACTATACTCTCTATTGATAAACATTCGAATATGAAATCTAAAATCGACAAACAATCTCATATTCTTCCTCATAGATAGAGAAGTATAAGCTTCAATTCTAGGATTGCCAAATATATATTTTTAACTCAAAGATTCAATATTGTTGACCATGTCAAAATAATTCAGATAATCTAGATCATTATGCTTTCGCTACATACTTTGATTCAGATCCATCAATATATTTATGTTAAATCTAGGGTATCTAAGTTGTCACAATCAATATCAGTTATTGTCCCACTATTTCAAGTGTCTACCCATATACTCATGTTTAATCTATGTGTCATATATAATTTATCCACTTATGCTTTGATACCATATTAATTGTCATACCTCCAACCCGAGATCATGAGCCGAGGGTCATGGCAATTACCGCATATTTATAAAGAACTCTCTCCATAAGTATACAAGGCATCTCATCACAATATCAATGCATCATAGTAGAATAAAATTTAAATAATTATTATTCAATTTTAATTCAAATAACTAAATCAAATATCTTATATTCAATAAAGTTTCACTAAAAATAAAATAATAGATCTAAGTTCAATGAAATTGACAATGCTAAATCTCGCCTTTAAAAGCTCTGTCTCAACATTATTACCCATGCTCGCAATTAATTATCTGAATCTAAAAAAATAAAAAGAAAGATAATAAGCTAGACAACCCAATAAGTAACAAATATCTCAACTAGATATTTCAGATATTATATAATATTCAAGAATAATACTGTGAATAAATATAAAAATATATTTTATGCTAATTTAATGTAAATTCAATCTTTTCAAATATTTATATATAATATAATCATAAATCTAATTCGAATCAAAATACTCATAACTTAATAGTCTCGATCATGATCAATATTTAATCTTCATTGATAGGATCCACTGAATACCAGCGCACAATCCCTACTAGCAGGATTCACTAAATACCAGTGCATAACCCCCATTGATAGGATCCACTAAATACTAACGCATAATCTCCACTGGTAGGATCCACTGAGTACCAACGTATAATCTTCATTGACGAGGCCCATTAAAATATAGTTAGACTGAGAGCATAAATTCAATTTGTATCAAAATATTTTTGTATCATAATATATCATAATTTTCTCTAAACATATGCATAATCAATAGACCATAGTGTTTTAGAATCACTTTTCATTTAAAATATAATTTCATAAATCATATATAATTCTAAAAATAATTATATTTGCTTTCAAAATAAATATAAAATATCTTGAAAAGATGATTCATTACTTATCTTTCATAGATCACTGAACGAACAGATCGATTAACTTTTAAAAAATTCTTTAGTACCTATTATTCAAAATTATATTCTTATATTAATTCTAATTCAAAATTAGATCTAAATAAATTCTAAATCAAAGCCCCACTTAGGATCGGATCCTTCACTGGGCTAATCTTAGAAAAATAACTTCGAGAGAGAGAGAAATCCATCGAGAGAGAGAAATAATTTAGAGAGAGAAAATTTTAGAGAGAGAAAGTAGAGGGAAAGTACAACATCCTAGAGAGAGAAAGTAAGAATTTAGACTGAAGGGAGAGAGAAACTCTCTCTCATTTTTTTCATCATTTTTTTTAGTTATTTATTTTTTTTCTTTTTTTTCCTCTTTTTTTTTCACAGGAAGAGAGGACTTGTGCGTCCTCTTCCTTTCTTTTCTTCCTTCACAAAACAGGGGAGGTCTTCCTCCCCCTTGTTTCCGAACTAAAAGGCCTCTCCCCCCAATCGACCACCACTCCGATCGATGGGGCAGTCTTCGATGATGCCGAGCTGTGGGTCTGGTGACCAACGGCGGCCAAACCGTGATGAGAAATCAAAACAAAACAAAAAATAGAGGAACCCAAAAATCCACAATTTCAATGGATTTTTGGCTGAAAAACTGGCAAAAATCTCAACTTAAAACCTATAGAAGATTGAGTGGAAGATGATTAGAGGAATTTACCTAATTTTTGATAGGAATTAGTCTAATTTTCGTTGGCCAAATCAAGATTAAACTATTGATAATCTCAGAAGAAAAGAAGAGGAAGAAGGGCACCAAACTTGTGAGTTTTTTGATAAGAAAAAACCAAGGGGTTTAAGGCCTTTAAAAGGATCTCTAAGGGAAGAGTTGGAGGTCGATTCTAATTCAGATTTTTGAGTGGATTAAGGATGTTCAATTGAAGAAGAACTCTTTCAAGGTTTTTCTATGTAATCCCAGCTTCTCACAATAATTCCATCTTTCCTAACACGTGCTCTCCCCCTTTTTTTTTTAATAGCTGCTTTGAGTTTTTGGGGTAGGGTGTTACAGTAATATTGTAACACCATTCAAAATGATATTACAAAAATTCTTTTTATTGATATTTCATAATTAGACTTGGCTAAAAGGCCTATAGAAATAATGTTAAAAAAAAAATAGGGATAATAATGACATTCATTAAGAACAATATATTGAGACTCAAATACGAGCTTGATGATTCCTAAAACTAGAACTGGAGCTGATCTTTCATCTCCAACATTCAGAAATCTCTTGCCATCTTTAAATCTCCTACTGATCTGAAGACCCTACAATGAATTACAAATATTAATAGGGCTATCGATATCTAATACTTAGGTCATTGTATCAAAAAGAGAGAAGTTACAAGGTGTTATCACATAAGTATCTTATCCAGCAATTGATTGCTTCTTCTTCTTTGACCTGTTCGGATCAAGGAAAGCTATATACTAAGGATAGTTTCTCTTTTAGTGACCCTACTTCTTGCAACAGAAGTACTCTGCCTGACTTTGATCAGTCTTGAACTTGAATTTCTGGGACTGGCTCCCAGCACCTTGCACTTTCTTATTTTTTTTATTTTTTTCTTTCTTAAAGGGATGATGACTACCCAAAGAAGATCCTCCCACTAAATTTACCGTCTCTTTGTGGAGCTGGTTATCCTTCTCAAAATTCTGTAGCAACTCCAACAAATCATGGTAGTTGACTATAGACTTCGTCATTCTAAAATGATTGAGAAATGGCAAGTAGGGCTTGGATAGGGAGTTAAGGATCGCATCCTTCTTCAGCTATTCATGTAAAGAAAAGCCGAGCTTATTTAGTTTCTCAATCTGTTCGATCATGTACAATACATGATTGGTGACAGATGCCTCCTCCCTCATCTGAGCATTGAAAATGGTGTAACTAGTTTTGTGTCCCTCAACATCGTCAGGAGTACCAAAAGAATCTCTTAACACTTGGAGCATTTTCTCTAGCTCAGCCTCTTTGAATTTTTTGGCTGAACTCATCGTTCATAGAGACCCACAATATGCAATGAACTATGGTGCAATCGTTGAGCCACTTTAAATAAGTATCTCCAACAGTGCCACGGGCATTAGGAGTAGGCTCCTTAGGTGTCGGATCTATAATTACATACAGGATCCGCTCATACTCCAGCACAATCTTGAGCTTTCGATACCAGTTATTGAAATTTAGTCTGATTAATTTCTTACTATTCAACAGTGATTGGAGCGATAAGTTTGAGGCTATATCTGCATACATAAAGAAAAATCAAAACCTAATCAGTATATGAATTTATTAATCTTAAAGACATGGACTTTAGTTTAAAGGTCCTCCCATTATTTTATAAATTAGTAGCCTTTACCTTTAATTTGAAGAATTACTTTAATCCTTTAGTAGGTATTAGAATCTACACAGACTGCATACAGGCCCAAGGATGGCTCGATCAACCCATATCCACCTATAGGTAGGTTCTCAACTAATTATTTTTTCAAATAATTTTTAGTAGTTAATTTAGCTCCAAATTTCATTTCAATAGGCGATGGGCCTCCATCGAAAGTTTCGATTAGGTCAAACTATAACATGAACCTACTCAGTGATTCTAACCAAAAAATGATTAGGTCCGAGGATAGCTCGGTCAACCTAACCATTCATCAAATAGTACAATAGAGTCATTATATGATGAATGATAATTTCATCATTTTGAGAGAACACTAGATGGATGGTGCCTGGAATGTCAATAAAAAATAATAGACTCATTATCATTCACCTTAATGGGAGGCTGTGATCTAGTTATCACCATAATCAGCCCATTTTAGAGATCTAATAATTTAAAAAATTTAATTAATTTAAAGAAAAGAGAAGAAAAGATCAATTAGTAGACTACAATCCTCTCACTAACTTCACCAAGTCATTGAATCAGATTAAAATCATATTGATTGAAATGGCACCTAGATCAGTCACACTGATCAATCTTAATGGCATGGGCTAACTCAAATCACTCAGCGATCTAATCAAACTATAATTCACCAAATTGGTTAGATAAGTCAGATCGATGGGAGGGTTTGCAAAGCTTGCCTTAGACACCATCGAAATGGCTAGGTAAGCTGCTCTCAATTAAAAACCACCGATCGAAATGCCAAGCTTATCTTAGATACCAATTGATTAATTAGTTTTGATTTGACTAACTTAATAATTTAGGTTCACCCACTGAGCTACAATCAAGATCAATTTGATCTAATCAAAGATAAAAACTTGACCATCTATAACTATTGTATTAAAAAAATCTTGATTAATCTAATTCAACATTTAGTTAGACTTAATCAATTTCTCTACATAGTCAATTAATTTTTTGATTCTAATCTTAGGTCTAACCCAATTAATTGGACTTGATTTGAGCTAATCCATGCTCCATATTTTATCTAATGTCATTAGATCTTAAATCATAATTCTAGATCTAATCAATCTAATACTTTATTTTTAATTAAGTTTTTGCATCAACATAGTTTAAGTTTTGAAATAATTTTTTATATAAACTTTTTATATTAAATCATAAAATCTATTTAGATCAAATCTAAATTTTTATAATTTTAAATCAAAATAATTTTAATTAATTAAGATTAGATGTAACTAATTTCTTTGTAACTTGCATCACATATAACAACATCTAGGATTTCAAGATCTAAGGTTTTGTAAGAAAGTAAGTTTTTCTCTTTTTGCTTTCTTCTTCATGGGACCTCACAGTGGCACCCCTACACACCATAAGAGTACCCCATTGAATGGAAAGAGAGGGTCATGTAACCCCACTTGCTCTTATGATCGGATGGCCTGGTGATTACCCAATCCAAGTACTTTGCTGCTCAGACCATCTTATCTAAACAAGATAAAATTATATTAAAAAATAAATATATTTAGATCTAATATAAATCATAAATAATTAGATCTAATATCATAAAATCAGATTTAAAGGCATAATAAATCATATCATAATAACCTGGCTCTGATACTAATTGTAGAAAATATAGGTAGTGCTATGCATGTAATTTCAAAAAATTTATGTAATGAAAGAACAAGATTAAATATTTTAATCTAAATTATATGCATAAGATCTAATCTAAACTATCATATCAAGATAAAAATATGAATTAAGATGCACCTTAGATCTAAAAACAAATACTCGCATTGATCTCATTGATCCTTCAATCCTAGATCTAACAAAATGATCAAGATAGGTTAGAAACAATTACTAAACCAAAGGAATCTTGATTTTCCTTGGTCCAACACTTGAAAAGGCTCTTCCTCAGGTTGCTCACAGCCACATAAAGTCGTCTGGCCTCTACAGCAAGTCCACATAAAGACTGATGCAGATCAGGGTCCTTGGAGGTGCTAGCCTGCAAGGAACTTCCAGGCTGATTTCTTCCTTCTTCTTCAAAAGCCTTGAACACTCCAAAGGATAAAGAGATTTGGAGGAGGAAGAGGAGGAGAAGCTCTAGAAACAAAAGCACTAGCAAGAGAACAAAGATGTGATGCCAAGAGGAGGAGCCACCTTTTTATAGACAAAAGCTAGGGTTTTCATCCAAGGGGAGGAGGTGCCACAGAGTCCACGCCCAACCCAATTTTGGGCATCCCAAAATTTTTTGAAAGACGTCTTTGGCATCAAGAGGAGATCTGATATCTCACATGTCCAAAAAATCTCCAAAAAAATTAAGAAAAAAATTATTTAGGTGCCAACAACTTTCTTGATTTGAAAAATCTCTTTCCTTCCTATCACCTTATCTCTAATTCAGATCACATTCAAATCAGGCAGAAGATATGATTATGACTCATCAACCTTTGCTACCCACCCTTATTGGACTCTCTCTCATGATGCCAAAAATCTTAAGTCAAATCAAATTTGACATTGAGATATGGGCATGGGTCCAGGTGTGGCACAAAAGATAAGGATAGAGTCCTTGCCGACTGAGATTCTTCATTTCCAAATTAATTCTAAACCAAATCAAATCTGGTTGGAACCCAATGTTAGAAATGAACCTAGTCAAATTAGGAGCCCAATAATCTCAATAATTTTTTAACCCAATTAGAAATTAGCTGAGTCCAAACTCTAATCAAATCAAGATCAAATTTTTTTTGTAATCTGGCTTGATCATATCAAATCCAATTTGAGTTGAACTGAATCTAATTCAATTAGACTTGATCCAAAGCTCTTTATTCAATTAAATTAAGTCAATTAGTAATCTAATTACTAATTAATTCTCCATTAATAATAGAATTAGTAATCCAATTAGAAATTAACTGAGTCCAAACTCTAATCAAATCAAGATCAAATTTTTTTTGTAATCTGGCTTGATCATATCAAACCCAATTTGAGTCGAACTGAATCTAATTCAATTAGACTTGATCCAAAGCTCTTTACTCAATTAAATTAAGTCAATTAGTAATATAATTACTAATTAATTCTCCATTAATAATAAAATTTTTGTCCTAATGGGATTCTCCTCTAGAGTTCCAGTCCCAGTGGAATTCCTCACCAAAGTCACAATCCAATTGGACTCTTCAGCCATCAGATCAGATCAAATCTTCTAATGTGTGTGACCCCATAGATTCGAATCTAAGCTGGTAGCATAAAAATAATTTTTTATACTAATCGATGTAACCATCTAGCAATGGGACTCGACGTTCGGATAGGTCGAAAGATTGTAAAGCAACATTCTTAGAACCTACTAGTGCATGGGTACTATATAATTCATCCCTTTGACCCTAATACTCAAGGTGACATAAGATTTAACTGTCAATCCTAATTTAGTCGATCATATTATATTTCAATTTTTCAAATCTATCACATGGATTATTTTGACCAAGATTTTATTGAATTGAAATATACTGATGCATATCTCCTACTAATTCAGAGGGGTCAATTCCTTCTTGACTTACACACCGACTTGGTAAGTACTTGACTGCACCAGTGTCCTTTCATCATGGAGTTAAAAACTTAGATGGTCGCTACTAAAGTACAGTGAGTTGCTTACAAGTCACCATGGTGTTCTCAGGTCTGAGGGATGCTTATATCCATACCTTTCATGAGCTACTCTTGACAATAGAGTACTCGATAAATGATCACATTCGATGTGAATATACTTCTATATTTCATCTGCATGTCATATCAGTATCTCTACACTCTTTGATTAAGAAGACTACCAACTCATATAGCACACAACGATCTATACTCGATATTGTTGTCGTCCTATTAATAGCATATCATTTGATCATGAATATTTTTAAGAACTAAACAATAAATCTTTCTTTATCAATTAATTATAGTCCTAAGGACTTTATTACAACACAAGAGTTCTAAGATGAACCATTTGTAATAGAAAAGCTAAATAATTTTTATTAATAAAAATTTATATATATTTACAAGTATGAGCACAATCGTCAATAGACTGACGATTGACTTGGGATATATTTTTCAACAATAATCACCTACAGTCTTGTTCTAGTATCCTCATACTATAAACTTAAGACTCGTCTATCCGAAAAAAAAGTGATCTATGCATCGATCTTGATGGATCAATCACTGTCTCTGTGATGATTCAACTATCGAAAGTAATTTAGGAGTTAATCTATAATGACACATATCTCAAATTCTTAACTCTTGAGAATATATGTCATTGACCATTAACTCTTTAGATAATTCTAAAACACATTACTCTAGAATAGAAATAATTATCCATTTTATTAATTTCAATTAATCAAGTATAAAAATATCCTGAAACTAATATAATGTGTTAGCCTACAATTGGCTTTCTAGGTCATACATTCAACAGACTCTGCTCAGAACAGACATGTATAAGGACCACTCTCTACATTTCATGGGCTATAAAAAGGTTAATGATCAGTGGATGAGAAGGGATGCAGCAGTTGGAGAACCGAGACATAAGATGAGAGATATTGATAATGAGAGTGGACCCCTAGAGCCAGTTGTGCCCATCAAACCTGAGCAGCACCATAATGACTCCTAATCCCAGGCACCCCATAGCAGCTTTGTCAAATTAGACCCTGATCAATTGAGGATAATTTTGGATCAAGTGATATCTAGTTTGATGGCCTCTAATGCTACTCGATACGAGGAGAGCAACTCTATACCAATCAATGGTCTGGAGCCACATGTGCCCTCATTACACACATTAGTCATGGATTTACAACATTAGATGGTAGATGTTTGCTTATTGATCACTCATCTGATTCAATGAATCTCTGATTTTGAGGTGGAGGTCCAAGCCATTCATAGGAGCCCAAAGCAGGCTATACCTACAATACCTCCTATACAGACCCAACCCCTTATGTCCTCTAAATGACCCTCTTCTTTTAGGGCTTCTACCAGATGCGTAGCTTACCATCATAGAGCCAAGAGTCCATCTATTGAGTTTATTGATAGTGACTCCTCTTAGGATTCCCCACCCTCCTCCTTACCCTAATGTGCTTAAGACTTTATAACTTGTACTTAAGTGTACCTTGACATCCTATTTTGACACTCTATGGTTACAGAACTTTTTCTTTACATCTATGTTCTATTCTTTCTAGTTTTTCATCATTGTAAATGAATGTTTGAAATTATCTTTCTTTCTATACAATTTTATGGAATGAATGTCATATTTCAGTACATTATGCAATGAAATTGTTGTTTTATCTATATGAATGTTTTTGCTTTTTGATAATAATAAAAAGTTGAAGAAATGTATCACAAAAGAAAAGAATATAAGAAAATAGCTGTTGGAAAATGTATCCTAAAATCAATTATCTATCTATAGATGATTGTGCATCTTGCAATTGTATATGAATTATAAATTAATAAATATTATTTAACTTTTCACCATAACTCTTGCATATTTTTTATTTTAATTCTTATATTATGATGAAGTCCTTAAAACTATATATAATCGATAAAGAAAGATCTATCAAATAGTTTTTAAACTTATTCATGACCAAATGATAAATTATTACTAGGATGATAATGTTTATCAAGTTTAGGTCATTGTATGCCATATGGATTGATTGTCCTCATAATAAAAGAGTGTAGAGACACTAATATAGCATGTAGATAAAATATAGGAGTACATTTGTAGAAAACTTGATCCAACTATGGAGTACTCTGCTGTCAAGAGTAGCTCGTGAAGGATATGGGTATAAGTGTCTCTCCGACCTGAGATCACCTCGGCGACTTGCAAGTAATGCACTATGCTTTGGTGCTAGACTATCTATATTTCTAATACAGTGATAAAAATTTTTTGAGTTCAGTTAAGTACTTACGAAATCTGTGTGAATAAAGATGAAATTGACTACTCCAAGTTGTTGGAGATAATGCTTTGATATATTTTAATTTAGTAAAATCTTGATCAGAATAATTCTTGTGAAGAGTTACAGGATTTATAAGGTTGAGACACAATGCAGATGTACTGATTAAGAGTTGATAGTTTAACTCTGAAGTCATCCTAAGCATTGAGGGTTAAAGGGATAAATTATACAGTACCATATTTTAAGGTTCTTAAATGTTGCTTTGCAATAATTCAATCTATCTGGATGTCAGGTATCATTACTAGATGGTCATTTTGTTAGTACAAAAATTAGTTTCTATACTATCAGTTTAGTATTTGAACCTATAGAGTCACATACAAGAGAATTTTCTATTTGATCAAATGGCTGATTGATGATTATGAATCATTGAAGGATATAATCGTCAATATGATTGATGATTAAACTTATGCAAAGGTTGCAATGAATAATTTGCTAAGGATTAGTGAACTATTGGCAAATTGAATAGTAATTAGATTGCTGACTAACTTAATTTGATTGAGCAATAAGGTTTGATCAAGTTTAATTGAATTAGCTCCAATTAGATTATAAGATAACCTAATAGCTACGGAAGATTAATTCTTGATTTAATTAGGTTTTAGATTCAATTAGTTCCTAATTAGATTGGGATTTGACTAAGATAACAAAGAGCCTAATTGGATTGGGTTCATTTATTATTTGGGTCTAACCAAACTGGATGTGGTTGAAGCTTGAATTGAACCAAGAGTCCAAACTAGATTGGACTCTTCCTCCCTTGCACCGCCCCATATGAAACCCTATCTTATCCTCACGCGACCTCATTTTTGCATAAGATTTTTCATTCCCCTAGAACCTTCACGTGTGCCCCTTATCTCCTCTCATCGGCCCCTTTTGGATTAGGATTAGGATGGTTTAAATTTGATTTAAACCAATCCTTATTAAGTTGTTGATTGATCCCATCCTAATTGTTGAAAATTATGTCCCAAAGCTAATCATTAGCCTATTGATGGTTGAACTAATTATTATAATTATATATAAATTATTAAAATAATAAATATTATTTAATTTTCTCATCACTTTGAATACATCTTATTTGAACTCATATTTTATGATGAAGTCCTTAGGACTATTTGAATCAATATGGAGGATATATCATTTAGTCTTTAAACCTAATTCAAGGCCAAATGATATGCTATTATTAGGATGATAGCTATATTAAGTGTAGGTCATTGTGTACCATGTGAGTTGGTTGTCCTCTTAACTAAAGAGTGTAGAGATACTAACATGGTATGCAAGTGAGATGTAGGAATATATCTCACTGAACATAACCAATTGCTGAGCACTCTACTGTCAAGAGTAGCTCACGAAGGATATGGGTATAAGTATCCCTTCGACCTAAGATCACCATAGTAACTTGCAAGTAACTCATTGTGCTTTGATACTAGACTGCCTGAATTTTTAATTTAGTGATAAAAGATTTTTAGGCACAGTCAAGTACTTACGAAGTTAGTGTATGAGTCAAAATAGAATTGATCCCTCCGAATAAGTAGGAGTTAATGCATCAGTGTGTTTCAATTCATAAAACCTCGATCGAGATAATTCATATGATAGATTTAAAGTTAAAATATAATGTGGATGACCTTTCTAAGATTGACAGTTAAATCCTTGGTCACCTTGAGCATTAGAGTCAAAGAAATGAATTATACGGTAATCATATGTCAATAGATTCTTAATATTGCTTTGCAATCTTTCGACCTATCCGAATGTCAGGTACCATTGCTAGATAGTCACATTGATTGATATAGAAAGATTATTTTTATGCTATTGGCTTAGGTTCGACCCTATGGGGTCACACTTAAAAGAAATTTTTGATTGATTATATGGCTGATCGATGATTAAAAATTATTTTAAGATATAATTATCAATTTAATTGATGATTAACCTTATACAAAAGTTATAATAAATTAATTTATTAATTATTGATAAATTATAAGAAAATTAATTAGCAATTGATTGCTAATTAGCTTAATTTTATTGAACATTAAGGTTTGGATTAAATCAAATTGAATTAGATTCAATTTGACTTGACCGATTAGGTTATGAGATGACCTAATCGCTAAGGGTATTCGATTCTTGATTTGATCGAAATTTAAACTTGATTAATTTTTAATTTGATCAAAATTTAATTGAGATTATTTGTTATCTAATTGAATTAGGTTCAATGGTCTAATTGGGTCTAACCTAATTTGGTTGGGTTAAGAATCTAATTGGATAAGAATTTGAATTTGAATTCGAATTGAACCAACCTATGCGCCACCTCTTCTCTATGCCTGCTTTTTCTTCATGCAAGAAAGGTTCTTATGCAAATATTTTTCATGCCTAGAAGTGCATTGTCACCCCCTTCTCTAGTTCCTTTGGGATGAGGGTAAGTTGGTTCTTCATTTGAATTTAAATCATTTGAAATTTGACTTGAAACAACCTTGCACTTATCCTTATCCATACCTTTGCGCCATCACCTTTGGAAAATTGAAATTTGTATGACAAATTATGAAGTGAATGGTGTAAGAAATGTCTCACACCTCAGATTTTGTGGCACCCCACTTGGATAAGGATAAATGATTGAGTTTCGAATTCAAATTGGTTTGAATTTGATCTACATCTAACCACTTTATCTTTATCCTTCACCTCTCCATGCCACCTTAAAATCCCCTCTCATTTTGTGCAACAAAAAGAGAGAATTTTATCAGGAAATATCTCTTTTAAGAGAGAGGAGGCATGAAATAGAGGGGACGGGCTTCTGTGCATGAGAAATAGAGGAAGAGACTTTCCTCTTTTAGTGTGAGGTCTAGGGTGGGATCTAGGGTTTCGGCTCTAGGTTTTCATGTGAGAAGAAATTCAAGGTCTTGTTCCAATCTTCCACACTACCATCTCCTCATGTAGCTCAATTCTCTGATCTGGAAGAGTCTGGGTGATCCAAATTAAGAAGCTTATTCCAACCATTCAATGCATTCTATGCGAGCTAGCACTCCCGGGAAGGACGATCTGATTAGAACTTCAAGTGGATAACTTGTAGAGGTCGGATGAGCTATACAGCTGCTCAACATCAGTAAAAACCTTGTACCATACCTATCAATAGTAATGATCATCGATATGTGCAAAGATAATGAGTTCTGAACTCATCTGATTAGATCTAATGGTTAGACTTGATCTAGGTCATTGATGTGATCGATATAGTTTTTTCTTTACATCAGATTTTTTTTGTATGCAAATTTTATATCATAGATCTTTAGTAGATAGTTTAGATCTGATATAAATCATATATAGGAGATTAAAATATTTAATCTACTATCTTCCGCTGTGCAAAAATTTAAAATGCATGCTTTGAACTACCGATTTTCTTTCAAATGGTATCAGAACTTTGTTGCTTTTGACATGAATATTTTATATATAATTTAATTTTAATCTAATTTTAATTATTTAAATTAGATCTAAATAATTAATCTTAAATCTGAGTAGTGTAGTAATCTAATTGGATAGATCTCCATAGCCATCCAGTCATAGGAGAAAGTAGGGCTTTATGATCATTTCTTCCCATTCAATGGGGTTCTCCTATGGCATGTAAGGGTACTGCACGATATTTTTCATAAAGATGAATAATAAAAAGAGTTAAAAATTTTTTAATTTTAGATCTGATATGTTGTATGTTAGATCTGAAATTAAAGTTTATTTGATTGTATGATAGTTTGTAAAAATATTTTATAAAACTTGAAACTATTTTCAAATACCGAACCCCAATCCATATCAGCCCAAAACTTAATTAAGAATTAAGTGATCTAGATTTTAGAATCAAAGATCTAAGGTATAAATTTCATAAATCATGGGTTTATGGGTTAGCTCGAGTCAGGTTCGTTTAACTAGGTTAGACCTATGATTAGAAATCATTGATAATGGACTATATTAGTAATTGATCAAATCTAATAATGATTAATTTTAATTGGATTAATTTTTTTCTTGATCAATTCTCAATAGTTGTAGTTGGTCAGAGTCCATATCTTTGATTAGACCAAGATGGACCTTGATTGTAGCTCCATGGTCGAACCCAAGGCTATAAGTTGATCTAATTGAAACTGACTAACTAGTTAGTGTCTAAGATCAGTATGACGGTCTTGATCGATGGTCATTAATTGAGAGCTACTCACATAGATTGAGTCTATGACAAGTTAATGGCATATCTCTCCCATCGTTCTTACTTACTTGCCCAATGTGGTGAATCATGTTTTGATCAAATCACTTAATGATTAGGGTTGACTCATGCTAACTAGAAAATCAGTATGATTGATTTAGGTGCCCCTAGTTTGACTTGTCTAAAGTATTCTTTATGACTTGATGAAGTCAGTGGAAGGATTTATGACTGATTGGCTGGACTAACTTATGCCTAATCTTTTCTGATCTAACTCGGTGAAATCAGTGGGAGGACTAAGATTAACTGGTCAAATCTTTTCTCATCTTTTATTTTATCTAATTAAATCTTCTAAACTTATTAGGTCCTTAAAAATAAAATAGTTATGATAATAACTAAATCATAGCCTTCCATTAAGTTGGATGATAATAGGTCCAACAGTTTAGATGATCATTGAAGGTGCCACATGCCTGATGCTCATCTGGCCGTCGGAATTATCATTCATAATATGTTGATTTAGTTATATCTTTCTAATGATGGTCTGGTTGGTCAAGCCATACTCAAGTCTGATCACTCATTTGTTAGATGTACTAAATTTTGATATGTTAATAGTTAGACCTAATCAAAACTTTCAATGGAGGCACCACATGCCTACTGAAGAAATGTATGGGGCAAAATTAAATGCTAAAAATTATTTAGTGAAATAATTAATTAAGAGCCTACCCATGGGTGCATAGAGGTTGGTCCAGCCATACTCGAGCCCATGTACAGCCTATGAGAATTTTGGTACCCACTAAGGAATTAGTGTAATTGCTTGAATTGGAGATAGAGACTACCAATTTGAATAGAATAGTGGGAGGACCTTTAGACTAAAATTTATATCTTTAAGCTTAATCAATTTATATACTAATTAGGTTTTGATTTTCTTTTTTACAATTATGGCCACCACTTTGTCGCTCCGATCACTATTGGACAGTGATAAATTAATGGAACCCAATTTTGATAGTTGGTATCAAAAATTAAAAATAGTCCTGAAGCATGAACGGATCTTATATATGCTGACAGATCTGGCACCTAGGGAGCCAGCTTCGAATGCCCGTAGTATGGTTTGAGATACTTATCAGAAGTGGCTTAATGATCGAACTATGATTCGTTGCATTATGCTGGCGGCAATGAATGATGAGTTCACTTGTAGATTCAAAAATGCTCAGCCACAGAACATGTTACAAATATTGAACGAGCCCCTTTGACATGCCCGATGATGTTGAGAGGCATAAGACAAGTTGTGCCATATTCTACACTTGAATGAGGAAAGAAGCATCAGTCACTGATCATATGCTATACATGATCGAGATGATTGATGCCTAAGCAAGCTCGGCTTTCACCTGCATGAGTAGCTGGGGAAGGATGCCATTTTGATCTCTCTATCAAAATCCTACCTCCCCTTCCTTATTATCGAATGACAAAGCCTACAGTCAAATATCATGATTTGCTGGGGTTGCTGCAGAACTTTGAGAAGGATCATCAGTTCCATAAAGAGTCGGTGAATGTAGTAGGAGGGTCTTCTTCTAGATGTCAATTCTTTAAGAAAGAGAAGAAGAACAAGAAGAATAAGAAGAAGATGCAAAGTGCTGGGGCACCCAAGCCCAATTAGACTAAAAAACCTAAGTCCAATTAGAGTCAGGCAGAATGCTTTTGCTGCAAGAAGTAGAGAGACTGGAAGAGGAATTATCTCTGGTACATTGCCTCTCTGGATCCGAACAAGTCAAGAAAGAAGCAAGTTATTGCTGGACAAGATAATTATATGATAACATCTTATCATTTCTCAATTTGTGATTCTACTACCTGCATATTAGATATCGAAAGCCCTTTTAATATTTATAATTCATTGCAGGGTCCACAGGTCAGTAGGAGATTTGAAGAAGATGAAAGATTCTTTAACATTGGAGATGAAAGACCAGTTCCACTTCTAGCATTAGAGATTATTAAGCTTGTGTTCAAATCCAATATAATTATTCTTACTGAATATCACTTTTGTCCTTTGTTATTATTGAATATTATTTCTATAGGCTTTTTGGCTATGACAATTATGAAATTTTAATAAAAAAAATATTTTTAATATCATTATGAATGGTGTTAACATGATGAATGGATAGTTGAACAATGAGATTTATATATTGTCATAACCTGTTAGTATAATGTACATATCTAGCAAATGCCTTAGAATTGATGATGTCACTGATTCTACCTTTGGCACTATAGGTTAGGTCATGTTAACAAGAACAAAATAAATAGGTTGACTCAAGAGAGAATTCTCGAAGTCTGTGATTATGAATCACTTCCAACCTATGAGTCTTGTCTTCTTGAAAAAAATGATTAAGTCACCTTTTATTGAAAAAGATGAGCGAGCCAGTGAAGTTCTAGTTATGATACATATTGATATATATGGACCTATGAATACGAGTACTAGAGGTGCGTATTATTATTTCATTATGTTTACAAATGACCTATTGAGGTATGGACACGTCTACTTAATAATACATAAGTCTAAATCATCTGAAATATTCAAATAATTTCGTAATGAAGTAGAAAAATAAACTAAAAAGAGTATTAAAACTTTTCGATTTGACTGAGGAGGTGAATACCTTTTCAGTAAGTTTTTGACATACTTAGAAGAGAATGAGATTCTCTCACAGTGAATCCCTCCTGAAATATCACAACATAATGATGTGTCAGAAAGGAAGAATCGAAACTTGTGAGATATGGTTCGGTCTATGATGGGCTTTGCAAATCTGTCAATCTCCTTTTAGAGATATACACTCGAGTCAGCTTGTTATATTCTAAATAAAATTTTGAATAAGTCCATAAGTAAAACACCACATGAGATGTGGATTAGGTGTAAGCCAGTACTCTCTCACCATAAGATTTGGGGGTGTTCGGCTAATATCAAACATTTAAAAACTGATAAGCTTTGACATAGGTCCGACAAGTGTCTATTTAGAGGGTATCTAAAAGAGACTAAGAGATATTTCTTCTACCTTGCTAATGAATAAAAAGTGTTCATCAATAATAGGACAGTCTTTTTAGAAAAAGAGTTTCTTGGAGAAGGAACTAATACCTCAAAGACTAAACTTGATGAAGTTTGATCGGTAGAAGAACCGACACAATCTAGTAAACCAATAGAGTCAGATTTGACTACCGTGTCAACTGAGCAGATACTATAGTTTCTTGGTCTGGCATGGTGATCTTGTTGAACTTGATCCGAACAATGAGGATTTGATCACCTATATGGATGCAATGCAGAGGTCTGACTCTGATAAGCAGCTAGAAATCATAAAATTTAAAATAGAGTCCATAAAGATCAATGATGTATGGACATTGATTGACCCACCTGAAGGGATAAAATTCATAGGGTGAAGTGGAACTTCAAAAGGAAGAAGGGTGCAGACAGGAAGGTGGAGACCTATAAAGCTCATTTGGTTGCCAAGGATTACCGTCAGTATTATTGTATTGACTATGACAAGATATTTTCTTCTATGATAATGCTCAAGTTTATTCAGATCATGCTTGCGATAACAGCATATCTGGACTATGAAATCTGACAAATGGATGTGAAAACAGCCTTCCTAAATGGAGAGCTCGAAGAAGAGGTGTATATGATACAATTTGAAGGTTTTATATCCATAAATGAGTCTATGGTGTGCAAGTTTCAGAGGTCTATTTATGGACTTAAGCAGGCATCTTGAAGTTGAAACATGTATTTCGATAAAGTAATCAGAACATATGACTTCATTAAGAATGAAGAGGAACCCTACATATACAAGTGGGTTAATAACTCTGTGATAGTATTTCTTATTTTGCATGTAGATGATATTCTCTTAATTGAGAATGACATCCTTGCATTACAAGGAATAAAGATTTGGCTATCATCATAATTCTCGATGAAGAACTTGGAAGAAACATCCTATATCCTTGAAATGAAGATCTATAGAGATAGATCTAAGAAGTTGCTTGGATTATCCTAGTCCACATACATTGATACTATACTAAAATGGTTTAGCATGAAGAATTTTAAGAAAGACTATCTTCTAATAGGCCATAGAATTTCTCTCTCGAAGAAAAATTATCCGATAACTCCTTAAGAGAGAGAGCATATGAGTAGAATTCTATATACTTCACTAGTGGGATCTATTATATATGCCATAATATGTACGAGATCGGACGTGGTATACTCACTAAGGATAGTGAGTAGATACCAGTCCGATCTAGGTGAGAACCACTGGAAGGTCGTAAAGATCATCCTTAAGTATTTGAAAAATATTAAGGACCAATGATTTATCTATGGAGAATCTGACTTAAAACTTATGGAGTTTGCTGTTAGAAAATATACCTCAAAATTCGATCTACATTGAGCCCACAGCGAGATCCAAGATAAAAAATAGAGTCTAATGAGCCCAAAAACAATCCAAACAGAGCCCAAATGAAGGAGATACACACAAAAGAAGGATGGCACGGTGCATGAGGCAGTGGTGGCCGGTGGTGGGCCGATGGAGGTCGATAGATCCCCGTCGGGCTCAGTGGAGATGTGCGTGCAACCCAACACCTAGGTGGGCCCAGTATGGGCCGGCCCAATGTGCATGGACGGGCCGACCCAGTGCGAGCGGGCACCCAGGCCAGCACTCACATGGTCCACCATGGACCGTGGGGTACTGGCAGTCCATGGGAACCATGTGGACCGAACATGCAGTCTACACACGGTCCAGGACCATTTTTACATGATCAGAGGGCCCAAAATGCAGCTGATCATGATTGGACGACTGTAGTTGATTTTGGATTTGATCAAATGATCAGTGGCCCTATTTTGTGCCATTGGGTGAATCTGGTGCGAGTCGGTCACCATGGGTGATTCTAGGCTTGATTTGAACTCTATTTCCTACTGAAATAATATTTTTGTGATTTTGAAGTTTATAAAACTCTGATTGATGAGCCGTCAGTTAAGTTGAAAAGCTGGTGACATCTTGGAGGTGCAACAAGGCTTTAACAGAGGTTTCAGAGAGCTTTTGTGAGAGTTTTGGGGCTTTTTCTTGAGAGACTATTGTACAAGAATTGAGTGGTGAGTTTCTCTTGTATTGATTTTATTTTATTCTCTCATAGTAGACTTGCACATCCCGTGGAGGTAGGCTTGAGGCTGATCCACGTATTTATATTATGTTTCTTGTTTTGTTTCTTCTTTCTTCCTGTTGCAACTGTGTGGTACTGGATCCTGGTGTTGCAACAATTATATCAGAGCAAGGTGGTGCTAGAGCATAGGTTGCAGTGGTGGTGGTCGAAATAAAAGATAGAGAAGACAAACATAATCAAGGTGGAGATCAACAGGTTTGATGGAAAGAGTAATTTCTCCTTGTGGTAGGAAAGGGTGAAGGACGTGCTCATCCAACAAGGATTGATCGATGCTCTCTTATGCGATGAGAAGCTGACTATCATGAAAGTGCAGGATTGGAGGAGGCTCCAGATGTAAGCAATGAGTACGATCTGCTTGTACCTGATGGATGAGGTGGTGATCTATGTACTTGGCGAGACTTCTCCGATGATGCTATGGTCGAAGCTTGAGGAGTTATACATGGTGAAGTCTCTCACTAACACTCTCTTTTTTTGGAGACAGTTCTACCAGCTGTAGATGACTAAGGGACAGAGCATACAGGAGCATCTTAGTCACTTCCAGAAGATCCTCACCGACCTCCTCAGTGTTGGTGAGAAAGTTGAGGAGAAGACCAGGGTGCTAGTCTTGCTAGCATCGCTTTCTCCTTCGTATGAGTCTTTGGTGATTGCTCTTCTAGTAGGGAAGAGCACCATCAAGATGGATGAGGTTACTGCGGTGATTCTCCAGAATGAAGTTCTCAGGAGGAAGAACCCAACTTCGAGCTCAGGTGGTGGTAGCTCAGCTTTGGTGATTTTTGGAGGAGCAGGAGGTAGTAGATAGAGCGATAGGAGATTGCAACGAGGGTGGTCCAAGTCCAGGACAAGGGACTTGAACAAGATCAGATGTTATCGGTGTGACGAGTTGGGGCTTCTAGCCAGAGATTGCCCTCAACTTAGGGATCGGACGAGGGCCACTATAGTGACGGCCAGTAGCGACTCAGAGGATGATGTCCTGGAGATATCTGATGAGATATCTACTTCTTTTCAAGTATTCAATTTTAGATTCTGCATGCACCTATCATGTGTATTGCAGAGAAGAGCAGTTTGATTCCCTGGATAACAGTGAGAGTACTGTTTATCTGTCAGATGGATCGAGCTATGCGATCAGAGGTATTGAGATGATCAGCTGGAGGACACATGATGGTGTAGTGAGGAGATTGGGGGAGATCTGATATATATCTGATTTCAGATAAAATCTTATCTTACTGAGTAGACTGGATTTGAGAGGCTACAGGATGGTAGCTGGTGGAGGAATCCTGAAGGTGTTGCACGACGATAGGATTGTTCTGGAGGGAAAGAAGAGAATGAAAGAATATTACTACCTAGTGGAGAGTTCAGTGCGAGGTGGAGCTTCAGGAGCCAGGAGGAGTCCCGAGCAAGGTGGAGCTCCAGGTGAAGGTGGATCAAGCACTAGACGGGAGACTTAAGAGAACGAGAGGCGATGTCATAGGGTGAGATTTCTATTGCCATAGGAGGCTTCTCCAAGCAGGTCTTTGATCAGAGTGGACAGTCCATGATGGAAGTGGGATCGAGAGGCCTGGCTTGACTCCCACATTTGTCCATCCATGAGATAGCAGGCATGCCCTAGGATGTGGGGGTAAGATGGTTCTTAGAGATAGATGGAGGTCGAATATCGAGTCGAGATAGAGATTGTTAGAAAATATACCTCAAGATTTAGTCACATTGAGCCCACAGTGAGGTTTAGAATGAAAAACAGAGTCCAACGAGCCCAAGAACAACTTAAACGGATTCCAGACGGAGGAGGTATGCAAGATGGCACAGTGTACGAGGTGGTGGTGAATGCAACGGGCTAGTGGAGCATTATCAGGCCTGGTAGAGGCGCATGCGCAAGCGCACGTGGTCCAACGCCCGGGTGGGCCCAGCATGGGTGCATACAGGCTGGCCTAGTGTGCACTGGCGGGCCGACCCAGCATGCGCAAGTGCCTAGGCTAGCACTCACGCGGTCCACCATAGATCGTGGGGTGCTGCAGTCCATGAGAACTGCATGGATCGAACATGCGGTCCATGCACGATCTAGGGTTGTTTTTACACGATCGGAGGGCCCAGAATGTAGCTGATCACGATCGGATAGCTGTGGTTGATTTTTAGTTTGATCTGGTGATCAGTGGCCCTATTTTGCATGATCGGATGGCTCTGGTGTGAGCCAGTCACGATTGGACGGCCAAGGGTGATTCTAGGTTTGATTGGAACTCTATTTCTTGTTGAAACAATATTTTTATAATTCTAGAGCCTATAAAATTTCGATTGACGAGCCGTCAGTTGTGTTGGAAAACTGGTGATGTCTTGAAGGTGTAGAAAGACTTCAATAAAGATTTCAAAGAGATTTTATGAGGGTTTTGAGATTTTCTCTTAAGAGACTCTTGTACAAGGGTTGAGTGATGAATTTCTCTTGTATTGATTTTATTTTATTCTCTCATAATAAAGCTTACATAATATGTGGAGGTCGGCTTGAGGTCGATCCATGTATTTATATTATATTTTTTATTTTATTTCTTCTTTCTTTCTACCGCATCGTATGGTACTGGATCCTGATGGTGCAATATTTACATACTTCAATTTTCAATCGGATCATGATAATAGCAAGAGTGTGTTGGGATACATTTATATCCTGAACAGTAGAGCCGTCTGCTAGAAAAGTTTCAAGCAGCACACTGTGGCTGACTCTACTTGCAAGACTGAATATATCGCAGCATCTGATGCTGCGAAGGAAGCTGTGTAGTTACAGAAGTTCATCAATGAGCTTGGAGTGGCACCCTCTCTCGATGGTTTTATCTTATTATACTATGACAGTACTGGCATCATTGCTCAAGCGAAGGAATCAAAGTCACATCAATGCACCAAGCATATTCTGTACCTCTACCACCTGGTTCGGAAGATCGTAGATCAAGGTAACATCGAGCTTTAGAAGATCGATGAAAAATAGAACTTGACCAATCTATTTACTAAAGCCCTCGGTGTCAAGAAGTTCGAAGATTATAAATTGAAGATAGGTGTACGATACTGTGCTGATTGGCTTTAGTCCAAGTGAAAGTTGTTGAAAATCATGTCCTAAAATCAATCATCAGTCTATTGACAGTTGAGCTAATTATTATAATTATATATAAATTATTAAAATAATAAATATTATTTAATTTTTTTATCATTTTGAATACATCTTATTTGAACTCCTATTTTGTGATGAAGTTCATATAACTATTTGAATTGATATAGGAGGATATATCGTTTAGTCTTTAAACCTAGTTCAAGGCCAAATGATATGCTATTATTAGGATAATAGCTATATCAAGTATAGGTCATTGTGTGCTATGAGGGTTAGTTGTCCTCTTAACCAAGGAGTGTGGAGATACTGTCCTGGTATGCAAGTGAGATGTAGGGGTACATCTCACTAAACGTGACCAACTACTGAGTGAGCACTCTATTATCAAGAGTAGCTCGCGAAGTATGTGGGTATAAGTGTCTCTCTAATCTGAGATCACCATAGTAACTTACAAGCAACTCACTATGCTTTGGTCCGGACTACCTAAATTTTTAATTCAGTGATGAAAGGTTTCTGAGCATAGTCAAGTACTTGTGAAGTCGGTGTGAGAGTCAAGATAGAATTGACCGCTCCGAATAAGAAGGTGTTAATGCATCAGTGAGTTTCAATTCACTAAAATCTCGATCGAGAAAATCCATGTGATGAATTTAAAAGTTGCAATACAATGTGGATGACCTTTTCAAGATTGATAGTTGAACTCTTGGTCACCTTGAGCATTAGGGTCAAAGAGATGAATTATATGATAACCATATGCCAATTGGTTCTTAAAATTATTTTGCAATCTTTCGACCTATCCGGATGTCGGGTATCGTTACTAAATGATCACATTGATTAGTATAGGAAGATTGTTTCTGTGCTATTGGCTTAGGTTCGAACCTATGGGGTCATATTCAAAAATTTTTTTTGATTGATCATATGGCTGATCTATGATTAAGAATTGTTCTAGGATATAATCATTAATTTGATTGATGATTAACCTTGTGCAAAAATTATAATAAATTAATTTACTAATTATTTATGAATTATAGAAGGATTGATTAGTGATTAGATTGCTAATTAGCTTAATTTTATCAAACATTGAGATTTGGATCAAATCTAATTGAATTAGATTCAATTTGATTTGACCCAATTAAGTTATGAGATGATATAATTACTAAAAATGTTCAATTCTTGATTTGATCGAAACTTGAACTTGATTAATTTTTTATTTAATTAAGATTTAATTGATGCCAACCTAATTGAATTAGGTTCAATGGTCTAATTGGATCTAATCTAGTTTGGTTGGGTTAAGAACCTAATTAGATAAAAATTTGGATTCGAATTTGAATTGAACCAACCCATGCACCACCTCTTCTCTGCACCCACTATTTCTTCATGCAAGAAAGGTTCTTATGTGAATATTTTCTATGCCTAAAAGTGCATTGTCGTGCCCTTCTCTAGTTTCATTTGGATGAGGATAAGTTGGTTCTTCATTTGAATTCAAATCGTTTAAAATTTGACTTGAAACAACCCTGTACTTATCCTTATCTATACCTTGGTGCCATCTCCTTTGGAAGGCCAAAATTTGTGTGACAAATTGTAAAGTGAATGGCATGAGAAATATCTCATGCCTCAGCTCTTATGGCACCCCACTTGGATAAGGATAAGTGGTTGAGTTTCGAATTCAAATTGGTTTGAATTTGAACTACATCTAACCACTTTATCCTTATCCCTTCACCTCTCCACGCCACCTTAAAATATCCTCTCATTTTGTGTGGCAAAAAGAGAGAATTTTATCATGTAAAATCTCTTTTGGGAGAGAGGGGGCATCAAATAGAGAGGGGGCTCGCTCTATGCATGAGAAATAGAGGAAGAGACTTTCCTTTTTGGGTGTGAGGTCTAGGGCGGGTTCTAAGGTTTCGGCTCTTGGTTTTTGTGTGAGAAGAAATACAAGATCTTGTTCCAATCTCCCACACCTCCACCTCCTCATGTAGTTCCATCTTCTGATTCAAAAGAGTCCGGATGATCCAAAGGAAGAAGCTTATTCCATCCATCCAGTGCCTTCTATGCGATCTAGCACTCCCAAGAAGGACAATCTGATCAGGGCTTTGAGTGAACAACTTGCAAAGGCTGGATGAGTTGTGCAGCTACTTGACATCAGAAAAAATCTCATAACATGCCTATTAGCAGTAGTGATCATCGATCCGTGTAAAGATAATGAGTTCTAAACTCATCTGATTAAATCTAATAGTTAGATTTGATCTAGGACATCGATATGATCGATGTAGTTTTTTTCTTTATATCAATTTTTTTTTATATGCAAATTTCATGTCATAAGTCCTTAATAGGTAGTTTAGATCTAATCTAAAGCATGCATAGGAGATTAAAATATTTAATCTACTATCTTCTACTGTGCAAAAAATTTAAAATGCATATTTTAAGCTGTCGATTTTCCTTCACTAATCTCCATGCCAACCATAAAAGAGTTATGGGTCTTGGTGTGAAGGTTGATCATAGTTCACCATGCAAGCACTTGAGAGAGGGGTGTGAAACAGAGAGGAGGCAGGGTCTTCTAAACGTGAAATAGAGGAAAATTATTCCCTCTTTGGGCATGAGACTTTTGGTGTAGGTTCCCTTGGATTTCATCTAGGGATTTGAAAAGGTGAGAAAAGTGTTTCTCCACTTTCTTCTTCCACCTTCTTCTTCTTCTATAAATCAGCCATCAAGAGGGTCTCTACATGAGCTAGCACTCTCAAGAGATCATTCAAATCTGAGCTTCGAATAGATACCCATAAAGTTCGGACGTCAGTGTGGCTGCTGCGCAATAGGAAGAACTTCAAATTCACCATAATCAACTATGGTGAAAATCGACCCACGCTCAGGTATGAGATCAGATCTCAATTCCTTGTGGATATGATCTACTATTCAGATGTGATCTATACTATTCATTTTCAAATTATGCATTTATATCATATAAACAATCCTTACATAGGTAGATTTTAGATTAGATCTAATGCATGATAGATTAAATAGTTTAATTAAACTTGTTTTTGCTATTCTTAATTGAAAAATATTTTAAAAATCATGCATGAAACCGTCTGTACTTTTCATCAAATGGTATCAAAGCCAAGTTGCTTGACATGAACATATATGCATTTAGATTTGATATAAATCTGTTTTGAACAAATTTTTTATATATTTTTTGATCTATTTTTAAGTAGATTTTTAGATCCATTTCAAAGAGATTTTACAGAAATTTTTTTGATCTGTTTTGAATAGATTTTCAAATCTATTTTGAATAAATTTTTTTAGAAACTTTTGGATCTATTTTTGAATAGATTTTCAGATCTATTTTGAGCAAGTTTTTGGTTCTGTTTTGAATAGAATTTTTTATAGAGTTTCAAACATACTTTGAACCTAATTTTTATTTGTGTTCAAATCTAATTTCTGAATAGATTTCATGGATACATAGATCTGAAGTATATGATTTATATGATGTATAAATTTTGGTTCAGATTTGAAATTATTTTGTAATGTAAAATTATATTTAGATTAAATCTAAAAAGATTTCATAATTTGATTTATCATTGTTCCATGCATACATGATATGTGTAGTGTAGTTTAATGTATTAGTAGCCTGGTACTTGGAATGGGTACATCACCATGGCCGTCTGATCATAAGAGAAAGTAGGAATTTAAGTCCCTCTCTTGGCTAATCGACGGGTTCTCTTATAGCTTGTAGGGGTGCCGCTCGTGATGTCTCATAAAAAAGAACCACGAAAAAAAATGATTACATATTTTATGCAATAGTTTTACATTTGAAATTATTTCATTCCTGTGATTAATTGAGAATTAAAAGTAGAAATTTTAGATCTAAAATTGAGAATTTAAGATCTTAAGACATTGTATAAAACATGAGATATGGGTTAGCTTGAATCTGATCTTTTTGACTAGATTAAACCTAGGATTTAAATCAACTGGATAATAGACTAAATTGAGTAGTTGGTCAAATTTAATTAAAAGTTGATTTGGATTAGCTCAAAGTCACTTTAGATCAAACTCAATAGTTGTAGTTGATCAAGTCTATGATTTTGATTTACCAAATGGATCTGATTATGGCTTAGTGGTCGAGCTCGAGTCATTTGGCTAACCAAATCGAAACAGATGAATCAATTGATGTCTAAGGCAAGTGATTGAAAGAGATTTTTAATTGGGATTATTCTCTTTTCTAAGGCCCATCGTCTAAGTTGTAAATGGTTGTGCTCTAATATATAAACTGTAATTGAATTATATTAATAAAAATTATTTTTTTTGCAAGCTCATCATAATTTTGCATCTTCTTTTAGAATTTTTTTATGATGATGTCCTTAGAGCTATTAATCATTGATAAAGGAGGATTTATCGAATAATTTTTAAATCTAGTTTGCGATCAAATGACACATTATAATTAAGATGATAACATTTTCTAATTATAGGTCGTTGTGTGTCATATGGATTGATTGTCCTCCTAATCAAGAAGTGTGAAGACACTGGTATGATATATAGGTGAAATGTAGGAGTACATTTTACTGTACAATGACTTAAATGCGGAGCACTCTACTATCAAGAGCTGCTCGTGAAGGATATGGGTATAAGTGTCTCTCTGACCTGAGATCACCACGATGACTTACAAGTAACTCTCTATACATTGGTGCTGGATGTCTGTATTTCTAATATAGTGATGAAAAATTTTTGTGCATAGTCAAGTACTTGCGAAGTCTATGTGTGAGTCAAGATGAGATTGACCTGCTCTTAGTTTAAGGAGATAACACTATGTTATGTTTTAATTTATTAAAACTGTGGCCAGAGTAATCCTTTTGATCAATCATAAGATTTATAAGGTGGAAACATAATACGGATGATTTGTCAAGAGTTTGATAGTTTACTTTGAGGTCATCATAACCATTGGGTCAAAGAAATAAATTATACAGTAATCATATGCTAAGTCTAGAATATTACTTTGCAATTATTCAATCTATCCAGATATTGGGTATTATTGTTAGATGGTTACTTCGATTAGTACAAGAATTAATTTTTGTACTATTGACTTAGTGTTCGAACCTATGGAGTCACGTATATTGTCAAGCAATGTAGAAGAGGGCTTGACCTAGAGTCTGTAGTTCAATTTAGAAGTAGGTGATTTGATTGAACAAATAGACTTACTTAATTAAGAATTAAGTTTTGAATCATATAGTATTAAATACTAGCTATATACAGCTAGCACTACACATAAGCTATAAGATCAATTTCGAGAATGAAGTTAAATTTATTTCTGATCCAAGGAATTTGAGAGAATTGAGTTTGAGTCCTAATTTGATTAGGAACTGAACTTCTGATGAGGGTTGATCTATAATAGGATTGGATTCGAGATCCAATTAATTTAAATTAGATTTAATTTAACTAGACTCAAATTTATTTAAGGCCAATTGGGTTTTATCATCTAAGTTAGACTTGGAATTAAATCCTAATTGGATTAGGGTCAACAACCTTTCGAATATGATTTGAATAAGGTTTGAATCGGATTCGAATTGAGTTTTAGATTGGAACCAAATTTGACTTGGTTACTTAGCCCTAAAAACCCTAGACTTCTCTCTCATGTGGACTGGCTAATAGGGAAGAGGGGCACTAAGAAATCCCACCCCCTCCCTTGTGCATTCGGCAATGAGAGGAGGCGCAAATTTGGCGCCTTTCTTCTTCCTTGGGTCTCTTTAGGGATAAGAGGTAATTTGAATTGGATTCAAATTAGGCCTCTTAACTCTTGATGGCATGCCACCATAAAAGGGGGCATTGAGAAGGGGTGAGAGATATAGAGAAAATCACAAAAAGAAAAAAGGTGGGCGGTGGATTTGATCTAGGCGCCCTTCCTCCTTTCTCCATGCCATCCCTCCTCGCTTCTTCTTTGGTGTGACACCTAAGCCTTCATTCCCTCTATTCCATGGAGCGAGACATGCGAGCGAAGTAGAGGAGTCGCATCAGTAACTCTCGTGAAGCAGATTCAAAACGATCCGAAACTAGTTTCTTCCACTGTGTAGACGGTATATTGATACCTCATCCTAAAATTTTTAAATCTAAAATCTGTTATTTTTCCTGACATCTTATCTGAATTTGGATTTAGATTAGAAATTTTTTCTTCAAGTGGTATCAAAGCTAGGTTCCAATCTGAATGCAAATTGAAATCTGGTAGTAATCATCTGCACAGATTTTTTAAATCTGGTTTTGACCAGATTTCTGTAATGAAATCAGATCTGATTTTGATCTGTTTTCCTTGAAATTTTGATCTGATTTTGATCAGATCCTAATGGATAGGAATCAAATCTGATTTTATAATTTTTCTGTAAAGTTTTGGATCTGTTTTGAATAGATTTTTTTTAGGACTTGTAAATCTGTTTTAGAATAGATTTTTGATCTGTTTAGAACAGATTTTTTATGCATTTTGAATCCGTTTTTGAAATAGATTGTTAGATCTGTTTTGAACAGATTTTTTGGATATTTTGGGATCTATTTTTGAACAGATTTTCAGACATGTTCAGAATAGGTTTTTGGTTCTATTTAGAACAGAATTTTATGGCATTACAGTCCTATTATTAAACCAAATTTTAATTCATGTTTAGATCTAATTTTAGAATATATTTCACACATATTTCAAATCTTAATGAGATGATTTAGATGCTGTACAAGTTATAGGTTCAGATCTGAAATAATCATGATGTTATGTAATGATTTAATTAGATTAAATAAAAATTCTGCATGCTGTCATGTTATGAATATGTTTTGATCCAGAATTTTTCTTTTACATATATGATATGCTGTGCATAAATTTTTTTAGTAGCTAAGTACTCAAATTGAGTTGATCACTATAGCTTCCAGTCATAAGAGGAAGTAGAGATTAAAGTCCCACTCTTACCCAATCGATGGGTTCTTTTATGGTGTGTTGGGGTGCTGCTGTGATTATATCTCTTGAAGAAGAACAGCAAAAAGAATTTTTTTGAATTGTTCTAATCATAAGTAAATTTAGATTAGATTTAAAAGATTTATGATTAATATTTCTTGATTTAAGCAAAATATTTAGATCCAAAAAATAAATTTTATAATCTGAAATTTTATGACATATGATGCAAATTTTGCATGAAACTTTTGTGAAATAGTTTTACATTGAAATTATTTCAATAACTAATTTTATATGCTTAATTAAGGATTAAGATATGAAATTAAGAGATCTAGATTTGAGAATTGAAGATCTTGAGACATTCCATAAACTATAGGGCAGTGGGTTAGCTTAAATCAGGTTATTTAACTAAGTTAGACCTAGGGTTAGAATCAAATATAATATGGACTAAATTGAGAAACTGATTAAATCTAATCATGAGTTGAATTAGATTAAGTCAAGATTTCTCTAGATCAAACTCAAGAGTTGTAACTTGATTAAGTCCATATTTTGATTTTAACAAATGGACCTTGATTGTGGCTCATTGGTTTGAGCTTGGATCAAAAAATTGATCTGATTAATTCTTATTGACCAATAAGTATCTAAGATAAGTTTGACAATATGATTGGTGGTTTTTAATTGGCAGCCCATTTACTTTGTCATTCTGATGGTGTCTAAGGCAAACTTTGACAGACCCTCCCACCGATTTGATTTACCTGACCAACTTAGTCAATTAAGTTATGAGTTAGGTTGCCTGATTCGAGCTAACCCATACTATTGAGGTTAATCAGTATGGCTGATTCAGATGTCTCTGAACTAGCTTGTTCTTAGTCCTTTAAGATAACTTGGTTAAGTCAATGGGAGGATTTTTGAATTATTAGTCAATTTTTTCTCTTGACTTTAAAATAAATAATTAAATCTTCTAAATTATTAAGTCCTTAAAATGATAATGTTAAGGAGTTAACAAGTTCATAGCTTCCCATTAAAGTGGACAGTAATGGGTCCAATAGTCTAGTTAAGCATTCAAGGCGCCACACGCCTGGTGTTTATCTGACTATTAGAATTATTATTTATTATATAATGACTCAGATGTGATTTTCTAATGGGTAGTCAGGTTGGTCAAGCCACACTTAGACCTAATCATTCATTAATTAGACATATTAAGTATGGTCATCTTAATGGTTGGATTTAACCGAAACTTTCAGTGGAGGTGCCACACACCTACTAAAGAAGTGTCTAGGGCAAAATTATTACTAAAAATTATTTGAAGAAGTAATCGGTTAAAATCTATCCATAGATGCACAAGGGTTGGTCGAGCTACGCTCGAACCCGTGTACAGTCTATATGGATTCTAGTACCTACTAAAAAATTAGCCTAATTCCTCAAATTGAAGATAGAGGCTATCAATTCATATAAAATAGTGGAAGAACTTATAGACTAAAATCTAAGTCTTTAAGATTAAACAATTCATATACTAATACGTCATATGTTTTTTTTTATCCAGTAATGGCTAACACATTGTCACTCCGATCACTGTTGGATAGTGATAAACTTATGGGACCTAATTTCGATAGTTGGTATCGAAAGCTCAAGATTGTCCTGCAATACGAGCGGATCTTGTATGTACTTACATATTCGGCACCTAAGAAATCTGCTCTGAATGCTCGTAGTGCGGTCAAAGAGACTTATCAGAAGTGGCTCAATGATCGAACCCTATACGTCGCATCATGCAAGGGGCTATGAATGATGAGTTCAATTGCAAATTTAGGGATGCTCAATCAGAAGAAATGCTTCAAGTATTGAATGAGTCTTTCAACATTCCTGATGACGTTGAGAGGCACAAAACATCTTGTGCCATCTTCAATACCCAAATGAGGGAAGGGGCGTCGGTCATTGATCATGTACTGTATATGATCGAGCAGATCGAGCACCTGAGCAAACTCAGATTTTTCTTGTATGACCAGCTAGAAAAAGATGCGATCTTAAATTCTTTTCCCAAGTCCTACCTACCTTTTCTTACTTATTATAGAATGACTAAGTCTATAGTAAATTATCATGATTTGCTAGGATTACTGTAGACCTTTGAGAAAGATCACTAGCTCCACAAGTAGCCGATGAATGTAGTGGGTGGCTTCTCTTTTGGGCATCGTCCCTTTAAGAAAGTAAAGAAGAAGAATAAGAGGAAGGTGCAGCATGCTGGGGTGTCTAAGCCCAATCAGACCAAGAAGTTCAAAATAGATTAGAGTCTGATAGAGTTCTTCTTCTATAAGAAGTAAATCATTGAAAGAGAAATTATCCTCAATATCTTGCCTCCCTTAATCCAAATAGGCCTAACAAGAGAAAGCAGCAAGCAGTTGCTAGTCAAGATAACTATATGATAATATCTTGTAACTTCTCTATTGTGATACTATTACCTGAGTTTTAGACACTGAAAGTTCTGTTAATATTTGCAATTCGTTGTAGGAACTTTAGATCAGTAAGAGGTTTGAAGATGGAGAGAGATTTCTGAATGTGGGAGATGGAAGTCAAGTTTCAGTTTGAGATTTAGAAATTAGCAAGCTTATTTTCAATTCTAATATTATCATTTTGAATGAGTGTCATTGTTGTCCTTCGTTCTTTCTGAATGTTATTTCTGTAGGCCTTTTAACCAAAGACAGTTTTAACTTTTCAATAAAGAAAAATTATTGTGATAGCATTATGAATGGTGTTACTATAATACGTGGATAATTAAAAAATGGTATTTATCTATTATCACAATCTGTTAATATAATGTACACATCTAACAAATGTCCTATAGATTAGATGATGGCTCTGATATCTATCTTTGGCATTGTGGGTTAGGTTATATTAACAAGACCAAGATAAATAGGTTGACCCACGAGGAAATCTTTGAAGTCAATGATTATGAATCATTACTGACCTGTGAATCCTGTCTTCTTTAAAAAATGGCCAAGTCATCTTTTACTAGAAAAAGTGAATGAGCTTGTGAAGTTTTAAGTCTAGTACATAGTGATGTATGTAGATCGATGAACACATGTTCCAGATATTGAAATTTTGGGGTTTGGTGCATGCATATTTATTTCAAAATTTTATTTTCTAAACATCGTGATAGAATACAAGATTAAAATATTTTTAATCTAAATTATGCATGCATAAAAATATAAAACCATAAGGATCTAGTTCATGTGCTGAAATTGATATATGCTGGAATTCAGATTGTGATTAAATCATGTACCTGATTCTCAATCCCTTTCTTCAAATCTAGATTTAGAAGAGAAGAGATTTTCTTCTAGCTGTACAAATGTCTGGTCTCTATGGGTATCTACTCAGAATCAGCTTGGAATAGCTCTCTTCAATTTAAATTTTTTTCTCTAAGAAAATTCAGCCTGCTGAATCTGAACGAAGCCTGAATCACGATCAACACTTGATCTCTTTCTTTGTTCTTCTTCTTCTCCTCTTCTTTAATCTTTCTCCCTTACTTTTTACTACTGCTACAATTTGAAAATCGATAAGGAAGAAGATGCCCAAGCCTTGGCGTGGAAGAGAGGTGGGACGCCCAAACAAGAGGAAGGTGTGGGATGCCCAAAAGAGAAGAGAAAGGGAGAGGAAGAGAGGGCACGGGGCTTCTCTTTTGTGGCATGTGGGGTACTGGTTGGATGCACTAGAGACTTTAGGGGAGGTCTCTTTAAATAGGCATGTGGATTGAATCCTATTCAATCTCATAATACAAGTCCTACTTGCATTAGGTTTCCTAATAATTTAAATTATTTAACTTATATTAGGAATCCTATTAGATGCCAACTCTTGGAGCCCTTGCACCTAATTAAACACACCCTCTTTTACACTTAAGGGATGCCCAATATGAAATCAAAAAGTTCTCTAATCATATGCCTAACTTGATCAAATCAAGGTGGCGCCCATAATAACTATCAAGGAGAATAATTAGGGACTTGCACCCTTAATTAATATGATCCATAACCTTAGGTACCCAATAATTGAAGTCCAATAAATCTCATTCATGTAGGTTATTAGCAGATAATTAAGTTTGAATTATCTTATTAAATAAGAAATCTAAATAGAAAGAGGAATTGAGTCCAACCATGTGCCAGCAAGGTTATCATGACCCAATGGGTTTCTCTAAACCCAATTGATACCTCATAAGCTCAATTACTTATTCCAGACCAAATTTCTTTGTTGTGTGACCCCATAGGTTTAATTCTATCTGGTAGTGAGATATACAATGATCTCTATCATCGTATCATTAAAATTTTTTTCAATGGATCGAAATAATTTCACTCTAACTCAATAAGGATTGTCGATCCAGAATAACACTAGTGAGCTCTCACAATCCACCAGTGACACCTAGCAGTATGTAGTGACAATCTAGTAAAACTGAAATAAATCTTTAGATGTAGTTAACATGTGATTCAGTCCCTCTATCATGAGACTCAATGAGATGGCAGGTCATGGATAAATCGTCAAATCTCAACTCAGTCATATGATAGATTCGATCAGCTCAAATCCAGATATGATGTCTATGAAAAATTTTTTCCATCAATCATACTACTATGGCCATAGATTCTCAGACTTAATTTTGTAAATCTCTTAGGACTACTCCTTTCTATCAAGGTGTTGGAGTTTCATGGTTTCATGCATGCAAAATTATTCAAAACAAGTATGCAGCAGAATTTATAATTTTTTAGATTAAATTTAATTTAATTCTAGCATGTATAAGATCAAATCTTCAAACCATAAATAGGATCATCATATGTGAGATAAAATTTAGATATAAAAATCAAATAAAAAAATAAATAAAGAACATACCTTAGTACAGATCAATCTTCACCACGAACTGATGATCATGGATATTTTTCGAAGGTCTCTTGTAGCCGCACAAATATCCGACCTCTACGGGTATCCACACGAGACTCCGATCTGATCAAAAATCTTTTGATCTCACTGAGGTGCTACCTTCCTTGTAGAGATCGCATCTTAACGGTTGAAAATCTTCTTTTCTCTCAAGGTGTTCTTAGAGAAGAAGAGGTAGGAGGATCTTGATCTCCACGCTAGAGATCATGAGAAGAACTCTTTCTTCTCTTTTCTTTCTAAAACCCATATACCAAATCTCTACAATAGAAATATAAAAATTTTGTCCAACTTTTGGATAAGAAGGAGAGGAGACACCCATGTTTAAACATAGACAAAGGAGAGGGAGAGATGTCCTAACAACCAACACTTGGTTGTTAATAAGGAAGAAGGGATTACCATGAACTTACCTCATGCCATGAATCAATTCGTCATGTACTTCTCTCCTTGATTTTTCTCCATGCAAAAACCTCTCTTTTGGGCATCAAACCTGATCTCATCTGATTTCTTTAGCACCCCATATGGCTCCCACGTTTAAATAGAGAGAGGAGATTGAGTTTAGGAAGGAGATCAGAGTCCAACTCTCCTTGAACTCTATCTTTTCATGCCATCCAACCTAAAATTTTTGTACACCTCAAATCACACAAAAATAAGAGAGATTGCATGAATTATTACATGCTAAAAAGAGAGAGGGGGTGTGGAAAAAATATGGCATCCAATCTGGTTGGCGTGGGGCTTTCTTATGTGCATGGAGAGGAGGAAGTTTAAATCACTTAGGACTCCTATTTAGGTGGCAGATTTAAACCAATTTAAACCTCAACCAATCTTAATCATATTAGGACCAGATAAGACCCAAATAGATAGAAAACCAAATTTGATTTGGAGTTCAAACTTTTTAGATTAGATGTCACCTAATTAGAGAAGGAGTCCTAGTCCTTTTGGACTCTCCTTTGGTGCTTGAGTCAAATTCAATTTAATCCTAATCTAATTAGGATTTGGTGCATCCATGGAAATAAAAATTTTTAATCCAAATAGGAACTCATACATCCTAGTTTAATTAAGAATTGAGTCAAACCCAAATCCTAATTCAAATAGGAATCATTCTTCCATGCAATTTAGGTTATCTTATAACTCAATCAGGTTTGATCAAATCAAACCCATGTCAAGTCAAATAAATTCAATTTAATTAGACTTGATACAAGCCCCATAGCTCAATCAAATTGAGTCACTTAGCAATCCAATTATTAATTAATCCTTCTTTAACTCACTAATTCTTTAGCAAGTTACATAATGCAACTTTTGCATTGGATCAATCATCAATCAAATTGATAATCAAATCCTGTTACGATTCATAATCGTAATTCAACCATCTAATCAGTCAAAGGTCTCTTTTGTGTGTGATACTATAGGTTCTATTGTATTTGTTAGTGAGATATATTATAATCTCTATCATAATATCATTATAACTCTTTTCAATGGGTTGGAACAATTCCAACTCTGCCCACCAAAGATCATCGATCATAAAGATGATGCTCGTGGGTTTCACAATCCATCAGTGACACCTAGTAATATGTAGTAGCAATCTAGCAGAATTAAAGGTGATGAACTTGTAGGTGAAGTTAACATATGATACAGTACCTCTATCGTGAGTCCCGATCGGATGGCACATCATGGATAAATCATCAAACCTCATCATCGGTCATATGATAGATTCAATTAGCTCGAGTCCATATGTGATTCTATGAAAACTCTTTTTCATTAGTCACACTGCTATGGCCAAAGACTTAAGGACTCAGCCTCTTAACTCCCATAGGACTACTCTCTTCTGCTAGGGTCGATAGATCCCATCTTGATGCACACCCCACTCCTATAGTGGACCAACTGTCGTCAACATCCACTACAAGAGCTCATTGAGATCCATATTTATGTGTCAGTCAAACTCCAGCAGCCTCATTACGAGTAGTAGTGCCATCTCAGGTCAAAGGATAAGTCATACAACTGCAGCATCGAGAAAGTCACTAACGAGTGAGCAGACATCCACGTGACTTCCCGTGTTGGTCACGCTCAGTGTTAGTTTTCTCTAACAACCACCTGTATTCTCGCTCCAATGTCTCTATATTGCAGACTCAAGATCCATCTACCTGAAGGAAGTGATCCATACACTAGTCTATCCAGATCATCAATCATCATCCCCATGATGATCTAATGGCTAGGGGCAATTTAGGAATCAACCATCAATGATGCATGTCTCAAATTCTTAACTCTTTGAGAATATGTGTCATCATCTTGTTAATCCCTTGGATGATTCATGGACACATAAACATGAATGGTAATATAAATGCCCAATAAAGTATAAAACTATGTCTTAAAAATATGATACGTGTCAGCCAAGATTAGCTTCTAAGGCATACATCCAATAATCTCCAACTTGCACTAAAGTCAATTTGCCATGCACCAAGCCCTATCTTCACAAGATAAGCTTTAGTCTTAGGCTAGCTAAATGACTTACCAGTAGATCATCCACATCACATGTGGAGTTTGCTCTCTGCACCTTTATGTATTTCTAGTTGAGGTAGTCACGTGTTCTACTGCTCTATGTGCTTAGATATCTGGTGAGATCTAGACTCTTTAGCAAGGGCTATGATATCATTATCTTTGTAGTATAGTGTCATGGCATCTGATGGCACGACATTCAATTCTACAACTAACATTAGAATCAAAATGCATCTTACACATCTACAGTGTACTCAGCTTCCATCAATTGATTATTTGAAACCTTTTCAAGATATCAACATAGGAACACACCCCATGACGTAGACATTCTACCATCAATATCAGATATAAAATCTAAATTGGTGTATCCTCCCACTCCTAGCTTTGATCCTTCTCTAAATTGAGAATAAATCTTTAGTTTTTTTTTAAGAGCTTAAGGATGTTTTCACAGCAATCCAGTGCTCTCAGCCTAGATATAACTGATATCTACGCATGACATTTACAGTATTAACTATATCAATTCAAGTATATTATATGACATGTATCTGTATCTGAGAGGATAACAGACCCCTCTCTGAGATTGCTATGCTGAACCCTTTAGCATCCAGTCTCTGTATTTTATCTGTAAAAATACAAGTATCTAATTGCATCTATCTTTATAGATCTTTAGGATGCTCGCTTTATGTCTTTTATGGAGAAAACTATATTCAACCATATTTTAACTGATGTTAGTATTGGACATTCCCACTGACCCTTTTGAAAACCATATAATTCTTTTTTCTTGATCAAATAATTTGATCATGACTGTTCCAACTCCAAGATTATTATAGACTTTGTGATCTTCTATCATGAGAAGTGAAATCCATAGGCTATTCCATATAGAAATCTTCAAAAGATCTCTATTCAGGAAAGCTATTTCACATCCCTTTCTTGAAGTTGATGTTTCACATCGTCTCATTGTAGATTTTGAGATCATCTCTATACTCTCCATCTCCCATGAGAAATGACTTTCTCTATATCCTCTATTGAGCATACCCAAGTACCTTTCGAGAGGATTGGAGATTTTACTATATTTACAAGATGGAGAAGGAATATACGTTTACTAGCTCATCATGAATAGATTCTTTAGGTCCTATGGCTTGTTGCTCCTCAGAGACACTCTCTTCAAGCTTAACTTGGCTCCCACTGCTTCATCCTGGTCAAATAATTTTTCAAGAAGATAGCATGTTAGGTCACAATCACATTGTAATCCTTTCAGAAGGTAGCATCCCAAACTCTTTTAAGATAAGCTTTATAGACTTATCCTCTAACATATCCACCTGCTGTCCTCGACACAGGGTGGATATCCTTGGATCTTGAAATAATCAAGATTCAGTTCTTACTATGTCATATCTCATACGGTGTGGTAGGAACACATTTAGAGTGAACCCAATTCTTTAAAAATAAAGCATGTCTCTAAAGAAATATAAATAAATCTATAAAATTTATTATGGACCATACCATATCTCATATAGTCTCATGACTCTTCTTATCTCGTTGAGCTGAGATGTACTAAGAGCAGTTCAATATGAAACTATGCTATTTTATGAGATAATCGAGAAATTTTTTTCATTGGTATTGCATCTTCGATCCAATCGAAGTACCTTTAGAAATTTATCTATTTGCTTCTCTACTTTACATCTGAATTCTTTGAAACTTTCAAGAATTTCAAATTTGTATCTCATATACTTATCCATAGTATGACTGATCATCAGTAAAGATAACAAAGTAGAGACAACTCCTTAGTTAGCACATCATATGGGCTACACACATCAAATGTGTACAAGGATAAGTATTTCAGTGGTCTTTTTTCTCTTATCCTACAAGAGTAGCTTAATCATATTTTCTTAAAGAGATGATGCACAAACTAGATATGACTCAGCAGTCAATGAGCCCAAAAGCCCATAATTCTTTAATTTGTTAATCATTTCTTCTCTAATATGACTTAGCCATAGATTCCATATATACTCTAGGTTTATCTCAATTCTGGATCTCTCAGATTCAATGACATTCACTGCTTGCTCAATTAAGTTCATAGATGCATCACCATGCAAATGATAGAGACTATCTCTAAAAACTAAATCCAAAAGATAATCACAAAGGACAGATATCCATGGCGACAGCAGCAACTCTTGTCCTATTGCCAATTTAAGAGTTACTTCCTCAGCCCTCTACCTTCCCATCGACTCTATAAAACTACTAGAATCTATAGCTCAACTGAAAGAAGAGAAAATCATAAGGATAATATTGAGCAATATCGATATGCCTACTCTAAACGTGTCTTTGTTTCTTTAGGCTCTCCAGATATTTACCCCTGAACTCTTTTAGGGTTCCTTTATTATCAACATTTTGACCAATTCAGATAAGGTGCCAAGATAGTTTTTTATATGGTAGTTTACCATAAACTACCTATATAAACTAATCAGGGATCGCAGAATCAAATCCATAAGCAATACCTTGTGCATGGTCATGTCGAGCCTTTCAAGCTCCTTAATGTCTTTGATCATTATTAAATAATGATCATAGACAGACTGCTCATCACGCATCAGATGCACTGTGCGACTTTGATCATCTCACAACACTTGTAGATGAATCAATGTGTTATTGACAGTTTACATTTGCTCATGCATACGTTGGAGTTCATTTAACATGAACTTCAATATGTAGCACCTATTTTTATTGTCATTGTCCATCCACTCATCAAGCATAGCTCATTGACTATGTGTTGGATGGGTTGTTAACATCAGAATAATCTGGTAGAGAATATTACTTAATTTTTTAAAATTAAAAATAATTCTTAAGTTTGTGAGCCAGTCTATATAATTGATTTCGATTAATCGGTTGATATCTAAGATTCAAGCTAGAGGATTGAAAGCTGACATAATGAACAGTAAAGAGCAAAGATTCTAATTAGATGTTTGTACTTATTTCATAATTTACTTTAAAAATTTTTAGATGCAAAAAGAGACTCCCACTATTTTATCAAATCTTCCACACTCTCTGAGTGGAGAAACAAAAATTCTAACGTGACAACTGAGTTTCTAGTGGGTGCTGCGGTCCCACTGATGCCATGCACCTCACCTAATAGTTATTAGTAATATAAATGAACACTGATGCATGGATAACTCTTTACCCAAATGCTTCTCTAAGCATGTTGCAGTCATTTGATCTCTAACTTATGTGGGCTCACCTAACAGTTATTGCCCACACTCTTTAGTTAAGCCAGACCCACCGTTCACAAGCAGGTACAATGCCGTCATTGAGTCCCTCACCAAACAATTATTAGATCCAACCCCATCTTTATCCTAGAGCAACTCTTTGCTAATAGAGTGATTACATATTTTCGATGCAACTAAACCATTATGACCAGTCAAGAACAATTAACATCGATAGTACACCCATACATCTACAACGGTGGAAGACCTTGGACTTAATATTTATGGAGAGATTTGGATTTAGATCTCATCTAATCAGTCATCATATGACTGATCTAATTGGTATGGGCTAAATGAAACCACCAAGTAACTATATTTGAGACTCAATCTTTTAAATTGGCCAGATAAGTGAAGATTGGTGGGGGTCCCCCTGTTGCTTTCCTTAGACACCAATAAATTAACCAAATCAGCAAACAGAACCAATTAAATAACTACCTTTCAATTACTTACCTTAAATACCAATTGGATAATTGATCTAAATAGGTTAGTTTAGGTGAATCAGATTCAGTCCATAGAGCCAAATTAGATCCTTAGGTTAATCGATTTTATATATGGATGTCAATTGATTCGATCAACAATAATTGTATGATCTTGAGTTTCATTGACCTCATTCTAATCAATACTTGACTTGATTTGATCAATTGTTAAATTGATTTAGATCCAATATGATCAAATCAGAAATTTTTTGATGTAATCCAATTATATGACCTAATTTAATCGATTTAGACCCACTGCTCATGATGCCATCTCATTTCTTCAGCTATCTTTATGAATATATATAACTTTTGATGTCTTGAAATCAATAAAAAATACCTCAAAACTTAATGAGGTATCTTCTTTCCTTTCCTATTATCAGTTTTGTATCTAGACTCACTGCATTGTGGATATTCACTTGCTTGTTCATTCTCCTTATAAAATAATATATAATTATTTTTGTAGAAATATATAGAAATATAGCCAAGTCTCAATTTTTGCATATATGTTTTTACTTCAGAATATGATTTTGAAAGTTTCTCTTACAGAAAAAACAAGCAGTTCAAAGCATGCATTTTTAAAATTTTTATAGCAGAAGATAATAGATTAAACCCTTTAATCTCTTACATATACTTTAGATCAGATCTAAACTATCTTTTAAGGATCTATGATATGAAATTTTTACATACAAAAATTTGATGTAAATAAAAAACTGCACAGATCACATCGATGCCCTGAATTAGATCTAACTATTAGATCACATCGATTGAGTTCAAAACTCATTATCTTTGCATGGGTCAATGATTGCTGCTGTTGATAAGTGTGGTATGGGATTCTTCTTAATGTCGAGTAGCCGCACAGATCGTCCGGCCTCTACAAGTCATCCACGAAGCTCTGATCGGATCATCCTTTTCGGGAGTGCTAGCTTGTATCGAAGGCTCTGGATGGCTGATTCAAGCTCCTTTCTTTAGATCAACTGGACTCTTCCAGATTAGACGATAGAGCTTTACAAAAAGGTGGTGGTATGGGAGATTAGAACAAGACACTCTTGTGGTTTTTTTTCACACAAAATCTAGAGCTGAAACCCTCAAACCCACCTTAGACCTCACGCCCAAGAGAAAAATTACTTCCTCTGATTCTCATGCACAGAAGTCCACCCCACTCTCAGACTTTTCATGCCCCAACTTTGAAGTGTCTCATGCAAAACTAAGACTTATTTTTCGCACAAAAAAACATCCCTTCTTAAGGTGGCATCCCATGAAAGATAAGGATAAGTGGAGGTGGTTTGGCTCAAGTTCAAATGATGGTTTATTCTCATTACCAATTCAAATCAAATTCGAATTCAAACTCGAACAAAACTTCATCCTTATTCATGGAACTCAGAAAGAGGGTGACAAACACTTTTGGGCATGGAGAAAAATCATGCAAGAACCTATTTCATGCATGGAGAAAGGTGGTTGGTGTTTAAGGGAAGAGTCCAACTCGATTTGGACTCTAACTTCTCATTCAAGTTCAAACCTTTTTGAACTTAAATTTAAAACCAAATTCATCCTAATCCAAAGGAGATTAGAAGTGAGCATTAATCCTCTTCTAGGCATAAGAAAAAATTCACATAAAAATTTTTCTCGTATGAAGAAAAGGTGGGCATAAAGAAAGGAGGCACAGGGGATATGGCTAGATTGAATTTGAATTCAATTTCTTATCCAATTAGGTTATTAACCCAATCAAATTAGGTTAGACCTAATTAGACTACTAAATCTAATTTAATTAGATAATAAATAGTTTTGATTAAATTTTAATAAAATTAAAAATTAATCAAGCTCAAGTTTCGATCAAATCAGGAATCGAATACCCTTAGTGATTAGGTCATCTCATAACCTAATCGGGTCAAACCAAATTGAATCCAATTCAATTAGATTTGAGCCAAATTTCGATGCTCAATCAAATTAAACTAATTAAAAATCTAATTACTAATCAATTCTCTTATAATTTATTAATAATTAGTAAATTAATTTATTGCAACTCTTGCACAGGATTAACCATCAATCAAATTGACTATTATACCCTAGAGTGATTCTTAATTGTTGATTAGCCACATGATCAGTCAGAAATTTTTTTTGAGTATAGCCCCATAGGTTCGAACCTAAGTCAGTAGTACAAAAATAATCTTTCTATACTAATCAAAGTGACCATCTAGCTGAAGGAAAGAAAAATAGTTTCCCTTCAGAAGCTCAGGTTGCATCTGAAAATTTTTTTATTCTTCTATATGATTAAAGATAAAATCCTTACTTGATTAGCAATAGAACTAAAGATTAAATCTCAAATTTTCTAGATTAAACCTTTGTAGAGGCTTAGATGTGCAGATCCTCTACTTCGCATGCACATCAGACGTCACAGGAAAGTAGGATGAACTCCGATCTAATCACCTTTGCAACCCAATCAAATAAGGAAGAAGATGTGTTGATGTGACACCTCACACCAGCAGGTGGGACACCTAAAAAGAGCCCATGCCCAAATGAAGAGGGGCGGCAACAAGGTGAGAGGTCAAGGAGAAGAAGGGACCTCTCTCTTTTCTCATGCCTCTCTCTCTCTCTTTCTCTCTTCTCTCAATCTGATTTGTTTGCTATGCATCCATAGGTAAAAAGCCTCTCTATTTATAGATGATTCCTATGACTCAATAAGTATAGGAGTCCTAACTCAAATTTGATTTAAATCAATCCAATACTCATGAAAGAAGGATTCCTATATGACATAGAATTGCCATCACTTATGATAACCACTTTGCATCCACTCCCTCATCCACATGGGATGCCTCAAACCAACATAATTTCAAGTGTTGGTCAGCCCACATGAGAGGAGAATCCTAGTGCATGTGGGAATACTCATATCTCATCAAAATGGATCTGATTCGAATCCAATTTGAAGCTAGTTTGAAATAATTTTGAAAGACTGTCAATCCCAAACTCTTTAAGACTTTTGTACTAAGTATAACTTGAATTTTTGGATCTAATTAAGTCTAATTAATTCAAATTTAATTTAAAATTAATTAATACTTAAATTCAATATTTGATATGTTTCATGGATCATAGATCAGAAACTGTTCATCCCCAAGATCGAACCTGAACCTCATGTGTAGTCCTAGCTAGACATAGTCAACTCTTCAATTTTATTTGATATATAACTTAATTCTCAATCAAGTTAGCTTATATGTTCAATCAAGTCAAGTACTTTCAAATTGAATATATAAATATAGGTCAATTCTTTCCTACTTTGTCTGACTTATATGCGTGACTCCATAGGCTCAAATACTAAGTCGATAGCATAGAAACTAATTTCTATACTAATTGAGATACCATCTAGCAATGATTCCTAATATCCAGATAGATAGAATTTATCACAAAGAAATATTTTAGAACCTATACATATGGTTACCGCATAATTCATTCTTTTGGCTCCAAATACTCTAAGATGGTCTCAGATTAACTATCAACCGAGATTGCTTCATCCATATTGTATTTCAACCTTTCAAATCCATCTCATGGATTACCCTGGTCAAGGCTTTGCTAAATTGAAATACAATGATACATCAACTCCAAAAATCTGGAGGTATCAATCCCATCTTGATCCACACACAGACTTCGTAAGTATGTGACTGTACCCAGTAGCCTTCCATTACTACATTAGAAATCCAGGTAGTCTGGCACCAAAGCACAGTGAGTTGCTTGCAAGTCATTATGGTGATCTTAGGTTTGAAGGATACTTATACCCATATATTTTGAGAGTAGCTCTTGACAGCAGAATGCTCAGCAAGTGAATCACTTGTTAAGTGATGATGTACTCCTACATCTCATCTATATGCCATACCAGTGTCACTACACTCCTTGGTTAAGAGGACAATCAATCCATATGGCACACAATGACCTCTACTCGATAAATGTCATCATCCTATAATGATGTATCATTTGGTCGTGAACATGTTTACGAACTATACAATAAATCTTCTATTTATCGTACACTAGTATAGTTCTAAGGACTTCATCACAGCATAAAAGTTTAAGGAAGATGTTATTTTATGATGAAAAATATTAGAACAACTATTATTCATTAATCAATAATTCATGTATAAGGATAAACTCAATCGTCACACGATTGATTTTAAGACATAATTTTCAATAACTCTCACTTAGACTAAAGCCAATCGAGACAGTATCTTATACCCATCTTCCATTTGAAATCATCAAACTCTTTGATCCCGAGTGCTTTAATGAAGGGGTCGGTTAGCTTCTCCTTTCCATCGATCTTCTGAAGCTCGACATTACCTCGATTCATGATCTCTCGCATTAGGTGATAGCGATGCAAAATATGATGCAGCATCCGATGCAGCAATGTATTCCGCTTCGTATATAGAATTGGCCACAGTATGTTGCTTGAAACTCTACCAGTAAATAGCTTCTCCATTTAGTGTAACTACGTAGCCCGACATGCTTCTACTATCATCACAATCTGATTGAAAATTGAAATCAGTATATCCCACAAGTTTTAGGTCAGTGTCTCCATAGATAAGTTATTGATCTTTAGTATTTCTCAAAAATATAAGAATTGCTTTCACAATCTTTCAATGCTTCTCATCTGGATCAGATTGGTACCTACTCACTACCCCTAATGAATAGGCCACATCTGACCTCGTACATGTCATAGCGTATATGATAGATCTCATTGTCATAGCATATGGTATTCTACTCAGCGCTCTCTTTCCTCAGGAGTTGTCGGACAATCTTTTTTGAAAAGAATAATCCCATGGCCCATCAAAAGATAGCCTTTCTTGAAATTATTCATATTGAATCACTTCAATAAGGTATCAATGTATGAGGATTGAGAGAATCTAAGCAACCTTCTAGAACTATCCCTATAAATCTTCATCCCTAAGATGTAGGATACTTTTTCTAAGTCCTTCATAGAGAATTATGATGATAACCACAGCTTCACACTCTACAAAGTTAGAATGTTATTTTTTAGTAACAGTATGTCATCCACATATAGCATAAAAAAGATAACTACAAAATCAGAAGCCCACTTGTAGATGCAAGGCTCTTCTTCATTCCTAATGAAGCCATACATTTTGATCACCTTATCAAAATGTATATTCCAACTTCTAGATGCCTGCTTAAGTCCATAAATAGATTTTTTTCAGCTTGCACACTTTCGACTCATCAGTGGATGTGAATCCTTCAGGTTGTATCATATATACCTTTTCTTTCAGCTCCCCATTAAGGAAAGCAATTTTGACATCCATCTATCAGATCTCATAATCTAAGTGTGCAGCGATAGCAAGCATAATTTGAATAGACTTGAGCATTATCACAGGAGAGAATGTCTCATCATAGTCAATACCATAACGCTGACAGTACCCTTGGCAACTACATGAGCTTCATAGGTCTCTATCTTTCCATCTACTCCTCTTTTTCTCTTAAAAAGCTATTTACATCCTATGAGTTTTATCTCTTCAGATGGATCAACTAGTGTCCATACACCATTGATTTCCATAGATTCCATCTCGAACTTCATGGCCTCAAGCCATTTCTGGAGTCGGACCTTTGCATGGCTTCATATAGGTGATCGAATCCTCATCATTCTCATCAAGTTTGATGGGATCACCATCCCCGAACTAGAAAATCATAGTATCTATCTGGTTGATGCGGTACTCTATCGGATCTTCTTAATGGTGCCTCTACTGACTCTGAATTTGATTCACCAATCAAATCCAATCTGTGTGTGTCGGTCCTTCCACCTCATGAATTTCATCAAGTTTAATTTTACAGGCATTAGCTCCTTCACCAAGGAACTCCATTTTCAAAAAGACTATCCGATCACTGATAAACACCTTTTGCTCTACAGTGAGGTAGAAGTAGTACCCTTTAGTTTCCTTTGGATACCTTACGAACAAGCACCTATCAAATTTTGGTCCAAGCTTATCTATCTTTAAATGCTTGACATAAGTTGGAGACCCCCAGACCCTAAGGTGTGAGAGCACCGACTTACGTCCAGTCCATATCTCATATAAAATTTTATCGACAGACTTGCTAGGCATCTTATCCAAAATGTAGTATGCAGTTTTTAGAGCATATCCCCAAAAAGAGATTGGCAAACTCGTAAAGCCCATCATGGATCGGACCATGTCTAACAAGGTTCGAATCCTCTTTTCCGACACCCCATTATGTTGTGGTGTTCCAGGAGGGGTCCGCTGTGAGAGAATCTCATTCTCTTCCAGATATGTCAGGAACTCACTGGTGAGGTATTCACCTCTTCGATCTAATCAAAAAATCTTAATACTCTTTCTAATTCATTTCTCTACTTCAGCATGGAATCATTTGAATATTTCAAATGATTTTGACTTATGCTTCATAAGATAGATATACCCGTACCTTGATAGGTCATCTATAAACATAATGAAGTAGTAGTATCCTCTTCTAGCACTTATGTTCATAGGTTCGTATACATTAGTATGTATTAGACGTAGGATATCGCTGACTCTTTTACTATTTTTCTTAAAAAGAGATTTGGTCATTTTACCAAGTAGACAAGACTCGCAGGTGGACAATGATTCATAATCATCTATCTCAAGGATACATTTCTTAATCAACCTGTCAATCCTATTCTTGTCCACATGACCAAAACTATAATGCCAAAGGTATGATTCACTGACATTATCTAATTTAGGATGTTTGCTAGGTATGTACATTACACTAACAGGCCATGATATTATGTATATATCTTGTTTCAGTTGTCCATGCATGATTGTAGTATCTTTCATAATGATATCATAAAAATTATCTTTTATTATAAATTTGTAATCAAGTTTGGCTAAAAGGCCTACAGAGATGATATTCATTATAAAAAAGGGATAATAATGACAATCATCTAATATGACACTACTAGAATCGAAGACAAGCTGCAAAGTTTTCAAGGTCAGAACTGGAACAAGACTTCCATTTCCAATGTTAAGGAACCGCTCACCCTCTCGAAACTTCCTACTTATCTATAGTCCCTGTAATGAATTGTATATATTAATAAGATTTTCGATATCCAATACCCAGAGAGTAGTATCACAAACAGAGAAATTACAAGGTGTTATCATATAAGTACCTTGTCAAGCAACCACTTGCTTCTTTCTCTTATTTTTAGCCCTGTTTGGGTCAAGAGTGGCTATGTAAGCAGGACAATTCCTTTTTCAATAACCTAGTTTCTTACAAAAAAAGTACTCTGCCTGGCTCTTGTTAATTTTTGACAGTTTGCTCTGCTTGGGATCAGCGGCATGGGATTTCTGCAACTTTTTCTTCTTTTTTCTCCTAGAGGATCGATGCTCTGCAGATGAACCTTCGACTAAATTCACTGGCTCTTTCTGAAGCTAGAAATCCTTCTCAAAAGTCTGCAGTAACCCTAGCAAATCATGATAGTTTACCGCAAGCTTCGTCATTCTATAATGACTGAGAAAGTGTAGGTAGAATTTTTGTAGCGAATTGATGATAGCATTCTTACCTAACTATTTAGACAATGAAAAGTCAAGTTTGCTAAGGCATTCAATCTGCTCAATCATGTACAATACATGATCGGTGATTGAAGCCCCCTCTTGCATATGGGCATTGAACACAGTGCAGGAGATTTTGTGTCTCTCTGTATCCTCAGGGGTGTTGAAGGACTCATTCCATATTATTGTGATCCAGGTGGTGTGCCCAAGGCCCAGGGGACCAAGGCTAAGGCCAAGGTCCATCATTCATGAGGGCTTCATGGAGGCTCTAGGGCTAGTTGGGCCCTAGGTTGAAAGGCTGTGGGCTTTTCGGGTTCTTGAGGTCTAGGTTATGTGGGCCTCAAGGGACCAACTCTTTATGGGCCAGGTCTGGGCCCAGGATAAGTGAGATTAGGTCAAGTCATGGGTGTACATGAGCTTGGGTTAACCTAATCTCCCATAGAGTTGGTCAAGGGAGTTTTGGGTTTGGGTCACTTGACCCTGTGTTTATATATACATGCACTGTATAGGTTTGATTAAGCCAAGGAATACGAAAACCCTTTCTTCCAAGTCTCTCTCTCTCTTCTCCCTCTCTCTCCAGCTATTCTCCATGCCCCAGGAGCAAGAAACCCTAGGGTTTCTTGCTGCCAGGTCCATAGAAGGTAGGAAAAGCAGGGGAGGCGCTAGGATTTTGGAGCCCCTCCCCCTTTGTGCCGCCAACCATATTGCCTCTCCCTCTCTTTTAGCCACCAAAACATTAGGTCCAAGACTTGGAATCTCTTACTACAAGGTTGGTACAAGTTTCTCTCAGATCTGGAGTTGATCTGAGGTCGTTTGAGGTGCGGGTGAGATCTCCATCAACAGATCTACAGGAAAGGCTGCAGCAGGATAGATCTATAGGGTCTGGTTCTATCTACCTTCTTCCCTATCTAGAATACCCTGATTCGAGATCTACAAATTGAAAGACCTCAGTCCAAGCCTGATCTGGTTGGGTACTAGATCTTGGATTTTTTAGAGGTGATCTTAGAGGCATTCTTCATCTGGAACGAAAGGCTGACGAAGAAGACAGCAACTCGACTGATTTCGTCAAAGACCTTCGATCGAGTCCAGAAGTCTCCAAATTTATTCGTTGCTAGTTTTGCTACACCCAAGGTCTGTGGGAGGAGCCAAAATCATGCTCCAATAGTTGGTATCAGAGCCACATTGGTGAGGAAGCGGTTCCAAGCACGAGAAGTTGAAGATCCCAAGTGCTGAAAATTTTTAGCAAGGTACCATCAAGGTATATTCTACACTTCTTGATTTTATATTATTTGTTTGGCTTGGATCCAGTCATAGGCAGAAATATGAAGGTCGATTTCGAGAAGTTTGATGGCAAGAAAAATTTTTCCATATAGAAAATCCGGGTGGAGGATCTTCTGGTGCAAGCAGATCTGGATCAGGCTTTGGATGAGATGCCTGAGGGAATGACAGATAGACAGTGGGCATCATTGGAGAAGAAAGCATGCTCGATGATTAGAGGATATTTGGCGGATGCGGCGTTGTATTTGGTACTGAAAGAAAAGACCCCAAAGGGCCTTTGGTCGAAGTTGCACACCATGTATATGGGGAAGAATATGTGCAACAAGATAATGCTGAAGAAGAGGTTGTACAGTCTTCGGATGCAGGAGGGATCTGATGTGATTGGCCACATTCAGAGGTTTGACCAGTTGCACACAGAGTTGATGAATATCAGGGTGAAGCTAGATGAGGAGAACAAGTCCCTGTTGCTTTTGTGTTCGCTGCTCGGATCATATGACTCTTTGGTGACTACACTGCTCTACGATAAGGAGACTCTGGAATATGAGGACATGGTCTCGGTGCTGAGGTCTAATGAGCAAAGAAAAAAGTTGACTAGAGATCGGGCTCCCCAAAAATTCTATGGAAACTCTTTTCCATCAATCATATTGCTTTGGCCATAGACTTAAGGACTCAGCTTCTTAAATCTCATAGGATTACTCTCTTCTGCTAGGGGTGATAGATCCCATCTTGATGCACACCCCACTCCTACAGTGGACCAACTGTCGCCAACATCCACTACAAGGGATAATTGAGACCCATGTTGATGTGTCAGTCAAACTCCAGCAGCTTCACTGCGAGCAGTAGTGTCATCTCTGATCAAAGAATCAGTCATACAACTGCAGCATCGAGAAAGTTACTAACGAGTGAGCAGATATTCATGTGACTTCTTGTGTTGGTCACACTCAGTGCTAGTTGTTCTCTAGCAACCACATGCACTCTCGCTCCAGTGTCTCTACACTGCAGACTCGAGATCAATCTGTCCGAAAGAAGCGATCTGTGCACTAGTCTATCCGGATCAATCACCATCCCCATGATGATCCTATGATCAGGAGCAATTTAGGAATCAACCATCAATGACATATGCCTCAAATTCTCAACTCTTTGAGAATATGTGTCATCATCTTATTAATCCCTTGGATGATTCATGGACACATAGACATGAATGGTAATATAACTGCTCAATAAGTACAAAATCATATCCTAGAGATATGAAATGTATCAGCCAAGATTGATTTCTAGGGCATACATCCATTAATCTCCCACTTGCACTAAAGCCAATCTGCCATGTACCAAGTTCTATCTTCACAAGACAGGCTATAGTCTTAGGCTAGCTAAGTGACTTACCAGTGGGTCATCCACATCACATGTGGAGTTTGCTCTCTACACCTTTATATATTTTTACTCGAGGTAGTCACATGTTTTGCTGTTCTATGTGCTTGGATATCTGATGAGACCTAGGCTTCTTAGCAAGGGCTATGGTGCCATTGTCTTTGCAGTATAGTGTCACAGGATCTGATGGTATGATAACTAATTCTGTAACTAACATTACAACTAAAATACATCCTACATATCTACAGTGTACTCAGCTTCCATTGATTGATTATTTAGAATCCTTCTAAGATATCGACATAGAAATACATCCTTGATGTAGATATTCTATCATCAACATCAGATATAAAGTCTGAATTGGTATATCCTCCCACTCCTAGCTTTGATCTTTCTTCGAACATGTCCTCAGTTCTTCTTAAGAGCTTAAAAATATTTTCACAGTAATCCAGCACTCACAATCTGGATACAACTGATATCTACTTGTGATAATTATGGTATAATCAGTTCAAGTACTTTATAGCATATGACTATGCTTGAGAGGGTAGCAGACCCCTCTTTGAGATTTCTATACTGAATGCTTTTAGCATCCGATCTCTGTACTTTATCTGTGAAAATAAAAGCATCCAATTACATCTATCTCTATAGATCTTTAGGATGCTCATTTTATGTCTTTCATGAAAAAATCTATATTCAACCATATTTTAACAGATATCAGTATTGGACACTCCTACTGACCCTTTTGAAACCTATAATTCCTTATATCTGATCAAACAATTTGATCATATTATTGAAATGAATGTTCCAACTCCAAGGGTATTATGGTCTTTGTGATTATCTATCACTAGAAGTAAAATTCATAGGCTATTCCATATAAAAATCTTCAAAAGATCTCTACTCAGAAAAGCTATTTCACATCCTTTCTTGAAGTCGATGTCTCACATCGCCTCGTTGTAGGTTCTGGGATCATCTCTATGTTTCCTATCTCCTATGAGAAATAATTTTCTCTACATCCTCTGTTAAGCATACTCAAGTACCTTTCGAGAGGACTGGAGATCCTACTATGTGTACGAGCTGGAGGAGGAATATACACCTACTGGCTCATAGGTTCTTAAGGTCCCAAGGCTCGTTGCTCTTCACAGACACTCTCTTTGAGCTTAAAGTTCCTCCCACTGCTTCATCTTGGTTAAATAATTTTTCGAGAAGATAGAAATGGGTCACAATCACATTGTGATCCTTTCAAAAAGTAGTATCCTAAAATCTTTTAGGATGAGCTTTATAGATCTATCCTCTAACATATCCACCTACTGTGCTAAACACAGATTGGACATCCCTGAATCTCAAAATAAGTAAGATTCAGTTCTCACCATGCCAAATCTCATATGGTGTGGTAGGAACAGATTTAGAGAGAACCCAATTTCATAGAAATAAAGCATGTCCCTAAAGAAACATAAATCAGTGATGCTCATCACGGATCAGATCATATCTCATATAGTCCTTTGACTCTTCTTTTCTTGTCGAGTTGAGATTTACTAAGAGAGATCCAATGCCATTTTATGAGATAACCAAAAAAATTTTTTTATTGGTAATGCATCCTCAATCTGATCGAAGTACCTTTAAAAATTTTTGATTTATTTCTCTACTTACATCTGAATTCTTTGAACCTTTCAAAAATTTTAGATTTATATCTCATATACAAAGTAAAGACAACTCCTTAATTAGTACATCACATGAGCTACACACATCCAATGTGTACCAGGATAAGTATCTCAGTGATCTTTTTCTTCTTGTCCCACAAGAGTAGCTTGGTCATATTTTCTAAAAGAGATGATACACAAATTAGATTTGACTCCATAATTAATTAGCCCAAAAGCTCATATTTCTTCAGTTTATTAATCATTTCTTCTCCAATATGACTTAGCCATGGGTTCCACATATACTTTAAATTTTATCTCAATTTTGGATCTCTCAGATCTAATGGCATTCACTGATTGCTCAATTAAGTTCACATATGCATCACTATGCAAATGATAGATACTATCTCTAAAAATTAAATTCAAATGATGATCGTGAAGGATAAATACCCATGGCCGTAGCAGCAACTATTGCCCAATAGCCAATTCAAGGGTTACTTCCTTAGCCCTCTATCTTTCCATCGACTCTACATTAGAGTCCATAGCTCAACTGAGAGAAGAAAAAATTGTAAGGATAATATTGAGCAATCTTGACATGCCTACTCTAGGTGTATCTTTGTTTCTTTAGGCTCTCTAGGTATTTATCTCTGAACTCTTTCAAAGTTTCTTTGTTAGCAACACTTTGCCCAATTTAGATGAGGTGCCATGATAGTCTTTCATATGGTAATTTATCACAAATTACTTATACAAACTAATCAAGGATCACAGGATCAAATCCATAAGCAATTCAATGTGCATGATCATGTCGAGCCTTTTCAGGCTCCTTAATGTCCTTAATCATTATCAAATAATGATCATAGACTGACTGCCCATCATGCATCACATGCACTGTGTGATTCTGATTATCTCACAGCACTCGTGGATGAATTAACATATTATTGGTAGTGTACATGTACTCATGCATAATACCTATCTTTATTATCATTGTCCATCCACTCATCAAGTATAGCTCGTTGACTATAGGTTGGATGGGTTGTTAACATTAGAATAATCTGGTAGAGAACATTGCTTAATTTTTTAAAATTAAGAATAATTTTTAAGTTTGTAAGCCAGTCTATGTACTCGATTTTGGTTAATCGGTTGATATCTAGGATTCATGCTAGAGAGTTGGAAGCTGACATAATGAACAGTAGACAGCAAAGATTCTAATTAGGGGTTTGTATTTATTTTATAATTTTATTCTAAAAATTTTTAGATGCAAAAAGAGACTCTCACTATTTTATCAGAACTTCCACACTCTCTGAGTGGAGAAACAAAAATTCTAACACGATAATTAGATTTCTAGTGGGTGTTGCGGTCCCACCGATGCTGTGCACCTCACCTAATAGTTATTCGTAACACGAACAAACACTGATGTGTGGATAACTCTTTGCCCAGATACTTCTCTAAGCATATTGTAGCCACTTGGTCTCTAAGTCATGTGGGCTCACCTAACAGTTATTAGCCGTACTTCTTAGTTAAGTCAGACCCATCATTCATAATCAGGTGTAAAGCCGTCATTGGGTCCCACACCTAACAGTTATTGGGCCCAACCCCATCTTTACCCCATAGCAACTCCTTGCTAATAGAGTGATTGTGCGTTTCTGATACAACTAAACCATTGTGACCAGTCGAGAATAATCAACGTCAGTAGCACACCCGCACATCTACAACGGTGGAAGACCTTGAACTTAATATTTTGTAGAGAGATTTGGGTTTAGATCTCATCTAATCAGTTATGAGATTTGGATTTAGGTCTCATCTAATCAGTCATCACATGACTGATGTAATTGACATGGGCTAAATCAAACCACCAAGCAACCATATTTGTGACTCAATCTTTCAAATTAACCAGGTAAGTAGAGATTGGTGGGGCTTCCCTCGTTGCTTTCCTTAGACATCAATAAATTGACTAGATAAGCAAACAAAATCAATTAAATAATCACTTTTCAATTACTTACCTTAGACACCAATTGGATAATTGATCAGAATTGGTTAGCTCAAGTGAATCGAGCTCAAATCAACAAGCCAAATTAGATCCTTAGGTTAATCGATTCTATATATGGGACTCAATCGATTTGATTAACAATAATTGTATGATCACTAACTTAATTGATCTAACTCAATTCAATATTTGACTCAGTTTAACCAATTACTTAATCGAATTAGATCCATATGACTCAAATCAAAAATCTTAGATGTAATTCTATTACATGACCTAATTTTTGATTTTTTTCATGATCAAAATCCTCATGCACAAACATAAATTTTAGATTTTAAAATTATATTTTAGATCTAAATTTTTTACATGAAAGTAAGTATTAAAATATGAAAATAATTTTTAAGTTCTAACATACAAACATATATCATATATATGCATGTAAAATCAGATCTAAACAAAATTATGGATCTAAATGTGACATTATATATCTTATATACTAATCATAGATCAAATTAAAACTAAATTTATGATCTAAATATGTAATCATATATCATACATATGAATCAAAATTTAGATAATAAAAAAATTCAGGTTTCATGCATGTATCTATTTCACATGAAGTAGAACTCTTTCTAGATCAATTTTCAGATCTATGCATGCATCAACATATCAACTATATATTCTAGAATTAAACCTAAAATAAAATTTTAAATTTGAAGATCCATCCATACATCTCATGTATCAAGAAAAAAATAATTTTAAAATCTTTTCAAAAAATATGTATATTAAAATTCAACATATGAAAATTCGTGGCTCTGATACCATTGTTGGATTTCGGAGTTTGAAGCATGCATATGTATTTCAAAATTTAATTTTTTAAAAATCATAGTGGAGAATAAGATTGAAATAATTTTAATCTAAATTTTACATGCATAAAAATATAAAATCACATGGACCTATTCATATGCTGAAATTGATATATGCTGAAATTTAGATTGTAATTAAATTACATACCTGTTTTGCAATCTTTTTCTTCAAATCTGGATCTGAAAGAGACGAAGCTCTCTATTAGCTACACAAGTATTCGACCTCTATGAGTATCTACTCAGGATCAGTTTGGAACAGTCCTCTTTAATCTGAATTTTGGTTCTCCAAAATTCAGCCTGCTGAATCTGAACAAAGTCTGGATTACGATCAACACTTGATTTTTCTCCTTGATCTTCTTCTTCTCCTCTTCTCTAGAGTTTCTCTTTGCTATGTGCTACTACCAGATATTAGAAACTAGCAAGAAAGAGGCACCCAAATTCTTTTGGACATGAAACTCCCTGGGATGCGCATCCCAAAGAAGGGGTGTATAGAACACCCAAGAAGAGAGAAAGGGAGAGGAAGAGAGGGCGTGGCGAGAGGCTTTGGGTGTGAGGGACTGCTGATTTTTTAATTCTCTAGGGACCTTAGAAGTAGTCCTTTTAAATAGACATAAGGATTGAATCCTATTCAATCTCATAATATAAGTTCTACTTGCATTAGGATTCCTATTAACTTAAGCTATCCAACTTACATTAGGAAGCTCATTAGGTGCCAACAATTGGAACCCTTGCACCCATAATTAGATACTTCAAAACACACCCAAAAGATGTCCCATATGAAAATAAAAGGCCATCTAATCAATGGACATGCCCAAATTAATCAAATCAAGGTGGCGCCCCATAATAACTATCAAGAAGATTCATAAGGGACTTGCACCCTAATTTATGTGATCCATAACCTTAGACACCCAACAATTAGAGTCTCATGAATCTTATTCATGTAGGTTATTAGCAGGTAATTAATAGAATTAACTTATCAAATAAGTAATCCCAATGAAAAGAATAATTGGATCCAACCATGTGCTAGTAAGGTTACCATGAACCCAATGGGTTTTTTTAAATCCAATTAACACTTCATAAGCTCAATTATTTATTTTAGGCCTAATCTCTTTGTTGTGTGACCTCATAGGTTCAATTCTATTTAGTAATGAGACATACAATGATCTCTATCATCGTATCATTGAAACTCTTTTCAATGGATCAGAATAATTTTACTCTAACTCAACAAAGATTATCGATCCAAAACAATCCTAGTAAGCTCTCATAATCTACTAGTGACACCTAGCAATATGTAGTGGCCATTCAATAGAACTGAAATGAACCTCTAGGTGTAGTTAATGTGTGATTCAGTCTCTCTATCGTGAGTCCCGACTAGATGGCAGGTCATGGATAAATCGTCAAACTTCAACATCGATCATATGATAGATTCAGTCAGCTTATGTCTATATGTGATTCTATGGAAACTCTTTTCCATCAATCACACTGCTATGGCTATAGACTTAAGGACTCAGCCTCTTAAATCTCATAGGACTACTTTCTTCTACTAGGATCGATAGATCTCATCTTGATGCATACCTCACTCCTACAGTGGACCGACTATCACCAACACACTACAAAGGCTCATTGAGATCCATGTTGATGTATTAGTCAAACTCTAATAGCCTCACTGTGAGCAGTAGTGTCATCTCACATTAAAAGATCAGTCATACAACTGCAGCATCGAGAAAGTCACTAACAAGTGAGCAGGCATCCATGTGACTTCTCGTGTTAGTCACGTTCAGTGCTAGTTATTCTCTAACAACTACCTGCACTCTCACTTCAGTGTCTCTATACTATAGACTCGAGATCCATCTATCCGAAGGAAGCAATCCATGCACTGGTCTATCCAGACCAATCACCATCCCCATGATGATCCTATGATCAAGAGCAATTTAAGAATCAACCATCAATGATATATGCCTCAAATTTTTAATTCTTTGAGAATATGTGTCATCATCTTGTTAATCCCTTGAATGATTCATGGACAGATAGACATGATGCTAATATAACTGCCCAATAAGTATAAAATCATATCCTAGAGATATAAAATGTGTCAGCCAAGTTGGCTTCTAAGGCATACATCTAACAGGAGGAGGGGTTCCACCAAGAGAGAGCGAGAGAGATGTAGAGAGAGGGGGGGATGGAGGGTTCTATCAAGCAAGAGTGTGAGTGAAAATGAGAGAGAGGGGGGAATGAAGGGGGAGTGAGGACCCACCAATCGCTGACCAAGAGAGAGAGGGGGATCACTACAAAAAAATAGCTTATTAGTGACGACTATTAGCGATGGCAATAAGCCATTGCTAATAAGTATATTTACCGACAATTTATTATGATGGAAACTGGACCCATCATAATAAGTGCAAAGAGTTATTAACGACGATGATTTTTGTTATTAGTGACTGCTGTCCGTCACTAATAAGTTAAATCCCTATTAGCAATGGCTTTAGCAATGCAATTTATCCATCGCTAATAATAAGTCCTAAACCCCCCCCCCCGATCCCCAACGGGCTCATAGAAGCCCCCACTACCTCCCCTTTCTCCCTCCCCAGCTCACCTTTTGCCCCTTTCTCCAATGCCCTTCTCCCATGCTGCACCGTCGGAGCCCCCGACCTCCTTCCCCCAATCTCACACCACCGTCCACACCTTGAATCTGGCATCCTCATGTCGGATTGATGGTTCTTGAGCCAACTTCCTATCGCCTTGGCCTCCCCTCTTCTTCCCAGCCTCCCCTCTTCCTTCCCCGTTGGATCGCCCTTTTCCTTGCCAAATCGGTCGTGCCCTGCCTCCCCCTTGTTCCCCCACCTCCCCCCTTCTTCTCTCACTGCACCACCAGAGCACCGCACTGCTGGACCCGCACCCCCACCTTCCCCCTCAGAGCGCCCAGCCGTCGCACCTGCACCGCCATCAGACTGCGTAATGCCTGATGAGTATTAGCAACGACGGTGGTGATGACTCCATCACCATCGCCACCGCCACACCCTACTCCCATCTTTTTAAATTTTAAATATTTAAAATTAAATTTATCTAATTAATTTAAATTAATAATATTTGAATTTAAATATTATTAATTAAAAAATAATAATATTTAAATTAGTAATATTATTAATTTAAATAATATTATTAAAATTAATAATATTATTAATAATATTATAATATTATTTAAATTAATATTATTCTCGAAAGATGGAACCACTCCGGGAAGCTCTCTGGCGAGAGTAGCCTTATTGCTTTCGACAGTAGGGGTTCGAGGTCAGGCCACCATCGGACTAGTTCTGATTCACTTATCTACTCCAATGATGATCTGAGTAGCTCAACAATTGGATTTTAGACCCTAGGCCCAGTCCAAAGCTCGAAAAAAAATTTTAGACCAAACTTATGGAGGGACGTAGCTCGATGTAGCTTGATCCATTTCTAGTTCTATTTACAATGCTGCTTAGTATTTTGGAATCTTTAGGATGTGATTTGCCTAGATGCCATATTGGTGTGCTCGTGCGGCCTAGTCATCTTGCACGCTCTAAGCCCACATGGCGGGATGCATATCCTGACCATCTCCATTTACAATGATGCTACATACTTTGGAACCCACTAATTTAAAAGTTTTAAGAATATTGCATTGCATATTACCATAGACTCATCTTTTGATTAATGTATATATTGTACGACATTCAAATATTTATATATTTTTATACGGGTGTAAGAATTATATACATTGGTTAATTGATTATTCAGTATAGATAGTTTGGAAAATATTATTAATTCTATAGGTCATTACAGTAATCAAATGGTATGGTGAGGGTTCAAGAGAAATTTTAGACAGTATTTTTTTTAGTTTTTCTCACACATTTTATCTATATGAGGGAGAACTAAGAGAAGATGCTGTCAAAATTTAATTTCTTTCAGTCCCTATTATATATTATTTGATTACTGTACTTAACCTATAGAATTAATGTAATTTTTGAATGAGATAGGATCTTCTATACCTATTAGTTGATGGTAGGATGTAATTATCACATAAGCCATTTGAAATGATAAAATAATCATTTAGCTATTGCCTTACATTTGTATATGCAGAATCCTTAGGTAGTGCACCATAAATCATAGTTGGATGAACCATCGAGTAGTTGACGGGGTGATTCTACTAAATACAAGGATGGTGTAGAGTGCTTTTGTAATTATGCTTTTAGGAATATGGCACTCTTACATCAAGGATGGGCTCGTTGCCGTTGTAAGAAATATGATAATAGAAAAATATTTGATAAGGATACAATGACTGTTCATTTATATAGAGTAGATTTATGTCCAACTACAAACATTGGTACCTGCATGAGGAGACATGGAAGACAGTTGCAAGAGTTTGAAATGAGCAAGACAGCGACATAGATAGAATAGTAGATATGGTTATGGATGCTGCTGGTCTTAAATTTAATTAAAATATGGAGAACGATCCAAAAGCTGGCAACAGTGATTTCTATCATATGCTGAGAGATGCTGATGAATCACAGCAATCGGGATATAAAATACACACTGTATTATATGCTGTGTTAGAGCTATTGAACTTGAAGGTTGAGTTTAATATGACAGTCAACTGTTATGAAAGAATAGTAGTAATCATTAAAAAAATGCTACAGAAGGATGAGAAGTTTGTTGGAAGTTTCTATATTACAAAGAAATTGATGAAAGGGTTAGGCATGAGATTTCAAATCAAAGTATTACCTTCTCTGTAGATTCAACCCAACTTACTACTCTCTATATATTTTTAATTTTTAAAAATTAAAATTAGTTTGATAATCACGGTGCCCTAACGACAACATCGCGAGCCTATCAATTTTTCGTGCCATTGCTGGGGAAGGTACCAGTTTTAACTTTTGATTTCTTTGATTTTCTTATGAATATAGCTTACTAACTTTTTTTGATTTTTTGTCTTTCTTGTAAAAAAAAGTAGAAGAAAAAAAAAGAAAAAAAGGGTGAAACGCTTCAAGTTGGTGAGGTCAATCCTAACCCTAATCCTAAACTACTTTCTTTCTTTTTTTAGTATTAATTACTATTTTTTTTCAAATTAATATAAAATTTACCAACATAAATCTAATAAAAATCGCATGACAAGAGTAGAAACTTAATTATTTAGAAATATTCATCATCTTAAATTTATTTTTGGTGATCGCTGGAGACAAGATAAGCTTTAAGTTTGATTAATTTCATGCATCTACTTTAGTTATATAGAACCTCTTGTTTAAAATTAGTTGTGCATATTTATATTAAAATAACTTAAGGGCAACACCCATTAATAAGATAAGGTAGAGATTTTATCACCCTTCTTTAGTCCAAAAATAACTAACTAGCATCCCGCATAAATCCAATCCTAATTAAAATTTAGTAGACGTTGGCCCTTAGGATCAATTGAGTTTAGCTTGAGTATTGTAGTGAAGTCAAGTACAAAGTAAGTTTGGACTCATCTCTAAAATTAGTGTCTAAGGCAAGAAATTACAAAGGCTAAGCCTAAGTGGACTCATGATTATTTAATTAGTTCCTTTAGCTTGCCTGGCCAATCTAATTGATATCTAAGGCAAGCAATGGGGGGACCCCCCATGACCCTACCTCTTATCTGGCTAGTTGAAGAAAGTGAAAACAAACCCAACTTACATCTAGGCCAAGACACTCTATATCGAACTATTAGATCTAAGAAATCCGTAGATGTCCTAGGTTTAATTGCTTGCTAACTTGATTGCAATTAACACTTAACCACAACTAATTCTTCTCATCTATCATCTCTAGGTTAGGGGTTTTCTTAAAGTTCTTACCTTTAGAACTTTTCTCTTTTTTTCTCTTCTCTTATCTTTCTCCCTCTTCTTAAAAAAAAAATCTGAACCACACACATTAGGGTTTGCATTGGTACATGCACGGTAGAAGATCTTTTTATCCTGACCTAGTTGAACCTAATCCTGAAGTTGAATGGCTGATTCATGTTAAACCTGAAAATCAAATGGCTGAAAATCCTGGAGAACCACCTAAGCAGATGAAAGAATATTTTGTTCCTTCCACCTATAATCCTTTGACTTGTATCCACTTATCTAATATCCTTACAAGCCATTATGAGATCAAGTCGACCATAATCCAGATATTCCCATCTTTCTATGGGAACACCAATGAAGATCCTTACAAGCATTTAGATGAGTTTTTAGAAATCTATTCCATAGTGAAGATCCAAAATTTTACTGATGATGCACTTAGACTGACCTTATTCTCCTTCTTACTTAAGGATAAAGCTAAATACTGGCTTGGCATAATAAAGAGATTGATCCGAACTTGGACTGAAATACAACATGAGTTTCTTAAAAAATTCTATCCCATAGGTCGAATCAACAACATGAGGCAAGCCATCACTAAATTTGCTCAACTTTCAGGAGAATAAATTCATGAGTCATGGGAGAGACTTAAGAAACTTCTTAGAAAATACCCACACCATGGTCTATCTAAGTAGCAAATTGTTCAAGCTTTCTATGAGGATTTAGGTGACCAGTATAGACAGATGGTTGATGCATCTTATAGAGGTGCATTCATAAATAAGAATGAAGATGAAGCCTATATCTTGTTTGAAATATTGAGTGAAAACTCGATCAACCATGCTTCATTATCTTTCTATGAAAGATCGATTCCTCACCAAAAGTGAGCAAAAATTTTTGAGATCAAACAAACAAACTCTAGTTCTAAGGTTGATTTGAACCCAATAGCTTAGAAATTAGATAAAGGCGACCTTCTTGCCCAGAAGTTAGATCAATTTTTAATCTTAGGTCAACAATCTCCTGCATAATACATACCATCTTTCAATTATCAGGAGATTTGTTCTATCTATGTTAGCCCAGCCCATCATGTGAGTGAATGTCTCATGGCTATACAGTTTTTACCTTTTATCTAAAAATAAGTTCAAGCTACTTATGGTTACTCCAAGCCTATCAATGACCCATTCTCAAACACATAATCTAAGTTGGAGGAACCACCCCAATTTTTCTTGGAGACCCCAACAAACTCAGGCTCAAACCCAAATTCCTCCCATGCAAAACTTTCAAAATGGATCCCAATATCAAAATTATACCCATAATAGAGGTCAGCCTAATCAGCCTACCCAGTTACCATATTACAATCAATCATCATACCCACCTCCTCAATAGATCAATCTAGCCAATGATAGATTTAATCAACTCCAATAATTGATTATAATCTAACAGCAATCTATCATTAGGCTAGAAGCATAAATAGGATAATTAGTTGAGTTTACTATGAGGAGAGAACCAGATCAATTCCCAGCCAACCGATACTAAATCTCAAGAACAACCCATCCACCCACCAACCATCTGGACCTAATCATCAATTCAATATCCTCCCTAAGAATCCTCAATTTGAGAATATCAATACAATTACTGACCTTAGAAGTAGTAGGATTCTTAAGGATCCATATCAAGATCAGGTGAGAAAGGCTAGGACTGATGCTAGCCAAAATGAGAACTTGAAAGAAGAGGTTAGTACTGAGACTAACCTAATAGAAAAACCTAAACCCGAAACTGATACTGATGCTAGTTCCAATTTGAGTGAGAAAGACAAAGGGAAGAAGAAAGCAGATGATTTACCTGAGTCATATAAACTTAAAGTCTCATTCCCTTCAGCCCTAGAAGCCAGTTCTTCCCACAAAAAATAAGGAGCATGCAATGAGGAACTAATAGAATTATTTAAGCAAGTTCATATTAATCTATCCCTCCTTGATGCGATTCATCACATTCCAGCTTATGCAAAATTTCTTAAGAAACTCTGCACACAAAATCATGAACCAAGAGCAATAGAGAGAATTATTCTATCTAAGGATATCAGTGAAGTCCTGTTGGACCCATTGCCTCAGAAAATGAAAGACCTTGATGCTCCTTTAATTTCATGTGTTATAAGAGGCATCACCTTTGACCAAGCTCTGTTAGATTTAGGAGCTAGTGTCAACCTTCTTCCAATCTCGGTCTACAAAAAATTTAAGATAGGAGAACTGAAACCCATATCAATTATTTTGCAGCTAGCTGATAGATCTGTAAAGATGCCATGTGGTCTGATCGAGGATGTCATAGTCAAAGTAAACACATGCTATTTTTTAGTAGACTTTCTCATACTTGATATGGAACCATCCTAAGAGCTGAATCAAAATTCTATAATTTTAGGATGTCCATTCCCAGCCACTGCCAATGCCAATATCAATTGTAAAACAGGAGCCATGGATATTTCTTTTGGAGATCAAAAGGTAAAAATTAACATCTCTAATGCCTCAAAGTATGCTTAAAAAGAGAAAAGCTATTCGATAATTGATCTGAGAGATGAAATAATTGAAATTGATTCTTCCTTAAATTTGATGGAAGATGATTTTTTGGATGAGCCCATTGAAGAAACTCAAAATCAGGAGGTGAATGCCTTGCTTGATTCACCTCATCCAGCACATTCATTACCTTGGTCAATGAGAATTAAGCCCTTACCTAAGCTAGAAATTGAACCTTTATATCCTTCAATTCAGGCCCCACCATAACTTGAACTAAAATCTTTGCCTGAATCACTTAAGTACATATTTTTAGGATCTGAGAAAATTCTATCAATAATCATTGCTTCTGACCGAACCCCTGAGTAGGAAGACCAATTGTTGAATATGTTGAAAACATATAAAGAGGCCATAAGATGGACTATTGCTGATTTGAAAGGTATTAGTCCATCAATATGCATGCACCATATTTATACAAAGGACAATGCCAAATCCATCTGAGAAATGCAAAGATGGCTTAACCCAAATGTGCAAGATGTAGTCAAGAAGAATGTAATTAAAAGGTTAGATGCTGGTATCATTTACTCTATTTTTGACAGCCACTGGGTGAGTCCCACTCAAGTTGTTCTAAAAAAATTTGAACTCACGATTGTCCACACCGACCATAGAGATCTAGTGCCAACACAACTTTTCACTAGGTGGCGTGTCTGTATAGATTATAAAAAACTTAATGCAGCCACCCGTAAAGATCATTTCTCTTTATTCTTTATTGACCAAATCCTAGAGAGACTACCTGGCCAACAATATTTCAGCTTTTTAGATAGATACTCAGGATACAATCAGGTAGTAATCTGTCCAAGAGATCAGGAAAAGACCACCTTCATATGTCCCTATGAAATCTTTGCTTTTCATAGAATGCCTTTGGGACTGTATAATGCACCCACGACCTTTCAAAGGTACATGATGTCAATATTTTTGGATAAGGTAGGAGATTTCTTAGAGATATTCATGGATGATTTTTCAATCTTTGAAGAATCCTTTGAGAGTTGCCTGAATAATTTGAAGAGAATATTAAAATGATGCATTGAGGCCGATCTAGTTTTAATTTGAGAAAAGAGCTATTTCATGGTTCGAGAGGGGATCGTCTTAAGGCATATTATATTAAAGAAAGGGAATGAAGTTGATAGAACAAAAGTTGAACTAATTTCTAAACTTCCTCCACCCACTTCTGTCAAACAAATTTGATCTTTCTTTGGCCATGTAGGATTCTACCGTCACTTTATCAAAGACTTTTCAAAAACATCCCATCCTTTGTGTAATCTACTCGCTAAGGATGTTCCTTTTAACTTTGATGAAGAATGTCTTAAGGCTTATGAATTTTTGAGAGAAGCTGTGACCAAAGCTCCAATCATCCAACCTCCAGACTGGTTACTACCTTTTGAGATCATGTGCGATGCTTCTTATTTTACCATAGGAGCAGTCTTGGGCCAAAGAGTAAACAAATGTCCCATAGTGATCTATTATGCCAACAGAACTTTGAATGAAGCTCAAATAAATTATATTATAACTGAAAAAGAGTTATTAGCTATAGTGTTTATCCTAGAGAAGTTTCGATCATATCTGTTAGGATCAAAAATTATTATTTATTTGGATCATACGGCATTGAGATATCTTCTCTCAAAGAAAGATTCTAAATCATGATTGATTAGATGGATCTTACTACTACAAGAATTTGATATTGAAATTCGACACAAGAAGGGATCTGAAAATATTATAGCAGACCATCTATCGAGGATCTTAGTTGAAGATTATGAACCTGCATCAATTAGAAAATCTTTTTCAGAGGAGCAACTTCTAGTAGTTTCACACATAAAAGCCCCTTGGTTTGCAGATATTGTGAATTACTTAACAGTTGGATAAATTCTTGATGGTTGGTTTAAGAATTAAAAAGATCGATTCTTTACTCAAATCAAGTATTATTTTTAAAAAGATCCTGAATTTTTTTAAATTTATGCTGATCAAATCATTCATAGATGTGCTCCTGAAACTGAACAATTGAGTATCTTAAAATTCTATCATACTCTTGCTTGCGGAGGACATTTTTCTAGATGAAAAATTACGGCCAAAGTATTACAAAGTGGTTTTTACTAGCCCACATTGTTTAAGGATGCTTATACTTTTAGCCAGAAATATCTTAGGTGTCAAGCTTTAAAAAATATTTCAAAGAAAGACATGATGCCTTTGAACCCCATCTTGGTAGTTGAAATTTTTGATATTTGGAGAATTGATTTTATGGGACCCTTTCCACCCTCCAATGGTTTTGAATACATTTTGGTGACTGTCGATTATATTTCTAAATAAATTGAGGTAATGGCAAAATAAACCAATGATTATAAAATAGTCATAAAATTTGTTCAAAGGATCTAGGTTCGAATTTTCATGTACTATCATTAACGATGGAGGTACCCATTTCACAAACTATCAGTTCCAAACACTGCTGCGAAAATATGGGGTCACACATAAGATAGCTACACCATACCATCCACAAACAAGTGGCCAAGTTGAAGTATCTAATAGGAAGATCAAGAACATCCTGCAAAAGACTATTGGCCTGATCGTAGAGATTGGTCAGATCGATTGGATGATGCATTATGGGCCTATAGGACAGCTTATAAAAACCCTATTGGAATGTCTCCCTATATATTAATCTATGAAAATGCATATCATCTTCTGGTAGAACTTGAACACAAAGCATATTGGATAATCAAGCAACTGAATTTTGATTTGAACAAGCTGGTTCTAACTAGATATTGCAACTGAGTGAATTAGATGAATTGAGATGAGAGATTTATGAAAATTCATGAATTTATAAAGAGAAAATGAAAGCCTTTCATGATAAAGATATTTCAAGAAAAACCTTCAAGCCAAATCAACAAGTCTGCTTATTTAGTTTAAGGCTAAAATTATTTCCAAAAAAATTAAGATCTAAATGGGATGGACCTTACATAGTAAATCAAGTATTCCCATACAGTGCAATCAAACTTTATGATCCTAAATCTAAATTCTTTTTTAAGATAAATGGTCAAAGATTGAAACCATATATTGAAGGGATGTCACTAAATCGAACCATTGATCAAGTAGCATTAACAAACCCATACTGAACTGAGCTACAATGTGTCTGGCTGAAGACGATAAACTTAGTACTTTCTGAGAGGCAATCTAGCTTCTATTTTTTTTGATATCTTTTATATTTTGTTTAGGTTAATTGAGTCTTACTTAATATATTTTGTAGGAATTTGAAACCAATATTGGCTAAGTTGGTGGGAGAACCAATTTTGAAAAGACTTCTGGATCAAGTGATATCTCTTTTTTTTTTCTTTGTATGCATCATTTATTTTTCTTACTCCATTGAGAAAATATTGATTAAGTTGGAGGGGAGAATAATAAAAATTTTTAAATTTTTAAGTCCTAAAGTAAGTTAGTATTTAGTATTTAAGCATCTGATTATACTTCAGAATCAAGTTGAACCAAATATTTTTAAAAGAAAATTGACATATAGACTAGAGAGTTTATGAGATATTGAGGGATCATGTATTAAAAAATCTAATGAAAAGTTAAGTTTAGAACTTAAATAATTTTTTTGAGTATTTTTAAATTTTTCTACTAGCATCAAAGAAGAGTTTACTTCCTATGGACTTGTGTATGGTAACTATATATTTATATATATATATATGTAAAAAAATTAAATATTTCATGCTGAGTAATCGAGTCTCTTTGCCTAAACAAGTATTGAGTTTCGCATCAAAAGGTATGAAGGACAAAGAAGTTTTATTGTAAAACTAGTTTTAACTCATAACCTGTTTAATTCGAGCAAGTAAGTTCAAGGGATATTTTATACCTAGTGCTCTAAAGTCATCTGGTTCCAGAGTCATTGGCTGAAAACTCATTATATGAGTCAAACAGAAAGCTTAAGGAATTAAAACACTTAATATTTGTATAATGTTAAAAAAAAATTAATAAATGAAGGACGGAAGTAACAATATACTTGTCCATTTGAAGGTTAATGATTTAAAGATAAAGATAGGGGTAATTTAGAAAAAAATTAGAAAAAATTTCTTATTCTTAGCTTAACTCCCATATTGATTAGTATTAATATCTCAATGACATACCTTACTCACGCTATACTGAATATCGATGGTCTTTTTGAAAATTATCTGGTGAAATTTGAAACTCTAAGTTAAATGATATTTAACTCTAAATTTTTTTTTTACTCGAGGATAAGCAAAGTTCAAGTTGGAGGGTATGATAAGTCAAATATTTATATATTTATTTTAGATATTTTTGTTAATTAATGGTGCTAACATCTTTTAAAAAATTTAATTTCATAAATAAATTAGATTTTTTTATAAAAATAAATAATTTTAAAAATATAAAATTAGAGTATATTTATGAAAAATAGATATCAAGCTAATTGAGCAATTTAAGCACCAAAATAAATAAAAAAATTAATGAGCAATTTAATTTATTTGTTTTTATTTTCACGCATAAAATTCAAGCAAAAATACCAAAAAAATTATTTTAAATAGCCTTCAATGCATGGTGGACCGACTGCTCGATCTACAGATCAGGGGCACGGTCCACAGAAATTCAAGCAGTCCACAACACGGCCATGGGTGGGCAGATGGCTTTCGCACGATTGGACGGCTGAGATTGGCTGAGACATGCGATCGGATGGTCTAGAACATGCTTTACCATATCAATCGGTGGTGGCCCACAGTAGTTGCACGATCCAATGATTAGGAGTGATCCTGAGCGAGATCTGATGGTCCGTATTCATTGCCGATGGGAGAACTAAACAGAAGAGAATTTTTTTGACACAATCTGACGGTCCAAAACCAATCTGAAGCCCAATCCGACAGTCAGCATTCTGCCCGACTGTGAATAGGAGATCAAGGGTAAGATCCGATGGTCCAGAGCCAATGTGATGAAGGATCTAATGGCCAGCATTGAATTTGACTTTCATAAGGCACTGGGCCATGATTTTTGGGCTGATCTTGTGCATCCAAACAAGATCCAACAGCCAGAAGCAAGAGATGCGGGTTTGACATGATTTTGAGGATTTTTGGGACTCAGTTTGCTACCAGATGAAAGTGAAAAATTCACCTATAAATAAAGAGGTCTGAGAATAAGAAAAAAAGTAGAGAAAAATAATGAAAAGATAAGAAAAAAATAGAAAAAAAATTAGAAAAAATTTAGAGATCTAAGGAGAAGAAGGACAGAAGTCGGTTCACTCCATAGAGTATGAAGGAAGAAGGAGAGATCCTCAACCATCTTTTCGATGAGACTGCATTGATTAACTTTAGATTTTTATTATAGTTTTATTTTATTTTATTTTATTTTATTATTATTTTTTTAAATTTTTATAATTAAATTTTAATTTTAATTAATACAATTTATTTTCTTGCACTTTAAATTTCTGTCTTTTATTTTTATTGTAAATAGATGCTAAGATCTAATTAGTTGATCTTAGTATTAATTTATTTTTATATTTTTTAAATTTTTGTTATTTATTTTTATTACAAGAAGAAGGTAGGATCTAAATAGTAGATCTTGGTATTTGATTTATTTTTTACACTTTTTATTTCTATTTTCTGACTTAAATTACTTTTCTCAAATTTTTTTTATAAATCAAAGATTTCAAATCAAAGTACTACTTTTTCTACAGATTCAATCCAACTCGCTACTCTCTACATATTTTTAATTTTTAAAAATTAAAATTAATTTGATAATTATGGTATCCTAATGATAACATCGTGAGCCTATCAATAAAAAAAAAAAAAATATATATATATATATATATATATATATATATATATGTATGTATGTATGTATGTATGTATGTATGTATGTATGTATATATATCTTTGAAAACTATTTTCTCTCTTGCCTTATCCTTCCTTGCTCCCCCAATCTTATCCATCCATTCTTCCTTGCTTCTTCATCTCATCCATCAATCTCCTAGCCCTTGTCCACATCATTAGTCCCACATCAAAAAAATATAAAAACTTCCTTCTTCCTAATACCTATAAATAAAGGTCAATGCCTATACTCTTAAACATATCTCTCCACACCATATCTCTATTAAGTTCTGACCACGTAGTGGAAAATAATTTTTAAAAAATTTAAAATAAACAGATCTAGCTTTATCAAATAGAACTATCGAGCTAGAATCCAAACCCTAGAATCACCTTGTCGATATCGATAAAACAAAAACAAGCATGCAAAAGGGATAGAATTTTATACTTTCATCAAAATAAAAAAATTGCATGTTGGTGTTCTCCACAAGACCCCAAAGTAGAAGTTCTCTAACGGTGATCCACACGAAAGTTGGCCAAAATCTTTCCCAATCGGTGCACTACTGCAGCCTTGTCTTTTCAAGAACACTACCAACTTCGAACTTGCATCACGACCACATCAAAGCCTAGTTGCTTTTGATCTTGCCACCAGAATGACACCAAGAAGACACTCTTCAGATGTCATACAACCTAAGATTTGATTTTTAGCTCTAACATATGGAAAAACCAAATCCTAGGGCACACTAGCAACACTTGCCAAAAATTTCACCACCCTTCTTGCAACTTTTGCCACTCAAATTTTCCTTTCTTTTTCTCAAATTTTTTCTAGAATTTTTCTTATGATTTTTACATCCCTGCTCTCTAATTTTAGCTAAAAATCTCAGTAGGAAACCAAGTGAGGCATCCCCTATAAATAGGGGACCAAGGGATGTCTCATGGGATGAAGGGGCGCCAACCTTTGGTGCTTCAACTTCCCATGTGGTGAATAAATTCATTGAGTAAATTTTTTGATATTCTAGATACTTGAAATAGAAGGAATGTTCCTTCTCTACATGCCATAAAAATTTTATTCAATTTTGGTGACAAATCATTAGGATTCTGATTGAGAATTTAAGGCAACACGTAAGACTAGTTCCTTCTTTAAGAAAGACTCTTCAACTTCTCACGCTGATTTGAGGTGGGCGGAATTTATTTTTTGTCATTGCTTCTAGTGGATGTAGATAAGACTTTCTCCACTTGAAACTAGTCCAAGTTGGATAAGGATCCAATTTAAATTGACCCAATCTCATTAGATCAAAGGCAACCGATGTAGGTTAGCTCAAACACTTCGAACCAAACTAATTTAGGAATTTGGGTTAATACAATGTACTAGCATATTAAATTAACCCATAAAATTTATATTAAACTCTAATTAGATCAAACCAAGGCTAAATCTCAAAGTGTGTGATCCATTGGGTTTCAAATCTAGATCAAGACTTTCGACGTAACCATAATCCGATGAGATTAGGTTACTCGAAGAGTCCAAATCAACTTGGACTCTTTCAAATTGATTCCAAAATTAAACTCTTTTAATTTTGATGAATTCATAAGTCAAGATTGATATTTAGCAACATATTATGACTATCTAAAAGATTTAAAATTTTGATAAAAAATTATCAAAATATCCTTCAATGGCAAGTTCCTGTGTAATTCAATCCTTCAGTCAAACAACATCTCAGATGAGCTGTAGGCATGAAAATATGTCAAACCCAATCACTTATCATTATATATCTCGATCTGAAGGTGATGATTTAGTTGATGATATATTAAAAATTTTTTTCTAATTATCATCCTGCTTTGGCCAAAGACTTTCAGAATCACCTGTCCTATAGGATCACGTAGGATGTTCGCTCTCCTTATTAGGATTGACTGATCCCTTATTTATCACTCACAATCTTCATATATACTTCACCATATCCAGAATACCCCACACAAGAATCAAAGAACCAAGTTAGGTAGTGAACCAAAATATGGATCCATATACATAAGGTACCATAGTGACCTCAGATCTAAGGATCACTTACATAACTCTCACTAGAGAATCATCAGTTGATATGTAAATAAAACTGTATCTGATATTCTCTCACAGGTCAATTCAGTGAACTTATTCTTTAATGAGCATCCATATCCTTGTATTAGTGTCACCACACAAATGGTTGTGAGATCAACCACCCTCATTTTTGAGCATACATAGGATATGCAAGTCTTACCAGTATCATTGATCTCCAACTCAATATACCAACGACTAAGAATATTTTAGGTTAAGGCTATCAAAGATTTAGATCTCACTAATGTGATCTCATCACGGTCCTAAAATTATTGCCCTGACCTATGGGGTTCATTATTGTTGCTCCTAGATTGATTTTGATGATTACAAAGCAGATTGAAGGGATACAAATAATTTTAAATTGAAAAAGTCCTTATGCTCTTCAAGGGTAAAATCATAATTTTACTAAAATCCTAATTTGATAGTATCAATTGGTAGAATAAGTGATTTGTAATCTATTGATGAAAATTTCATTGATTTTGGACTTGTATTTTGAAAGTTATGCATGTTTGAAAATCATGAGTCGACCCGTGAGTCAACTCATGGCACTATGAGCTGATTGGCACGCAGAATTTTTGTTGGCACACCCTGTGAGTCGACCCTCATGAGTCGATCCCCAGGCATGAGTCGACCCCCATGAGTCGACCCCTGCGGCGGAAAATGTCAGCAACGGCTATTTTTTTGCCCGTTTTAATTGCCTTTTATGCTTCCTAAAATTGCTCTAACGGCTCTTTATCTGCCTAAATTATTTTCTCTTGTTTTTTATTGCTATAAAATGTTTCAAATGGTGAAAAAAATTGCAGATCAAAAAGGAGAGATCAAACCTATATACAAAAGGATCCAAAAATCTACACGAGAAAGCCTGAGATCAACGAAATACCCAAAAGAAAAAGAGAGAGGATCCACAATATACAAGAGAGATTGTGAAAGAGAAAAGCAAGAGCATTCAAAGAGAGGATCTTTCAAGCATATTGTTCAACCTTGATCAAGAGATCTTTCAAAGTCTTCAAGAAGTTCTCAATCAAAGATCATCTTCTTCTCAAGCGTTCATTCAAGCATTCATCCACCTTGAGAAAATTCAAAAAGGGTTTCTTCATTTGAGTAAAGTGTTTTTATTATTATATTCGCTCATTTAAGGAGCTGTTATTGTATTAATTTATGCTCTAAGCTATTTTACTCTTTATGAGTATTTGTTCTTGTTTTTGGAAAATTTCCAAAATAAGGGAAGGTTGATCCGAACCTGAAATCGGAGTATTTTTGGGTTAGCTTGTACCCGAGAAACAAGTAGACTAGCTTGGGATAGCTAGTGTCGGAGTTTTCGACATTTTGTATTCGGATTGAATACAAGTTTAGTGGATTGAAATTCCTAAGTAGGAGCTTGGGGAGTGGATGTAGGTGCAAGGTTGGCACCGAACCACTATAAATCCTTGTGTTTGTGGTGTGCTTTATTATTTCTCTTTATTTCTTTATTATATCCTTGAATTCCTGCCTTTGGTAATTAATATTGAATTAAAATCTTTGTTTTGTTCATCATAAGTAATTAATTAAGCCTGAAATTTTTAGAAACTCAATTCACCCCCCCTCTTGGGTTGCATAGCTGGGCAACAAGTGGTATCAGAGCCCGGTGCTCTAGCCCTTCTTTGATCTAACAATCAAAGAGCCAAAAATCTATGGCAACCCATGTCGGTACTTCTCTAGCCGAGGGGCAATCTACAAACCGACCTCCACTTTTCAATGGGTCTAATTACACCTATTGGAAAGCTCGGATGAAGATTTTCATACAAGCACTCGACTATGATATGTGGAGTATCATAGTGAATGGTCCTCACACACCCACCAAGATTATAGATGGTGAGGAGTCAACCAAACCCGAGAAAGAATGGGATGAGGTTGATAAGAAATTGGCACAATTAAATGCCAAAGCTATGAATGTTCTTTATTGTGCACTAGATGCAAATGAATTTAATCGCATTTCTACTTGTGCATCTGCTAAAAAAATATGGGATAGGTTAGAAGTAACCCATGAGGGAACAAATCAAGTAAAAGAGACTAAAATAAACATGCTAGTGCATAAATATGAATTGTTCAAAATAGAGCATGATGAGTCCATAACTGCTATGTTTCCTCGTTTTACTGATATAATTAATGGTTTGAAGAGTCTTGACAAATCTTATACTAACAGTGAGCTTGTAAGGAAGATTCTCAGGTCATTGCCTAGAACTTGGGAAGCCAAGGTGACTGCCATCTAAGAAGCAAAGGACTTGAACACTCTACCTCTAGAAGAGCTTCTTGGATCCTTGATGACTCATGAACTTAGCATAAAGCAACATCAAGAGGATGAAGTCAAAAAGAAAAGAACCATTGCCCTCAAATCCACAGCTTCGCCTGATTATGAAACAGATGACTCTGAAGATGAAGAACAGGATGAAGAGATGGCACTCATCACCCGGAAATTTAAGAAGTTTCTAAGAAAAAGGAAACAGGGGATGAGAAAGAAGTTCACAAAAGGGGAACAAAGCAAAGAGAAAGAGAAAGATCAACCCCTTATATGCTACGAGTGCAAGAAGCCGGGACATTTCAGATCCGAATATCCACAACTGAAGAAAGGTCCCAAAAAGCTCAAAAAGAAAGCAATGATGGCGACCTGGAGTGCGAGTGATGACTCAAGCTCCGATGAGGAAACCTCAACAGAACAAGCCAACCTGTGCCTGATGGCACACGAAAATGAGGTAACTTCTGAATCCACTAGTGAATTTACTTTTGAAGAATTGCATGAAGCATTCTATGATTCAATTGATGAATTAAAGAAACTAGGGAAGAAAAACAAAGAACTGAAATTGGAAAATCAGTCCTTAGTGAAACAAGCTGAAAACCTTTCAATTGAAAAATCCACCTTGATTCAAGAAAATCAAAACTTAAAGAATGAAATTAACAAACTGAAACCTATAGTAGATAAGTTCACCTTAAGTTCAAAAAAACTAAATATGATCCTTGATAATCAGAAAGCTATATATGATAAGGCTGGACTTGGCTATAAACCTCTGAAGAAACAAAAATTTCTGAAGGATATTTATGTAAATTATTCAAGTAACAAGTCTACAAATATCACTTGTTTCAAATGTGGTAGAATAGGACATAAATCATACACATGCCTCAAATCTGCAAACACAACTATAAAGAAAATATGGGTTCCAAAAGGAACCATTCTGACTAACCTAAAAGGACCCAAGAAAGCTTGGGTACCTAAGACAGAAACTTGACCTTTGGTTGCAGGTGTGTCTAGCATCCCAAGGAGGAAACAGGAAATGGTATCTTGACAGTGGATGCTCGAGACACATGACTGATGATGAATCACAATTCATCACGCTTGATGCTAAGGATGGAGGGATGGTCACCTTTGGAGATAATGGCAAAGGAAAGATCATCGGGATAGGTAACATTGGTATCACTCCCTCCAAATATATTGAGAATATTTTATTAGTTAAAGGTTTAAAGCATAACTTACTTAGCATTAGTCAATTCTGTGATAAAAGGTATAAAGTAGTTTTTGAATCATCTGTTTGCATTGTGACTAGTCCTGTTAACGATGGCATTAAATTTATAGGACATAGGCATGGCAATATTTATATGGTAGATTTGAATGAATTAGCCAAATTAGACATGCAATGCCTAGTATCCTTGAATGCTAAAGTTAATGAAACTAGTTGGCTGTGGCATCGTAGACTTGCACATATTAGCATGCATTCGCTTTCAAAATTAATTAAAAAGGAATTAGTTCTCGGTTTGCCAAAATTGAATTTTGAAAAGAATAGAATCTGTAATGCATGCCAATTAGGTAAACAAACTAGAGTTTCATTTAAATCCAAAAATACTGTTTTAACTTCTAGACCTTTAGAGCTCTTACATATGGACTTATTTGGACCAACTAGAACCACTAGTCTAGGAGGAAAACGATATGGCTTTGTAATAATAGATGATTACTCTCGTTTTACTTGAGTTTTCTTTTTGGCACACAAAAATGAAACTTTTCATATTTTCACTAAATTTTATCGAAAAGTCACTAATGAAAAAGGGTTTTCAATTCAAAATATTAGAAGTGATCATGGAACTGAATTTGAAAATCAAGATTTTGAAAATTTTTGTGATGAAAATGGAATAGGCCATAACTTCTCTGCTCCTAGGACACCCCAACAGAATGGGGTAGTTGAAAGGAAAAACAGAACCTTAGAAGAAATGGCCCGTACCATGCTTTGTGAAAGCAACCTTCCAAGATATTTTTGGGCGGAAGCAATTAACACAGCATGTTACATTTTAAATCGTGCCTTGATTAGACAATTTTTAAAGAAAACCCCCTATAAACTTTGGAAAGGAAGAAAACCAAATATTGCATATTTTCATGTTTTTGGTTGCCGATGTTTTGTATTAAATAATGGCAAAGAAAAACTTGGTAAATTTGATGCAAAATCAGATGAAGCAATCTTTCTAGGTTACTCCTCCACTAGTAAAACATTTAGAGTTTTCAACAAAAGAACTTTAGTAGTTGAGGAGTCCGTATATGTTATTTTTGATGAATCTAACGATCTTCCTTCAAGGAAGAATGAGGGTGTTGATGATGCAGATCTACTAATAGAAGGTATGAAGGAAATCACTCTGAAAGATTCAGCAATTCCAGAAGACAAGGATCAAGAAGACAAACAAGATGAGAGAGGTGAAGAAATTCAAGAACAACCTCAAGGTACAAATGACCTACCCAAGGAATGGAGGTATGTTCACAACCACCCTAAGGAGTTAATTATTGGTGATCCTATGCATGGGGTAAAAACTCGTTCTTCACTTAGAGATGTAGTTAATCATTGTGCTTTTGTATCTCATCTTGAACCTAAAAAGAAGCTGAAAATGATCATAATTGGATTAATGCAATGCAAGAGGAACTTAATCAATTTGAAAGAAATAATGTTTGGACCTTAGTATCAAGACCTAAAAATTATTCAATAATTGGCACAAAATGGGTCTTTAGAAACAAATTAGATGAGCATGGAAATGTAATTAGAAATAAAGCAAGACTGGTTGCTAAGGGATATAATCAAGAAGAAGGAATTGATTTTGATGAAACCTTTGCACCTGTTGCTAGATTAGAAGCTATTAGACTTCTACTTGCATATGCTTGCTTTATGAAATTCAAGTTATTTCAAATGGATGTTAAAAGTGTATTTTTAAATAGATATATTGCTGAAGAAGTATATGTAGAACAACCTCCTGGATTTGAAAATCATGCTTTTCCTAATCATGTCTTTAGATTAAATAAAGCTTTATATGGATTAAAACAAGCACCTAGAGCATGGTATGAAAGGCTAAGCAAATTTCTACTAAATAATGGTTTTACAAGAGGTAATGTAGATACAACCCTATTTATTAAAAAAAATGAAAATGATATGCTAATTATACAAATTTATGTTGATGACATAATTTTTGGGTCTACTAATGAATCCCTTTGTCAAGACTTTGCTAAGCTTATGCAGGGGGAGTTCGAGATGAGCATGATGGGAGAACTCACCTTCTTCCTCGGACTCCAAATCAAACAATCAAAAGAGGGAATCTCCATCACCCAAAGCAAGTACACCAAGGAACTACTCAAAAGATTTGGAATGGAGAACTGCAAACCAATTGGCACACCAATGAGTCCCTCATGTAAGCTTGACAAGGATGATGAAGGTAAAAGCGTAGACTTAAAATACTATAGAGGTATGATTGGCTCATTATTATATTTAACTGCAAGTAGGCCTGATATCATGTTTAGTGTTTGCTTATGTGCTAGATATCAATCTAATCCTAAAGAATCTCATCTGAATGCTGTTAAAAGAATCCTTAGATACTTAAATGGTACTCAAACTCTAGGGTTATGGTACTCTAAGGACTCACAAATTGATTTATTAGGATATTCAGATGCTGATTTTGCTGGATGTAAATTAGATAGAAAAAGCACAAGTGGAACTTGCCAATTTCTTGGAGTTAACCTAATCTCATGGTTTAGCAAGAAACAAAATTCGGTGGCACTGTCTACGGCTGAGGCCGAATACATTGCAGCCGAAAGTTGTTGTACTCAAATCTTGTGGATTAAGCAACAACTCGAAGATTTTGGAATCAAACTTAATAAAACACCAATAAGATGTGATAACACAAGTGCCATAAATCTATCTAAAAATCCAATTCAACACTCAAGATCCAAACATATTGAAATAAGACATCATTTCATAAGAGAACATGTTCAAAATAAAAATATAATTCTTGAATATGTTTGCACTGAAAATCAATTAGCTGATATCTTTACAAAGGCCCTTAGTGAGGATAGATTCTGTAAAATTAGGAGAAATCTAGGAATTCTAGATCCATATGCCTAAAATTTCTCAATTTCCAAAGAATTGATGTCAAAAACTCTTAGAGCTCAATTTCCAACATCTATCCTGATCCCAAAAGCTCAAGTTTATCATTCCAAAAACTTATCTTTGAGCAAAACTCCTTCTCCCAAAATTTCAAATTTTTCTGGAATTTATTCATATTTTTTCTGAATTTCTGAACTTCATGAGTCGACCCCCATGAGTCGACTCAATGGCAAACTTGTTATTTCCTCAAACTTCCCACGGGCTCATTGTTTTTATACTGGATCCCTGTTCGTGAGACGACTCATCTTCTCATCATCCTCCTTCCAAAAGCCGTCTTCTCCAATTCTTTTTGCTCAAAATCCAAGGATTTATCTCGAGGCAATTCTCCCTCCTCCTCTCCATCAAAAATCGCCTCCTTGGAAAGGAATTTTTTGTGCTTTCTCGCATTGTTTGGCGCGGTTGGAACGTGCCCTAGCACTTCACCGATCTTCCCAAATCCACTTCTTTACTCCACCAAAATCCCTCTTCACTCTCTTGTGATCCCTCCTCCACTCAATTCAAGTCTCCTTGCCTGCTACTATATTGAATATGGCTCCAAAGATGAAACTTCCCCAAAGAAGAAAGTCAATCCGTGAGCCTGAAGAAATTGTTAGAAAGAAAAGGCAAGCTGGTCAGTCTTCTAGTGCTCCCACTCCAGTTTCAGTATCTGCTCAAGGTCCCTCTCAATCCCTCCTAAGCCCCAGTAAGAATCCTCTTTCAGATAGAAAAGTCGAAACCGGGAAGAATATAGATTTTCGGTTCTTTGAGAAAGAAGGTTTTACTTTTGCAAGTAAGATTAAAAACCAAGGATGGGAATTCTACTGCTCCCTTAAGGAAGTCACCTATGTTGACCTAGTTAGAGAATTCTACCAGAACCTACATTATGGAAATGGGTCAGTGACTTCAACAGTCAAGGGAATTGATATCTGCTTGGATTCTAGGATATTGGGAGAAATACTTCAGTTGCCTAGTGAAGGTTACTCTTATATGGAACTCCCAGTTAAAGAAGAGGGGATCAGAATTATTTTAGGAGAAACTTATTCAGGAAGTTTAAACAAATTGGAAGCAAAGGTTTTGTCCATTGAGATGAGGATCCTGCATCAGATGGTAACGAAGCTCTTCTTTCCTAGGAGTGGTAGGCATGACTTACTTTCCAGTAGAGATATATGTATTATGTTTTATGTCATCACTCAGACCCCCCTGAACCTCCCTGCACTTATGATAGAGGCCATGAGAGAAACTTTGAACAGATCCAAGGCATACTTGCCTTATGGTATGGCCCTTACTAGAGTATTTAAAAGGTTTGGAGTTAGCTGTGAGGGGGAGGCACCTACCAAGCTATCTCATGTGGACACTTTCAACCAACACAGCCTGCACCGAATGAGATTTACAAAGACTGATGGTGGTTGGATCAAGGGATCTGAGGAGAGAACTGAGGAGAGAATTGAAGAGAGAACTGAGGAGAGAGCTGAAGACAGAACTGAAGGCAGAGTAGAAGAAGAAGGTCCATCATCTCCTGTCCATGACTTCAGGGCAGCATCACCAAATATCCAGTTCATTCCTGATACAGAGGCTGGCCCTTCAGAGTTTACTAGGATGCCCACACCAGTGTATCAGCCAGAGAGCAGAGCACCTCATTCAGAGTTCAGACTGGCTGACGATCAGATCGAGCATATATCACAGCATGTGGCTTCTTTGCTCACTAGTCAGTGGGGTAGTACTTCTTTTGCACCTGGAGCCACTTCTTCTGATCAGACCATTACTCCCCACATCTCCACTATGTTTCAGATGATATCAGATCAGTCCATCCGGATCCAGCAGCTTGAGGACACAGTTTGGAGACTGACTGGCAGAGTTCTAGACTTGCAGGGGCAAGTCCTTGCTTTGGCCCATCCCAAGCCACAGGAGTCAACTATTGAGGTCACAGACCTCACTGCAGAGGCTGGCAGGCTCAGAGGAGCACTAGAAGGTGGATATGAGTTGCTGAGGAAAGAGATCCGAGGATCGAGTGAGCATGCTACCACTCAGTTCACTGCTCTACTTCAATCTATTTTCAGAGCACTGAACGTACTTGATTCTATCAAACTCACCCTTTCTGTTCAGTCCTTAGCATCTCAGCGTACTCAGCCTCCCAGTTCATCTCGCTCTCCTGCTCGTGCCAGAGGCAGACGGGGTAGAGGACGCACTTCTGATCCATCAGCTTCTCATCTCATATCTGATGACTCCGATCCTTGACTTGTCTTGATCATTACTAGATCCTAGGTGTTAGTGTCTTATTTTAGGATCTGTATTTTGGGGCCATGTATTGACATTTAGCTGGTTGATTATTATAATATGAACTATGTATTGAAACAATTATGGTTTTAATGGAATCATCTTTTACTTATATTTCTACCTTTTGTAATGATGTTGATCATATTTTGGTTATATATATTCTCCTTGTTGAAATATTATCTTCTCTTTGTTGTTGTTTGCTGTTAATAATTGCTGTATTAAGGGGGAGTAAACATCTGTGATTAACTCTAAAGGGGGAGAAATTAAAGAATGTTTCAGAAAAAGGAGAAGTTAACCATGTCTGATGATGTCAAAAAGGGAGAGAAATTAAACAAAAAGCAACTCATTAAAAGCAAAACCCTAAATTATGAGAAAAAGGGGGAGAAATTAAACAAAAAGCAACTCATCAAAAGCAAAACCCTAAAAGCAAAACCCTAAATTATGAGAAATTTGGCATCAAACAGAAATTAAACAAAAAGAAATTCAATTATGAGCAATTAAAGAAAAAGCAACCCATCAAAAGTAAAACTACAAATTATGAGAAATTAATGAATGAATTGAAGAATTTAAAGAATAATATCAAAAGTACAATGCTAAGTACAATGCAATTATGTAACTTTTAAATTACTTATTTACATATGCTCTGATTTACTTAAAAATTTAAATATGCTCTGATATACTTCAAAATTCAAACTTGCTCTGATACATCTTTTGAAATTTTATTTACCTTGATACATCTTAAGAAATTTAACTTACTTTGATACATCCTAAAATTTTTTAACTTGCTCTGATACATTATAAAATTTGCTCTGATACAATGTGAAATTTTCTCTAATACATTATAAAATTTGCTCTGATATAATGTGAAATTTTCTCTGATACATTATAAAATCTTTTCTGATAACATTGTAAAAATTGTTTTTCTTGCTCTGATACATTGCAAAATTTATTTTTCTCTCTTGCTCTGATATATCTTAAACTCAAAATGATCTAATATTCTTTTCAAATCTTTAAGAAAATGGACAAACTATTCTTGCATATGACCATTTATATTACATGCCAAAAGAATCTTACTCTTTTCAAGCATATAAATGTATAATGCATTCTTTTGAAATTAATGAATTCACATAAATGCTTTTGTTCAAGTGTTTTGTCATCATCAAAAAGGGGGAGATTGTTGCTCCTAGATTGATTTTGATGATTACAAAGCAGATTGAAGGGATACAAATAATTTTAAATTGAAAAAGTCCTTATGCTCTTCAAGGGCAAAATCATAATTTCACTAAAATCCTGATTTGATAGTACCATTTGGTAGAACAAATGATTTAAAATCTATTGGTGAAAATTTCATTGTGTTTGGACTTATATTTTGAAAGTTATGCATGTTTGAAAATCATGAGTCGACCCGTGAGTCAACTCATGGCACTATGAGCTGATTGGCATGCAGAATTTTTGTTGGCACACCCTGTGAGTCGACCCTCATGAGTCGACCCTCAGGCATGAGTCGACCCCCATGAGTCGACCCCTATGGCGGAAAATGTCAGCAACGACTATTTTTTTGCCCGTTTTAATTGCCTTTTATGCTTCCTAAAATTGCTCTAACGGCTCTTTATCTGCCTAAATTGTTTTCTCTTGTTTCTTATTGCTATAAAATGTTTCAAATGGTGAAAGAAATTGCAGATCAAAAAGGAGAGATCAAACCTATATACAAAAGGATCCAAAAATCTACACGAGAAAGCCTGAGATCAACGAAATACCCAAAAGAAAAAGAGAGAGGATCCACAATATACAAGAGAGATTGTGAAAGAGAAAAGCAAGAGCATTCAAAGAGAGGATCTTTTAAGCATATTGTTCAACCTTGATCAAGAGATCTTTCAAAGTCTTCAAGAAGTTCTCAATCAAAGATCATCTTCTTCTCAAGCGTTCATTCAAGCATTCATCCACCTTGAGAAAATCCAAAAAGGGTTTCTTCATTTGAGTAAAGTATTTTTATTGTTATATTCGCTCATTTAAGGAGCTGTTATTATATTAATTTGTGCTCTAAGCTATTTTACTCTTTGTGAGTATTTGTTCTTGTTTTTGGAAAATTTCCAAAACAAGGGAAGGTTGATCCGAACCTGAAATCGGAGTGTTTTTGGGTTAGCTTGTACCCGAGAAACAAGTAGACTAGCTTGGGATAGCTAGTGTCGGAGTTTCCGACGTTTTGTATTCGGGTTGAATACAAGTTTAGTGGATTGAAATTCCCAAGTAGGAGCTTGGGGAGTGGATGTAGGTGCAAGGTTGGCACCGAACCACTATAAATCCTTGTGTTTGTGGTGTGCTTTATTGTTTCTCTTTATTTCTTTATTATATTCTTGAATTTCTGCCTTTGGTAATTAATATTGAATTAAAGTCTTTGTTTTGTTCATCATAAGTAATTAATTAAGCCTGAAATTTTTAGAAACCCAATTCACCCCCCCTCTTGGGTTGCATAGCTGGGCAACAATTATAATCTTAAACAAGCTATAAGATACAACATATAATGAATCAAAAATATCTATTTTATTAATAACATAAATATCACTTACATGAGTCTGGAAGATAAATTACAATAAATACTCTATCGCATCTCATATGCGATTGGCTTGTAGGACATTATTCTTTCAATCTCTCACTTGCACTTAAATCCAATCACCCCTACACTTGATACCCATGCTATCAAGGTGGCGGTCAAACTGCTACATTGACAAGATCTTAGTGAATGGATTCGCTATATTATTCTTGGTGTCACTCACTCCACGATCACATCGCGTCTTTCGACAATCTCCTGAATGAGATGGAACTGTCTTAGGATGTGCTTGAATTTATGATGAGACCTTGGTTCTTTGATTTGAGTAACTGTCCCAGTATTATCATAATAGAGATGCTCTGGTTGTTCAATCCCTGAAACCACACCCAACTTAGAGATAAATTTTTTCATCCAGACAGCTTCCTTAGCAGTCTCACTTGCAGCAATATACTCAGCCTCAATGATCGAGTCAGCAATAGTTTGTTGTTTGAAATTTTTCCAGCTTACTGCCCCACCATACAAGGTGAATACATATCCAGATATAGATTTGCTATCATCTGGATCAGATTAAAAACCAGAATCAATATAACCTTTCAATTTTAATTCAGATCCATCATATATCCAAAAAATATCTCTAGTCCTTCTCAAGTATTTGAGTATATTTTTTACAGCTTTTTAGTGATCCTCTCTGGGATCAGTCTGAAATCTACTTACAATGCCCAAGGCATAAGCTACATCAGGTCTGGTATATAACATTATATACATTATTGATCCTACTGCCAAAGCATAAGGAATAGAACTCATTCTATTTCTCTCTTCAGGTATCTTAAGAGACGTCTTCTTAGAGAGTTGTATGCCATGACCTATGGGCAAGTAACCTTTTTTACTTTCCTCTATGTTGAACCTCTTCAACATCAGGTCAATGTACCTAGACTAGGATAAGCCTAGCATCCTTTTTGATCTATCCCTACAGATCTTTATACCAAGTATATAGGATGCCTCACCCAAGTCTTTCATGAAAAAATTTTGTAATAACCAAGTCTTGACCGATTGCAACATCAGGATATCATTCTCAATAAGCAGTATATTGTCCACATACAAGATCAATAAGATAATAACACTTCCACTAGTCATTTTGTACACACAAGGTTCATCCATATTTTTGATAAAGCCAAACAATTTGACTGTCTCATCAAAACGGATGTTTCAGCTCCTCGATGCTTGCTTCAATCCATAAATGGATGTATTCAGCTTGCATACCTAATTTGCTCTCCCATCTGAGATAAATCCCTCTGGCAGAGTCATATAGACTTCTTCCTCAAAGTTTATATTGAGGAAGGTGGTCTTGATATCCATCTGTCAGATCTTATAGTTATAGTATGCTGTAATAGCAAGCATTATTCAAATAGACTTGAGCATGACTACCAGCGAAAAAAATTTTTCATAATCAACATTTTGTTTTTGCCTAAAACCTTTTGCCACCAGCTTAGCCTTATAGGTCTCTACCTGACCATCTGCTCCAATCTTCTTTTTGAAGACCCATTTGCATCCTATTGGGGTCACACCCTCAGGTGCATCAACCAAAGTCCATACTTGGTTGACATACATAGAGTCCATTTTGAATTTCATGGCATTTAACCACTTGTCAGAGTCACTACTCATGACAGCTTCCGAATAGGTCGTAGGTTCATCATTCTCAATGATGTGGGTTGTATTGTCATTCTCAATGACAAACCCATACCTGAGTGGTACACTACGTACTCTACTTGACCTTTGGAGAGAAGGTGTGTGTAGTGGCTATGCCTCAATAGTGGGCACATCTGGTTGAGAATTATTTTGTGAATCCTAGATGGATTGTAGGTTTTGAACTTCCTCAAATTCAACAGACCTCCCACTGCCTCCTTCTTGGATAAACTCTTTCTCCAAGAATATGACATGCCTACCAACAAACATCTTTTATTGAGTAGGATTATAGAAGTAGTATCATATACTCTCCTTGGGATAACCTACAAACCTGTATTTTTCTGATCTAGCATCCAACTTATATCCATCAACATTTTTCACATAAGCTGGACAACCCCAAATCTTAAGATACTTAAGATTGGGTCTTTTCTCTTTTCATATTTCATATACAGTGCTAGAAACAGATTTGGAAGGTACTTTATTTAAGATATACGCTGTAGCCTCGAGGGCATATCCCCAAAAGGATATCGAAAGATCCGTGAAACACATCATGGATCGCCCCATATCTAATAAGGTACGATTCTTCTTTTTCATAATTTTATTTAATTGTGGAGTAAAAGAAGGTGTCTATTGAGAGAGTATTCTATTTTGTTTCAAATAATCGAGAAACTCACTAAACAAGTATTCTCCTCCTTGATCCAATCGAAGAGTTTTAATACTTTTATGAGTTTGTTTCTTGATCATTCTTTGATACTCTTTAAATTTATCAAAGACTTCAGATTTATATTTCATTAAATATACATATCCAAACCTAGACCTATCATCAATAAATATGATGAAGTAAGAGTATCCACCTCTAGCTTGAGTCGACATCAGATCACATATATTAGTATGTACAAGATCCAATATGTCACTCATCCTTTCTTTATGTCTAGTAAATAGAGTCTTGATCATTTTTCTCATGAGGTAAGATTCATAAGTTTCATATGATTCATAATCATAAGGATCAAAAAAATTATCTTTATATAACTTGTTAATCCTTGACTCATTTATATGGCCAAGTCGGCAGTGCCAGAGGTATGTGACATTCACATCCTCTCTATTTTTTTCTTCATATTATCAACATAAAGCACATTATCATTAAGTAAAAAAAATATAAGACCATCATCAATAAAAGCACTTCCATAATATTCATTAGAAAAGTAAATAGAATAACCATTGTTCTTTGTAATTATTTTAAAATTTTGTTCCAATAATAATGGTACAGAAATAATATTTCTAACAATATCAGAAATATAATAACAAATCTTTAGTTTCAAAACTTTGCCCGAAGTAACTTTAAAATTTTGATTCCTATGGCTTCGGCCTGAATGGACTCTCCACTAGCACCGAATAGCTCAAAATCATCTTTATTTAAATTCCTTACTTTCTGTAGACCCTGCAATGATTTACAAAGTGTAAGCCACAGGTGGTATCCAATACTCAAGAATCTGAAAATTAATGATAAATTATTTGTATCATATACAAACTTTTAGCAATATTTGCCAATTTCATGGTTGCAAGGTACTCCTTGCAATTTCTCTTCCAGTGGCCCTTCTTGCCACAGTGATAACAAGTACCTTTGGTAGAGACCTTCTTCATCTTCTTCTTGGAGATGCTAGCCTTAGGATTCATCTTTTTCTTAGAATCCTTCTTTGTCTTCTTCTTGCTAATCTTATTAACATGAAGGACCTAAGCCTTTTCATCCTTGAAATGGCTCTCTGCTGTTTTCAATATATTCAGTAGTTCAGGCAGGCTGATGTTCAATTTGTTCATGTAATAATTTTTAACAAACTGAGAAAAGAAGTCAGAGAGAGACTACAAGATTAAATCTTGGCTAAGTTCACCATCCATGGCAAAATCCAGTTGTCCCAGACGAGTGATCAAATCAATTATTTTTAAGACATATGTTTGCTCAGAAGAACCTTTAGTAATGTGATAAGTAGTATATTTTTATATTTATTGAAGATATTTTTGATAATTTATGGTGCTAAAATCTTCTTAAAAATTCTAATTTCATAAATTTATTGAATTTTCTTAAAAAATAAGTGATTTTAAAAAAAAATAAAATTAGATATATTTATAAAAAAATAGATATTAATTTAATTAAGTAATTTAAGTACCAAAATAAAAAAAAAATTTTGAAAAATTTAATGCATATTTTTTCTTATTTTTCAGGCAAAAAATCAAAGCAAAAATGAAGCCAAAATACCCTAAAAAATAAAGAAAATAGCCTTCGGTGTACGGTGGATCGGCCACTCAGTCCAAAAAGCCAGAGCACAGTCCACAGGCATGGTTCACAGTGAGAGAAAGATTCTGGACATGATCCAATGGCTGAGATTCAATCCGACCCAGTTCCAATGGCTGTTATCGCTCCCGACTTTAAATAGGATTCTTTTGTGCGATCCGATGGCTAGAACTTCATCAGAACCTAGATCCAACGGCTGACATTCGATCTGACTTTGATAAGAATTAAAACTATGATTTTTGATCAGATCTAGGTGGTTCAAGCTCCATCCGACGGTCAGGAATATTCCTAAAGAGATTAATACGATTTCTAAGGGTTTTTGGACTCCTTTTTTTACCAAAAAATTATGAAAAATTTATCTATAAATAGGAGGTTTGGGAATAAGCTTTGGAAGAACAGAAAAATTGAGTAGAAGATATAAAAAAAATAAAAAAAATAAAAAAGCTTTAGGGACCCAAAGTAAAGAAGGAGAGAAGTCGGTTCGCTCTACAGAGTACGATGGAAGACGGAGAGGTCATCAACCATCTTTTCGACGAGGCTTGGCTGATCAACTTCAGATCCTTATTATAATTTTATTTTTATTTTATTTTATTATTTCTTTTAAATTTTTTGTACTTAAATTTTAATTTTAATTAATGCAAAATTTATTTTTCTGCACTTTAAATTTCTATCTTTTATTTTTTGTATGTAGATGCTAGGATCTAATTAGTAAATCTTAGTACCAATTTATTTTTATACTTTTTAAATTTTTGTTGTAAGTAGATGATAGGATCTAATTAGTAGATCTTAGTACTAATTTATTTTTATATTTTTTAAATTTTTATTATTTATTTTTATTATAAATAGATGCTAGGATCTAGTTAGTAGATCTTAGTATCCGATTTATTTATATATATATATTTTAAATTTTTATTATTTATTTTTATTATAAGTAGATGCTTGGATCTAGTTAGTAGATCTTAGTATCCGATTTATTTTTTATACTTTTAATTTTAATTTTTTGACTTAAATTACTTTCTTCAAAATTTTATTTTATTTTTATAAAATTAAAGATTTCAAGTCAAAATTTTGCCTTCTCTATGGATTCGACCCGACTCACTACTTTCTACATATTTTTAATTTTTATTAAAATTAAAATTTGATTGATAATCATGATGTCCTAACGACAACATCGCGATCACATCAATTTTTGGCATCGTTGTCGAGAAAAGCATCAATTTTAATGTTTGATTTTTTTAATTTTTTTATGACTATTGCTTACTAACTTTTTTTTATCTTTTTGCAGAAAAAAATTTAAAAATTCAAAAAAAAAAGGGAGATAGAAAGCTTCCAAGTTGGTAAGATCAATCCTAACCCTCACCTTAACTATTTTTTTAGTATTAATTATTATTTTTTTTAATTAACCTAAAATTCATCTACATAAATCTAATAAAAATTGTATGACAAGAGTAGAAACTTAATTTTTAGGACCATTCATCATTGTAGATTTATTTTTGGTGATCGCTGGAGACAAGGTAAGCTTTCAAGTTTTATTAGTTTCATGCATCTAATTTAGTTGTATAGAACTCCTTGTCTAAAATTGGTTGTGCATATTCATCTCAAATCAATTTAAGGGCAACATCCATAACAAGATAAGATGAAGATTTCATCACCCTCTCTTGGCCCAAAAACAACCAACCAGCATCCCACATTAACCCTAGCCTAACTAAAATCAAGTAGACATTGGCTCCTAGTATTAATCGAGTTTAGTTCTGAGTATTGTGGTCAAGTCAAGTGCAAAGTAAGTCCGGACTCACTCCTGAAACTGATGTCTAAGGCAAGTGGTTATAAAGGTTCAACCTAAGTAGATTTGTGATTATTTAATTGGTTCCGTTAGCTTACTTGACCAATTCAATTGGTGTCTAAGGCAAACAACGGGGGGACCCCCATGATCCCACCTCTTACCTGGCTAGTTGAAGGAAGTGAGAACAAACCCAATTTGTATCTAGACTAAGCCATTCTACATCGAACTGTTAGGTTTAAGAAACTCATAGATGTCTAGGTTTAATTGTTTGCTAACTTGATTGTAATTAACACTAAACCATAATTAATTCTTCCCACCTTACATATCTAGGTCTAGGGCTCTTTCTTTCTTCTCTCTCCTTTTTCTCTTAAAAAAAAAAAAAGAGATGAAACAAAAACAAAACTTGAATCATACATTAGGGTTTGCACTGGTATATGCAAGGTAGAAGATCTCTCTATCCTGACCTAGTTAAACCCAATCCTGAGATTGAACGATTGATTCATATTAAACCTGAAAATTAGATAGCTGGAGATCTTAGAGAACCACCTAGGCAGATAAAGAAATATTTTATTCCTTCCACCTATAACCCATCAACTTATATCCACTTACTTGATATCCCTACAAGCCACTATGAGATCAAGTCGACCACAATTCAGATGCTTTCGTCTTTCTATAGGAATACTAATGAAGATCCTTACAAGCATCTGGATGAGTTCTTAAAAATTTATTCCACGATGAAAATTTAAAATTTTACTGATGATGCACTTAGATTGACCTTATTCCCCTTCTCACTTAAAGATAAAGCCAAGTACTGGCTTGGCACAATAGGGAGACTAATCTAAATTTGGGCTGAAATGCAGTACGAGTTTCTTAAGAAATTCTATCTCATAGGTCGAACCAACACCATGAGACGAGCCACCACTAGATTTGCTCAGCTTCCAAGAGAACAAATTCATGAATCATGAGAGAGACTTAAGGAACTTCTTAGAAAATGCCCACATCATGGTCTATCTAAGTGGCAAATTGTTCAAGCTTTTTATGAGGGTTTAGGTGACCAATACAGACAGATGGTAGATGCATCTTGTGGGGGTGCATTCATGAGTAAAAGTGAGGATGAAGCCTATACTTTATTTGAAACTTTGAGTGAAAATTCAATCAATCTGTTGGGAATAGTGTCCCAAAGTCAATTGTCAGCCTGTTGACAGTTGTGCTCTTTCTTGTATTAGTATATGAATTATAAATTAATAAAAGTTATTTTGATATTTTTTATCATAAATTATTTCATCTTCTAATGAACTCCTGTATTGTGGTAAAGTTCTTAGGAGTATTTAGACTCGATAAAGGAGGATTTGTCGTTTAGTCCTTAAATCTGTTCGCGATCAAATGATACATTGTTACCAAGGACAATAATGTTTATCAAGCATAGGTCGTTGTGTGCCATATGGGTTGATTATCCTCTTAACCAAGGAGTGTGGAGACATTGGTATGGCATACAGGTGAGATGTAAGGGTACATCTCCACTGAACGTGACTGACTCTGGAGTTTTTTCTGCTGTCAAGATTTACTCCGATGGGATATGGGTATAACTGTCCCTCCGACCTGAGACTGCCACAGTGACTTGCAAGCAACTCACTGCACTTAGGCACTGGACTACCTGAATTTCTAATTCAGTAATGGAAGGCTGCTGGGTGTAGTCAAGTACTTGACTTGTCAGTGCGTGTGTCAAGATGGGATTGACCACTCCAGTTCAGGAGCTGTGTATAGTCATGTTTCCATTTAACAAAATCTTAGCCAGGGTAGTCTTAGTGAGGAGTCACAGGACTGATTGAGTTGAGCACGATTCGGATGATCTGATCAGGATTGATAGTTTAACCCGGAGTCATCCTATACACAGGGGTCAAAAGGGATGAATTATAGAGTAACCATATTCGCGTAGATTCTGAGTGTTGCGATTGTGACTATTCGACCTATCCGGATGTTCGGTACCATTGCTAGATGGTCACTTCGATTAGTATAGAAATTGGTTCCTGTGCTACCGGCTTAGGTTCGAACCTGCGGGGTCACACACATTAGAGGTTCCTATCTGATCTGATGGTTGGTGAAGAGTCTCACTGGACTGAGACTCTTCGACCAAGAGTCCTAATACTTGGAGACTCTGAGTCCTATGTATCTGAGATTCTATGATCGAGAATCAAGATTCTCTGATCATGAGTTCCACACATTTTGGATACCGGGGTCAAGAGTCCCACTGGTTTGGGACTCTTCGATCAAGGTTTCATATCGATGGACTTTGATGCCCGATTGCCCTTCAGATTTGGACTCAGTATTTATGAGAGGTTTAATTAGTAATTTGATTATTAATTAACTCAATTTAATTAAGTAATTATTTTTGGATCAAGTCCAATTGAATTGGATTCAGTTGGGTTTGACCCGATTAGTTTAAGAGTTGACCTAATCGCCAAGGTAGTTTGGTCCCTGATCTGATCAGAGATTGGGCTTAGTTAATTCTTGATTTGATTAGGATTTTATTGAGCCTAATTAAGCCTAATTGTGTTGGGTTTAAATTAGTCTAATTGTGCCTAACCTATTTTGATAAAGTTGGTTCAATTAGATTGGTTTAAAATTTCAAACCATCTTTGACTTATCTCCATGCGCCACCTCACCCACCTGCGCCTATTTGAATTCATGAAAAGCAAGTTCTTGTGAATTTTCTCTCATGCAGAAGCCTTCCCACGCCCCTCCCTTGTGTGCCATTTGAGTGGATAAAGATTGATTAGTTGCCATTCAAATTCAAATGATGTTTGAATTTGAATGAGCAACTAATCCCATGCGCCACCTTATCCACTTGTGTGCCACTTGCTCTACATAAGAAAAAGTTTCTCATATAAATTCTCCACGCACAAAGAACCCACGCCCCTTCTCTTCTCATGCCTTGAGTGGATAAGGATAGGTTGGTTGGCATTTGAATTCAAATTCGATTTGAATTCAAGTGAGCAACCACCTAGCTTTATCCTCTCACGCAGTGAAAACGCTGTAAAGATGCGGTCTTGCACCATTTTAAAAAGAAAGAGAAGGTGGGGTGTGTGCAAATATCTGATCCATGAGAGAAAGGGTGGCATGAAAAAGGCCTTCTGCGTGAGAAAAGAAAAGAAAAGAAAAGAAGAGAGAAAGGGTGCAGGGTCTTTTGTGAGTACCCTAGGGTTTCTGCCTAGGGTTCGGGAAGTGACAAGGTGAGCTACGAGTGTCGTGAGCCCATCAGACTTCAGGGAGAGCTTCATCAACCTCTCAAATACCTTTGCTGATGATCTGAAGCATCCGAGGAGTCGACAAACATCGATCAAATGAGTTCGATCAGCATCGACCGTCGAAAGGGTTCTTCAACGAACTAGCATTCATGAGGAGCCGATCAGACAGGGAGCTTCGTGTGGATGATCTACGGAGGTTAGACATACTGTGTGGCTACATTGCAATGATCAGACCTTTTCGACGGTGATCAGACTACAGCGATCGACTACCTACACGAAGGTAATATGTTCTGAACACATAACAGTAAAATGTTTACTGTAGAATTCAAAATTTTAAATTTAAATGCATGCTATACATATCATATTTAGATCCTTGTGTAGGGTTAATACATGTTAATTAATTAGATTAATTAATAATTTTCACTATAAAATTATAATTTTGAAAAAGTTTTAAAATTACCATTTTATCCCTGCACTGAAATTCACCACACAATCATGCTTCATTATCCTCCTATGAAAGATCAATCCCTCACCAAAAGCGAGCAGAAATTTTTAAGATCAAGCAAACAAACTCTAGTTCTAAGACCGATCTGAACCTAATAGCCCAAAGATTAGATAAAGTCGACCTTCTTGCCCAAAAATTTGATCAGTTCCTAGCATTGGTGAACAATCTCCTGCACAATACACACCACTACCTAATTATCAGGAGATTTGTTCTATCTATGCTAGCCCAATCCATCATGTGAGCGAATATCCCACGGCTGCATAGTTTCCACCTTTCATTCAAGAATAAGTTCAAGCTACCCAAGGTTACTCCAAACCTGTCAATGATCCATTTTCTAACACATATAATTCAGGCTGGAGGAACCATCCTAATTTTTCTTGGAGACTCCAACAGACTCAGGCTCAGACCCAAATTCTTTCTTTGCAAAACTTTCAGAGTAGGCCTCCATACCAGAATTATGCCTACAATAGAGGTCAGCCCAGTCAATCTATCCAGCCACCATATCAAAATCAGCCACCATACCCACCTCCTCAATAGATTAATCTAGCCAATGATAGATTGAACCAACTTCAACAAATGATTATGACCTAACAACAATCTATCGCTAAGTTAGAAGCACAAATAGATCAATTAACTGAATCTATCATGAGGAGAGAACTAGGTCAATTGCCAAACGAACAAATATCAAATTTTGAAAATGACCCACCCATCCACCAATCACCTGGACCTAGTCATCAGTCCAATGGCCCACATAAGAATCCCCAATTTGAAAGTGACAATGCAATTTCTGAGCTTAAAAGTGATAGAATTTTTAAGGACCCATACCAAGATCAGGTGAGTGAGGCTAGTACTGATGCTAGCCAAAAGGAGAATTTAGAAGAAGAGATTAGTACTGAGACTAGCCCAATAGAAGAACCTGAGCCCAATATTGATATTGATCTAAGTGATAATGAGAAGAGAGCGGATGAGTTACCCAAGATATATTCACCAAAAATTTCATTCCCTTCAGCCCCAAAAATCGATTCTTCCACTTTAAAATCACCTCCTCCAGAATTGAAATTACCCTTGGTCACATCTGAGTACACATGTTTAAAATCAACTGACACCCTTCCAGCATTCCGTGCATCAAACTCAACTTCTAACCTAAAAACTCAATTCATGAGCATTTTAGAAGAACAAATAGGAGAAATTCTCGATAAACAAGGGTTTGTAAATGGGTTTGTGAACTATCTTTCTAAAATTAAGAACGGAGATGTGAACTACTTTCTAAAGATTGGCAATAAAATACTAAAATTTATCATAGGCGATCTTCATAATATTGGCAATCCAAAACCATTAAAATTTGTCAATCTAATATTCGACATGGGATAGGTGAGAGAATCAGCATGGTCTGACTGAAGACGGTAAACTTAGTGCTTCTTGGGAGGTAACCCAGTTTTCAGTTTTCAGTTTTATGCTTTTTGCTATCTTTTGCATTTTGTTTAGGTTAATCGAGTCTTACTTAGTATTTTTTGTAGGGATTTGAAAATAATCTTGGCTAAGTTGGGGGGAGAATTAGTTTTGAAAAGACTTATGGATCAGGTGATATTTCTCCTTTTCTTTCTCTTTACATGCACCGTTCATTTTTTCTACTCCATTGAGGACAATGTTGATTAAGTTGGGGGGAGAATAAAAATTTTTATTTTTAAAATCCTCAAGTAAGTTAGTATTTAGGATTTAAGCATCTGATTATACTTAAAAATTAAGTTAAATCAAGTATTTTTTTTAAAAAAATTGATGTACAGACCAGAGAATTTGTGAGATATTGAGGGATCAAGTATTAAGAAAACTCAATAAAGAGTTAAGTTTAAAACTTAAATAGTTTTTTTTGAGTATTTCTAAATTTTTTTACCAGCATCAAAGAAGAGTTTACTTTCTATGAATTTGTGTAGAGTAACTATACATTTCTTTATATATTTAAAAAAAAAAATTTCTAAGTACTTCATGCTGAGTAACCAGACCTCTTTGCCTAACCAAGCATTGAGTTTCGCATCAAAAGGTATGAAGGGCAAAGAAGCTTTGTTGTAAAGCTAGTTTTAACTCGTAGCCTGTTTGATTCGAGCAAGTAGATTTGAGGAATATTTTATACCTAGTGTCCTAAAGCCATATGATTTGGGAGTCACTGACTAAAAACTCGCTACATGGATCAAACAGAAAGCTTAAGGGATTAAGATACTCAATAGCAGTATAATATTTAAAAAAAAAATAATCAATCAATAAATGAAGGATGGAAGTAACAATATACTTGTCTTTGTGAAGGTGAATGATTTGGAGATAAAGGTAGCGATAATTTGAAAAAGTTCAGAAAAGATTTAGTGTTCTTAGTTTAACTCTCATATTGACTAGTATTAATACCCCAATGACATACCTCATTTACACTCTATTGAACATCAGTGGTCCTTTTGAAAAATTATTTGGTAAAATTTAAGATTTTAAGTTCAAAGGTACTTGATTCTAAATTTTTTCTTTACTCGAAGACGAGCAAAGTTCAAGTTGGGGAGTGTGATAAGTAGTATATTTTTATATTTATTGAAGATATTTTTGGTAATTTATGGTGCTAACATCTTCTTAAAAATCTTAATTTCATGAATTTATTATTTTTTTTAAAAAAATAATTTAAAAAAATATAAAATTAGATATATTTATAAAAAAATAGATGTTAATTTAATTGAGTAATTTAAGCACCAAAATGAATAGAAATTTTTGAAGAATTTAATGCATATTTTTTTATTTTTCAGGTAAAAAATCGAAGTGAAAATGGAGCCAAAATATCCTAAAAAATAAAGAAAATAGCCTTCGATGTACGGTGGACCGATCGCTCGGTCCACAGAGCCAGGGTGCGGTCCATAGAAAACTTCACGCGGTCCACAGGCATGGTTCACAATGAGAAAAAGATCCTGGGCGCGATCCAACGACTGAGATTCAATCCAACCTAGATCCAATGGCTGTTATCGCTCCCGACTTTGAATAGGATTCTTTTACGCGATCCGACGGCTAAAACTTCATCAGAACCTAGATCCAATGGCTGACATTCGATTCGACTTTGATAAGGACTAAAACTATGATTTTTGATCAGATCTGGGTGGTTCAAGCTCCATCCGACGGCAAGAAATATTCCTAAGGAGATTAATATAATTTCTAAGGATTTTAGGACTCCTTTTCCTACCAAAAAAATATGAAAAATTCATCTATAAATAGAGAGTTCAGGAATAAGCTTTAGGGGACCAAAAAAATTGAGTAGAAGATATAAAAAAATAAAAAAAATAAAATAGTTTTAGGGACCTAAGGAAAAGAAGGAGAGAAGTCGGTTTGCTCTACGGAGTACGATGAAAGATGGAGAGGTCATCAACCATCTTCTCGATGAAGCTTGACTGATCAACTTCAGATCTTTATTACAGTTTTATTTTTATTTTATTTTATTATTTTTTTTAAATTTTTTGTACTTGTATTTCAATTTCAATTAATGTAAAATTTATTTTTCTACACTTTAAATTTCTATCTTTTATTTTTTGTACGTAGATGCTAGGATCTAATTAGTAGATCTTAGTACCAATTTATTTTTATACTTTTTTAAATTTTTATAGCAAGTAGATGTTAGGATCTAATTAGTAGATCTTAGTATCAATTTATTTTTATACTTTTTAAATTTCTATTATTTATTTTTATTACAAATAGATGCTAGGATCTAGTTAGTAGATCTTAGTATTTGATTTATTTTTATATATATATTTTTAAATTTTTATTATTTATTTTTATTGCAAGTAGATGCTAGGATCTAGTTAGTAGATCTTAGTATCCAATTTATTTTTCATACTTTTAATTTTTATTTTCTGACTTAAATTATTTTTTTCTAAAATTTTATTTTTTTTATAAAATCAAAGATTTCAAGTTAAAATTTTGCCTTCTCTGTGGATTCGACCCGACTCACTACTTTCTACTATTTTTAATTTTTATTAAAATCAAAATTTGATTGATAATCACGGTGTCCTAACGACAACATTGCGATTGCATCATAATGCGGGCATGGAACAACTGCTTTGATATCTCATATCGAGCAGTTCGACTTTGTTCCCCATATAACTACTTAAGGTTAAGGAGAATAGAGAGAACATCCATGTCCTCATGTTGCCTTTAAAGCTTGTTGATCATGGAGGCAAGCATGATGCATTTGACAGTCACACTGTCATCTTTCTACATCTTATATGCAGCCCTATCCTCCTCGAAAGCATCTTCCCCAAGAGAATCTGGAGCAGGTATATTCAGAATGTAGGAGATTTTCTCCCGAGTGAGAACAGTTCTCAAGTTCCTTAACTAGTTGACATAGTTGAGTTCGATTAACTTATTTGCATCTAGGATACCTCTAAGTGAAAGTAAGGATGCCATCAGTGTAGTTAATCTACAACAACAAGAATACAACATAAGCAGAAGACTCATGATAATATTCACAACTAGACTAAGACTTTTATCTAATTGTATCTCCCACTATTTTATCAAACTTTATAGCCCTCAAAAAATGAAAATCAAGGAACATTCTAATATTTCTTAGTAGGGTTGAGATCCTTATTCCTCACAAACACCTTGTGGATAGCAAAATAAGTATTCATGAGTTCAAGAGTAGGTAACTCTTTACCAATTGTACCTTTATAATTCTCAACATCTTTCACTCTAGCCTCTAGATCATATATAGTCTTGTGGATAGTACAACAAACTATAGTATTCTAGTTAAGTTGACCCTTCAATCCTATATGGTCATATCCAAACAATGCTGCTCTTGTGGATAGCACAACAAAACAACACTATTCAAATATGCCATAAGCATCAATATGTACTTGATCAACATAATGTCAATTTCTATAGTAAGTTTTGTAGATAGCACAACAAGCTCATTAAGATTTTGATATACTCTATCGATCAAGTTTGAAGGAAAGCCCTTATAGTGTCTATATCACTAATCAATCTAAGTCTGAAATTCAACAAGATCAAATTGGCCAGGTAAGTAAGTGGAAGGCTTCCCATAGCTTTTCTTAGACACCAATAGAGTTGGCTAGGCCAGCATACGGGCCTAATTAGAAAACCACCTTTAACACTTTTTTTGACATTAATTGATCTTAAAGAATTCAACTTTTGATTAAAAAGTGAATCCTGACATTACAGCTTAATATAATTAAATGAGGGACTTTAAACTGATCTCAGCACATCCTAATTATAAGCGCATAAAATATACACTACAAATTTGTATGTATCTACTATTCAAAATAGCAATCACATTATCATGCCAAAAATTATATAAGGGTACAATCGAAGTCATAACATATGACTAACAAATTCATATAATATAACAAATCCTAATCTAATTAGGCATGCATAACACCCTTATTTTCTATACATCGATTTTAGCATCATATAACCATGATAATAAAATTCTAAATTATCATAAATTTATAATTTAATAATTAAAATTTAGAATTATGGTTCACTAAAAGTCAAAAATATTTTTTGAGTTTGAAGAATTAAGGCTAAAAATAATGCTACATTTTTGGCAGGATATAAACAATAATGATTCTATGCTACCATATTATACTTGTTTGATCGAGTTAGACAAGGATGGCTCTAATACCACTATTGAATTTCGACCATGCAATAAAAAATAATTTTTAAAAAATTTAAAATAAATAAATCAATAGCTTTATCAAATAAAACTAACGAGCCAAAATTCAAACCCTAGAATCACCTTGCCGATATCGATAAAACAAAAATAAGCGTGCAAAAGGGATAGCATTTTATACTTTCACCAAAATAAAAAAGTAGCATGTTGGTGTTCTCCACAAGATCCCAAAGTAGAAGTCCTTCAATGATCATCCACACGAAAGTTGACCAAGGTCCTTCCCAACTGGTGCACTACTGCAGCCTTATCTTTTCAAGAACACTGCCAGCTTCAAACATATGTCACGATTGGACCAAAACCCAGTTGCTTTCAATCTTACCACTAGAATGACATGAAGAAGATACTTTTCAGATGTCATACAATCTAAGATTTTATTTTTGACTCCAATATATAAAAAAATCAAACCCTAGGGCACACTAGCAATACTTGCTAAAAATCTCACCACTCTTCTTGCAACTTTTGCCACTCAAATTTTCCTTTCTTTTTCTCAGATTTTTTCCAAACTTTTTTTTATGATTTTTACATCCCTTCTCTATAATTTTAACCAAAAATCTTAGTATAAAACTAAGTGGGGCATCCCCAATAAATAGGAGACCAAGGGACATCTCATGGGATAAAGGGGCACCAACCTTTGGCACTTCAACTGCCCATACAGTGAATAAATTCACCGAGTTAATTTTTTAGCATTTTAGATACTTGTAGTATAAGAATTATTCCTTTTTTACATTCCATAAAAATTCCATTCAATTTTGGAAACAAATCATTAGGATTCTGGTTGAGAATTTAAGGCAACACGTAAGACTAGTTCGTTCTTTAAGAAGGACCCTTCAACTTCTCATGCTGATTTGAGTTGGGCAGCATTTATTTTTTGCTGTGGCTTCTAGTGGGCATAGAGGAGTTCTTCTCCACTTAAAACTGGTCCAAGTTAGATAAAGATTCAATTTAAATTGACCCAATCCCATTAGATCAAAGGCAACTGGTCTAGGTTAGCTCAAACACTTTGAACCAAACCAATTTAGGAACTTGGGTTAATACAATGTGCTAGCATATCAAATTAACCCATAAAATTTATATTAAACTCTAATTAGATCAGATCAAGGATAAATCTCAAAGTGTATGACCCATTGAATTTTAAATCTAGCTAGCAGTGGATCAAGACTTTCGACGTAACCCTAATCCGATGAGATTAGGTCACCTAAAGAGTCTCAGTCAACTTGGACTCTTTCAAATTGATTTCAGAATTAAACTCTTTTAATTTTAATAAATTCATAAGTCAAGATTAACATCTAGCAATGTATTATGACAACTTGAAAAATTTAAAATTTTGATAAAAAATTATCAAAATACCCTTCAGTGGTAAGTTTCTGTATAATTCAATCTTTCAGTCAAACAACATTCTAGATGAGCTGTAGATATGAAAATATATCAAACCTAATCACTTATCATTATGTATTTTGATCTAAAGGTGATGATTCAGTTGATGATATATTAGAAACTCTTTTCTAATTATCATCTTGCTTTGACCAAAGACTTCCAGAATCACCATCCTATAAGATCACATAAGATGTTCGCTCCCCTTATTAGGAATGACTGATCCCTTATTGATCACTCATAACCTCTATGCATACTTCACTATATCCAGAATATCCCACACAAGGATCAAAGAATCAAGTTAGGTAGTGAACCAAAATATGGATCCATATACACAAGGTACCATGGTGACCTCAAGTCTAAGGATCACTTTCACAACTCCCACTAGAGAATCATCAGTTGACATGTAAATAAGACTCCATCTGATATTTTCTCATAGGTCAATTCAGTAAATTCATTCTCTAATGAGCATCCATATCCTTGTATTAGTGTCACCACACAAGTGGTTGTGAGATCAACCACCCTCATTTCTGAGCATACGTAGGACATGCCAGTCTTATCAGTATCATTGATCTCTAACTCAATGTACCAAAGACTAGGAATATTTTAGGTTAGGGCTATCAAAGATTTAGGTCTCACTAGGGTGATCTCATCACGGCCCTAAAACCATTGTCCAGACCAATGGGTTTCATTATAATCTTGAAAAAACTATAAGATGTAGCACATAATGAATTAAAAATATCTATTTTATTAATAACATAAATATCAATTACATGAGTCTGAAAGATAAATTACAAAAAACACCCTATCGCATCCCGTATGCGATTGGCTTATAGGACATTATTCTTTCAACCTCTTGTAGGGGCCTGCATGATAGATGAGAATACCTACTTTTTAAATTTTTTAGCCACCTTATTCTCACTTTCTTCTGTCCTTCCAATACATGAGAAGGAGAGTCAACTAGGAGGAGGTGCAAGAATCAGAAGAAGAGTAAGCTCTACAGAGGAAGAATGTGAGAAGAGGTCCTAGTTAGGTGATTTTTTCTTTTATTTTTGGAGAGTAAATTGATTCTTTAAACTTTAATCTTGTATTTTTTCTTTCTTATAATTAGATAATCTTGTAAGCTTTTGAATTTCAATGAATAAATTTTAGTTTTGCTTTTAAGACATTATGCTTAATGTTATATGTTGTTAATCTTTAAATAGTTTATGTGTTCGTTGAGATGGATTGTGATTGGGAGATATAGTCTATGCTCAGATGAAATAGGCAACCTTAAGGATCAACACATAGATCTATTTGTTTGTTTGATTTAAGATTCTTCTTATGATTTAAGTATGAATAGCTTATACTTTAGGGAGATAGACCATGATCAAAAGATACGATCCGTGCTCAGGTGAAATGGGCTATGCTCAAACCTGAACATAAAAAATTTTAATCAATTGATCTAATTATTTTTAAAAAAAATATATTTAGATTATAGTTAAAGATGAAATCGAAACTTGAGACATTTTCCTACTTGAGATCTTTTCCTATCTGATATCTTGTTAGATTGTTATTTTCCTGCAACTAGTTAATTTTCTAATCATCTATATTTTCTAAAACAAATCTTTTTCTATTTTATTCATCATTGTTTTACTACTACTTAGCCTTCTGATCCCTCTGGAATCGACACCCAACGCACCCTATACCATTGTTTTATTTATTTGCATCAGGGTATTTTATCTTTGATCACTCTCGTGATAAGAGCACATAAAAAATCATTTGTGTAAATCTAGATTTACTGTAGAACTAGCCATTAAAGCTATCAGCCATAGTCGAGTTGACTCAAGATTAAGTAAAGATTAACTCAAACAATCTATGAGTCAGCTCAATAGAAACAGAAGTCAACTTGAAGACTGGTTTATAAAATATGATTTTCTATCTTTCCTAAGAGAGTTGACTCAATGCCAAATAGAATTCGACTTGAGGTCTGGCATTAAAAGTTTTGCATTTTGTGTGACTGAGAGAATCAACTCGACCAAAGTAAGGACCGACTCCTAGTCTGTGCCACTTCGCATATGCATGCTAGAGTCAACTTTTTGAAACTAAGAGTCAGCTCTTAATCTTTTCCTCTTGATTTTTTATAATGTGTTTTCACTATTTAGCTTTCTTTGGTTCCAAAACTTGTCATTTGATAATTGCTTTCAAGAATGATTTTAGCTTTCTAAAACATTCTTCACAAGAACTTCAACAACTAATTATTACCAAAATAAGTATTAAAATATTTTATATTTATCAAAATCAATCCTTGGATCAATACAACTTTTTCTCTTTTAAAATTATTTTTAAGCAAAAATTTACTTAATTCTTCATACCAAGCATGGGTTGCTTATTTTAATCCATACAGTGCTTTATTTAGTTTAAAAATATGGTTTGAAAATTTATGATTTTCAAAACTAGGAGGCAGTTCAATATAAACTTTTTCTACAATATATCCATTCAAAATATCCACTTTTAACATCCATTTCAAAGGGTTTGAAATTTATATAGCAAGCAAAAGTAAGAAGTAACCTAATATTTTTTAATCTAGCTACTAATATAAAAGTTTCTTCAAAATCAATGCCTTATTCTTGATTCTACCCTTGTGCCACTAACCTAGTCTTACTCCTAACTAAATTTGCTTATTTATTTATAGTCCAATTATTTTAGTTGGGTTTACAATCAACCTAGATTATTTTGCATAGGTTCACCAACTAAAACCATCCCACTAAGTCTCTCAAGGCTTAGTTAATACATCCATCCAATTTAGGACTTTGGCAAACCTCTCCCATAAGTTTCCATCATAAGAGCTTTTAAAAAAACTAAGGAATATAAGAAGGGATTGAGTTAAATGACCTATTGCTTAAGAAGAAAAAACTCATTGTAGCTCAGTTGATGTCGAAATAGATTGCTCTTTAATGCTTGAATACTTCTCTGTAATGCATGCGTGGCTCTTGAATGACTACTAAATATGTACTTAGGGATTCTTAATCAGTAAATACTCTTAATTCTCTTAAAAAATTGAATGCACTCTTGAATGATGATTGGTGGACTCTAAGATTTTAATTCACTATTCACTACTTTTATCTTGCTTCCTAATTTGATTTCATATCTTTTATAGGTTTAATTTTGGTTGGAAATAATAATCTAGCCATTATGGAAGCCATAATAGCCATTGGAGTTGAGTTTTGCCCGTTAGAAGTTGTCAGAGAAACTAGCTGTTAGGCTGTCACTTGTAGAGTAGTCGACATGTTTGTTTTAAGAGTGGACTTGTTTGACTCTCAAGTCAGCTTATGAAAACTGCATTTTTGGTCATTCTCTATCTTTCATTTTGGAGTTGGCTCATGTAGAACCAAGAGTCGACTCATTAACCTCTAAATTTTGGGCACTCTCTATCCTCTGCTTGTGGTCACTCTAGAACTAGCTCTTGCAGAACTTGGGGTCAACTCATGAAACATGCCTATTTCTTCCAACATGTCGGAGTTGACTTATAGATTTTTAGGAGTCAACTTGAGAGACCTTCAAAAATATGGGTTCTTTGTATCTATCTATGGTCATTCGGGGTTAACTTGTAGTATTAGGAGTCGACTCCTAAACTTGTAAAATTTATCTTAGAGATCCTTTTGACTTGGCTTATTTGAGAGGCTTCCTTTATTGTGGATTATTTTGACTTCATGAGAAGTCCCACAACCATTTTTAAAGTACTTTATTGGTAACATTTGTTCACAAATATTTTTATTATCACCAAAATCAAAGCTTTGGATCAGTAATCACATAGAGGCCTGATAAGTCATATATTTTTATATTTATTTTAGATATTTTATGATGCTAACATCCTTTAAAAAACCTAATTTCATAAATAAATTAGATTTTTTTATAAAAATAAATAATTTAAAAAAAATAACATTAGAGTATATTTATGAAAAATAGATATCACGCTAATTGAGTAATTTAAGTATCAAAATAATGGAGAATTAATGAGTAATTTAATGCATATTTTTTTTTTATTTTTCAGGTACAAAATCAAAGCAAAAATCAAACCAAAATACCCAAAAAAATATTTAAAATAGCCTTCAGTGTATGGTGGACTGCCCGATTGGTCCACAGATTCAAGGGCATGATCCACAAAATTTCACACAATGCACGATGTGGTCTACAATGGACGACTCATTTTTGCATGATCAGACGGTGGAGATTGCTCCAAATACAAGATTGGATGGTTGAATCACATTATCCCATATCCAGCAGTGGTGGCCCACTCTCAGTGTGCGATTTGATGGTCCAAATTGATTTGAAACGAGATTCAACAGCTACTATTCATTACCAGCTGAGAACTAAATGAAAAAGGAATCTGATGCGCCATTTGATGGTTGAAAAACTATTTATCACGTAATCCGACGGCCAAAAATGTTTCCGACTATGAATAGGAGAGATTGAGCATGATCAGATGGTCGAAAACAAATCAAACATGTGATCGGATGGCCAGCATTGATTCTGATCGAGAGAAGGATTTAAATGCTGATTTCTGGGCTGATCTAGGCAGTCCAAATGTAATCCAATGGCTAGAATTAATAAATATAGATATAATACGAATTTTAAGGATTTTAGAACTCCTTTTGCTATCAGAAAAAGGTAAAAAATTTATCTATAAATAGAAGGTCCAAAAATAAGAGATGAGAGTAGAGAAAATCAATAAAAAAATAAGAAATAAATAGAAAAAATATTAGAAAAGTTTAGAGATCCAAGAGGAAGAAGAAGAGAAGCTGGTTCGCTCCACGAAGTATGAAGGAAGAAGGAGAGGTCGTCAACCATCTTCCTGATAAGGCTGCTACTGATCAACTTCAGATCTTTATTACAGTTTTATTTTATTTTATTATTTTTTTTAAATTTTTTATACTTAAATTTTAATTTTAATTAATATAAAATTTATTTTTTTATACTTTTAAATTCTTATTTTTTATTTTTATTGCAAGTAGATAATAAGATCTAGTTAGTAGATCTTAGTACCAATTTATTTTATATACTTTAAATTTCTATTATTTATTTTTATTATAAGTAGAATCTAGGATCTAAATAGTAGACCTTAGTACCTGATTTATTTTTTATACTTTTAATTTTTATTTTTTGACTTAAATTACTTTTTTCAAAATTTTATTTTTTTATAAAATCAAAAATTTTAAATCAAAATATTGCCTTCTCTATAGATTTAACCTGACTCACTACTTTCTATATATTTTTAATTTTTTTATAAAGTTAGAATTAATTTGATAATCATGGTGTCCTAACGACAACATCATGACTCTATCAATTTTTGATGCCATTGCCGGAGAAGGTACCAATTTTAATATTTGATTTCTTTAAATTTTTAATGAATATAGCTTACTAATTTTTTTAATTTTTTTATCTTTTTGTAGAAAAAAAGAGAAGAAAAGAAGGATGAAATGTTTCAATTTGATAAGATCAATCCTAACCCTAACTCTAACTATTTTTTTAGTATTAATTCCTATTTTTTTTAAATTTAACCTAAAATTCATCCATATAAATCAATAAAAATCGTATGACAAGAGTAGAAACTTAATTGTTTAAAAGTATTCATCATCTTAGATTTACTTTTGGTGATTGCTCGAGACAAGATAAGCTTTCAAGTTTGATTAGTTTCATGCATCTAATTTAGTTGCATAAAACACCTTGTTTGAAATTAGTTATGCATATTCATCTCAAATCAGCTTAAGGACATCACCTATTAACAAGATAAGGTAGAGATTTCATTACCCTTTCTTAGCCCAAAAATCACCAACCAGCATCTCACATTAACATAAGCCTAATTAAAATTCAGTAGACATTGGCCCCTATGATCAATTGAGTTCAGTTTGAGTATTATGAAGTCAAGTGCAAAGTAAGTCTGGACTCACCTCTGAAACTGGTGTCTGAGGTAAGAGGTTACAAAGACTAAGACTAAGTGGACTTGTGGTTATTTAATTGGTTCCGTTAGCTTTCTTGGCCAATCTAATTGGTGTCTAAGGCAAGCAATGGAGGGACCCCATGACCCTACCTCTTACCTAGCTAGTTGAAGGAAGTAAGAACAAACCCAACATGCATCTAGGCCGAGCCACTCTCTATTAAACTGTTAGGACTAAGAAATTTGTAGGTGTCTAGGTTTAATTGCTTGCTAACTTGATTGCAATTAACACTTAATCACAACTAATTCTTCTCATCTATCATCTTTAGGTCTAGGGCTTTCTGAAGGTTCTCATCTTTAGAACTTCTCTCTTTCTTCCTCTTCTTTTTTCTTTCTCCCTCTTCTTAAAAAAAAAATCTAAACCACACACATCATGATTTGTGCTAGTTTATGCATGGTAAAAGATTTTTTCTGACCTAGTTGAATCAAATTATGAAATTGAATAGCTGATCCATGTTAAACTTGATAATCAAATGGCTGAAAATCTAAACCACACACATCATGATTTGTGCTAGTTTATGCATGGTAAAAGATTTTATTCCTTCCACCTATAACCCATCGATGTTTTCATCATTCTATGGGATCAAACATTCAGACTTTAGTCCTAAGGCTGATTTGAACCTGATAAACCAAAAATTAGATAAAATCAATCTTCTTATAGATAAATTTTTAATCCTAAGTCAATAATCTCCTACACAATACACACCACCTTTCAATTATCAAGGGATTTATTCTATCTGCGCAAGCCCAGCCCATCATGTGAGTAGATATCCCACAACTGCACAGTTTTCAACTTTCATCCAAGAACAAGTTCAAGCTACCCAAGGTTACTCCAAGTGTGTCAATGATCCATTCTCAAACACATATAATCCAAGTTGGAGGAATCATCTCAATTTTTCTTAGAGACCTCAATAGACTCAAGCCCATATCCAAATTTCTCCTGTGTATAACTTTCAAAATAGACCCCAATATCATAACTATGCTTATAATAAAGGTCAGCCTAGTCAACCTATCCAGCCATCCTATTACAATCAATCTTCATACCCACCTCCTTAATAGGCTCCTCCAGCGAATGATAGATTTAGCCAACTTCAACAAATGATTATGACCCAACTACAATCCATCACCAGGCTAGAAGCACAAATAGATCAGTTAGCTGAGTCTTCCATGAAGAGAGAACTAAGTCAATTGCTGAGCCAACCAATACCGAATTTCAAAAACAACACACCCACCCACCAACCACCTAAACCTAGTCATCAATCTAATATCCCACCTAAGAATCCTCAATTTGAAAATGACAAAGCAATTTTTGAACTTAGAAGTGATAGAATTCTTAAAGACCCATATCAAGATCAGGTGACAGAAGCTAGTACTGATACTAGCCAAAATATAGACTTAAAAGAAGAGGTTAGTACTGAGACTAACCACATAGAAGAATCTAAGTTCGAAACTAGTACTGATGCTAGTTCAAATTTGAGTGAGAAAGATAAAGATAAGAAGAGAGCAGATGAGTTATCTGAGATATATAAACCAAGAGTTTCATTTCTTTCATCCCCAAAAGTCAGTTCTTTCTCCTTAAAATCACCACCTCCTTCAGAACTGAAGTCACCCTTGGTCAAACCTGAGTATGCATGTTTAGAATCAAATGACACCTTTCCAGCACCCATTGTATTGAACTCAACTCCTAATCTAAAAACTCAATTCATGAGTATTTTAGAAGAACAAATAGAGGAAATTCTCAACAAACAAGGGTCTTTGAATGGGTTTGTAAATTATCTTCCTAAAATTAAGAATAGAGATGTGAACTACTTTTTAAAGATTTGCAACAAAATATTGAAATTTATCATAGACCATCTTTCTGAGATTGGCAATCCAAAACTATTAAAATTGATCAATCCAATATTCGACATAGGGTAGGTAAAAGAATCGATATGATCTGGCTGAAGATGGAAACCCAGTTTTAGCTTTTGCTTTTTGATATCTTTTGTATTTTGTTTAAGTTAATCAAGTTTTACTTAGTATCTTTTATAGGGATTTGAAGACAATATTGGCTAAGTTGGGAGGAAAAGCTGTTAGATTTGTATCCTAGAAGCCAATTGTTGGCTAACACATTATATAATTCTAGAGCCTAAACTTGTACTTGTAATCTTTTTATTATCAATAAAAGATTTTTTTATTTCAATCATATTTGTGTCCATAATTTATCTTAAAAATTAATAAAGGTAATTTTTGTATATTCTTAAAGTGTTAAGAATTTGAGACATATATTAATTAATGGTTAATTTCTAAATACTCTCGATTAAAAGATTGTCACGGAGGACAGTGATCAATCCATTTGAAATCTATACATAGTTCACCTCTCTTGTGGGTAGATAAGTTTCGGGTCTGCAGTGTAAAGATATTCAATAAAGGTGCAGGTGGTTGTTAGAAAATAACTTGCACTGAGCATGACCAACACGAAAATTACATGGATGTCTACTCACTCGTCAGTGATCTTCTCGATGCTACAGTGGTGTGAGTGGTCCTTTGACCTACGGTGCCATTGGCTATTCACAATGAGGCTATTGGGTTTTACTGCACGTTTCCTTGGTCCCTAGCCATTCGGGTCCTAGCTGTATATGTTGGCTTCAGTAGGTTCAGGTTCGCTATTTAAAGTAAGATGCACCTAGATGGAATCTATCGACCTTAGTAGAAAAGAAGAAATTCTATGTGATTTATGAGACTGAGTTCAAAAAGTCTTTTACCAAAGCAAGTGTGAATACTAAAAAAAAATTTCTACGAAATTCACAAACGAACTCGAGTCGAGTCAATCTAGCATATAACTAATGATGGAGTCTGACGAGTTCTTCATGACCTCCATCAAATCGAAACTCACGATAGAAAGATTGAATCATACGATAACTGCATCTAGAGGTTCATACTTTCATTCTACTAAGTTGCTACTACATACTGCTAGATGTCACTGATGGATTGTGAGACTTATCGGGCATCATCTTGATGATCGATGGCTCTCGAAGGATAGAATTAAAAATATTTCAATCCATCGAAAAGAGTTTCGATGATATTATGATGGAGATCATAATATATCTCACTATCAAATAGAAAGAAACCTATAGGGTCACACATTAAGAAATTTAATTTCGAATTTATCAACTGAGCCTATGAAGTTTCAATTGGGTTATGATTTATTGAAATCCTAATAGGTTTATGAGAACCATGCTAGCACATGGTTAAACCCAATTTTTCTTGAGACTTTGATTTGATCAAGTCCATAGCCTTGAACCTAATCTAAATCTATTTAGATTTAATTGGGCTCTTAATTATGAATTCAAGAAGATTTGATTAAGTTAATTAGTTGGCATACTTATCTTAATATTATCTTTTCTTTATCTCCTAATTATTTCTAAGTGTGCATGTGGAAGAAATGAAAGATTAGGTGGCACCTTCCTTCTCTTTTGGCAAGAATCGGGCGCCAAATCCTAAAGGGGCCCGCCCCCTCTTATATGGCATGGTATGGAGGAGACAGAGTGGGCCACGCCCCTCTCTTATTTGGTGTAGAAATCCTTTTGTGGGGTGCCAAGAGTTGGCACCCTAACTATCTGACATGTATTCCTATGACGTCTCTTGTACATGCTTAAACAGGCTGATCATATATTATTTATATCTGATTTTAGTTGGAATAAATCAAATTAAAAAGGTAGAAGATTCTTATGAGATAAGGATCTACCTTTTTAAGATAATTGGGTTCCTATTATGTGTCAGGATAGTATCTATATAAAGGGATGTCTCTAGGTTTTCTAGCTAATTGATTTTTGATGAAAAATCTCTCTCTCTCTCCCTTCTCCACACTTTCTCTTCTCTCTCTTCTCTTCCATGCCCAAGAGTTGGGTGTCCCCTTTTTCCACACACTAAGAGGTGCTGCTTTGTCTTCAAGAGTGAAGATCGAGGAGAAGAAGAAGAAGACTGCTAATCAAGGAGTTGATTCCATAGTCTAGATCAAGGTGTTGATCAAAGTGCTCAAGATTAAAATTTTTCTTAAGAAGAAGAGTCTTCTATGAGAAGAAATTAATTTAAAATTGATCCTGATGGATATCCATAGAGGTCGGACACGTGTGTAGCTCGAGCGTCTATGAATCTGTGATCATCAGAAGTGATGAATATCTACCTGCACCAAGATAATGAGATCTGATCTCATTTTTATTTCTAAATTCTATATTATATATATATGTTTTCTTCTGAGCTTGGATAGAATTAGATTTGATCTCTTACATGTGGGGTTAAAGGATTTAACTCATTTTATTTTTCACTGCATATTTCAAAAATTTTAAAATCTACATATGCTGCTTATCCAATTTTCTAATAGTGGTATTAGAGCCACAGATTTTTAAAAATATATATAATCTAATTTTTAGGTTAGATATGAAGGTTTTAATAATTTAAAATCAATTTTATGCTAATATAAGGTTGTCCTGGTATAGGATTTATTCCCTATATTGCAAAGGTTGTCCTAGCATAAGATTGATCGATTTTGAAAATTATTTTTGAAATAATTAAATTAAATTTTTTAGATCTAAAAATTAGCATGTGATATGTTTAATTTATGATTAGATCTAAAATTAGAATGATTAAAAATTTATGTTGGGTATAAAAAACCCCCCGGCCAATGTTTGTAAAAGACCGACCCTTCCAGGACTTTTTCGGCTTCCGACCTTGTGTGGCGTCTCTCTGAACCCCCTCGACCGTCCGAGCTTCCATAATACCGTCCAAACTTCTCCGACAATGAGCTTCTCCACCCACCTATCGGGCCACCCCAAAGGCTCTCCGGGCTTCACTATCAGCCGATCTTCTACAGCAATCAACTATTCTCCGAATCTCTTTCGGACTTCTTCCAGCCACGATCGACTTTACTCCGGACTCCTTTTGGGCTCCATTGACGTCCGAGCTTTCCCAACAACAGGGCTTTTGCAGTAGCCAGGTTCCATCCAAGTTTCCACGATGGTTGATCGCCTTCCGAATTTTATCCGAGCTCCTACGGGAGCTGGATCCCGGACGAACTTCTATCGCAAGCAGTCTACTCCGAGCTTCTACCGCAAGCAGTCTACTCCGAACATCTACCGCAAGCAGTCTACTCCGAGCTTCTACCGCAAGCAGTCTACTCCAAACTTCTACCGCAGGCAGTCTGCTCCAAACTTCTACTACGAGCAATCTACTCTGAACTCCTACAGCGGGTGGTCTACCCCAGATATCTGTTGTAAGTGAATTCCGTTCGAGCCTCTACTATAAATAAATTTCTTTTGAACTTCTATTACAGGTAGACTTCAGTCGAGCTTCTTCGTGGCCGGATCCCAGATGAGCTTCTACAAGGAGACAGGATCCACCGGCCAGGTCGCTACTCTGAGCTCCCACGACAATCGATCTTCGATCGAGCTTCTACAATAAGCGGTCCCCTTTCAGCCTTCTACAGGAACCAGACTCCGTCCGAACTTCTACAACGGATGGATTCCAAATAAACTTCTACAGCGGACGGACTCCAGCAGCCAGATTTCTACGGTGACCGACTGTCTCCAGTGTCTTCCGTACCTCTCTAGCCACCAAACTTCAACAGCACCGACCGGACTTCAACAGTTCCCAACCAGACCCCTCCAACGGACAAATTTCATCTAGCCTCCTCAAGCAGCCGACCTTCCACAATGTCCTTCAAACTCCTCTGACGGATGAACTTCCATAATGCCTTTCGGACTCTTCTATCGGTCAACCTTCTACAACGCCTTCAGAATTTTGCTATCGGTCGACCCTTCGCCAGATCCTTCATGAAACTGAACTTCTTCGATGGATAACCTTCAAATGAGCTTCCACATCAGGCGAATCCCAGATGGACTTCTCTAGCAATCGGATCCCTACCGGACTTCACCAATAGAAAGTCTCCATTCAAGCTTCTACAGCAGATGACTCCCACCTGTAGCATCTCACCTGAGGCATCCGACAACGGTAGACTCATCAACAGCCTTGGAAATATCCGAGCTTCTCCTAGATCGATGGGACAAAGAACCACTCTGCTCCATCAGATATCCCAGCCGAGCTTCAGCCGACAGGTCTGAACTCTCTGGCAAGTCACGACAATGGCCACTACCCTACTCCACTCTCCGCAACAGATTCTACGTGGCTCCACCACTCTCTGGCAAGTCACGACAACAGACACCACTCCACTCTCCGGGCTCTACCACTCTCTGGCAAGTCGCGACAATGGACACCACTCCACTCTCCTTAACAAACTCCACGTGGCCCTGAATGACCCCTGACGCCATTACTCTCCATAACAAACTCCGTGCGGCTCTGAACAACCCACTACCAGGCGGTTACAGACGTCGCTGTCAATCGATTACGCTCTCCATCTATAAAAAGGGGACCCCCAGATACGTTCTTCTCTAAGCTCTGAACTCTATCTCAAAACTCTGCTAAAATTTTTCTTCGAGCACTCCATTTCTGTTGAAGTAGAGTACTGACTTGAGCGTCGGAGGATCTTACCGGAGCACCCCCAACTCCGGTTTAGACTTTCCTTGCAGGTCCCGACAGCGGCCGCGGTCATCCCGACTCCAGCTTCTCCGGCTTCGATGAAATTCTGCACCAACAGAATTGGTGCTAGAAGAAGGGTCTGTGTCTTCACAATACCCTTATTCTTAAATGAGTACTCAATGGGACTGACTCCAGTCATCTTCTCCGGCACCCTCTTCTCCTTCTCCCTCTAGATCTCCACCTGATGCCTCCCTGAAAGGCATCCACCAAGCAATCCACGGCCTCCACGGTCAGATCTCAACGAGCTTCGCAAGATCCATAATCATCTCCAATTTCCTAGGCTCCTCCTCCTCCTCCGACAATGGCAGTCGGCATGGAGTAGTTTGACCTACTGATTCAGTAGGTCAGAGGCCTCACCGAAGCAGTGCAGGCCATGCAGCATTAGCCACGACAGCCGCAGGCATCAGTGCAGCTAGAAAGAGCATCATCGGAGTTCCAGAATCTGGCAATCGGGCGGGCCACTTGGGCAAGTCACCCTGTCTTCCCCGAGAAAGGGAAGCAGAAGGCGGAGAGCCTACCATCCGACCATGATTCCACCCCCAGAGTCCCTACCACCGTTCCATCAGAAAATCCTCGAGACCCGTAGTCGAGAGGACCTCCTGGATCGAAGACTCTAGGAGATGAACTGGCAGATCGAAGAGCTCCACTACGCTCTCCCTGCTTATGGTGAGGACATCTGTACTGACCCTCCTTTCTCTCAAATGATCATGCAGGAATCGATCCTGTCAAACTTCAAGCTATCCCAATTCGAGAGCTACGATGGGACTTCAGATCTGGTCGACCACCTGGAGGCCTTCCAGACAATGATGCTGCTCCATGGCATGCCAAACGCCATCTTATGCCGAGCTTTCCCGTCAACCTTGAAGGGAGCAGTGAGAAACTGGTACTCAGCACTGAAGTCGGGTACTATCTTTTCCTTTGACCAGATGAGCCAGCAGTTCGTTGCTCATTTCGTTAGCAGTCGGTGTCCCCAGAGAGGTTCAGAGTCCCTCATTAACATCAAGCAAAAGGAGGAAGAATCCATCCGAGCTTACATCAACCGTTTCAACATCACCGCGTTGGAGGTCTGGAACTTGGACCAATCGGTTGCGATGGCCACCCTGAAGGGTAGCCTTCAAAAGAATGATCTCTTATTTTTCCTAGAAAAGAAGTATCCCAGGGACTTCGCCGATTTGCTGGCCCAGGCCGAAGGATATGCCCGCACAGAAGAAGCCTTCAAGATGAAGGACGAGGAGACTGTGAAGAAGTGGCAGGAGGGAGGTTCCAGCAAGCCCACAGTTGAAAAAGGGTCAAGTGAAGCTCGGCCATGTTTTCAAACTCCCTCCGGACACAAGCATGTCCAGACTCCTCCCCGGGCCCGTAGGCAAAGAAGCCCGGACCGCAGAGTTCGACGGGGCTCTCCCTCGGAAAGATTTCACAGCTACGCCCCTCTCAACGCATCGAAAACTCAAGTGCTGATGGAGGTTAGGGAGCAGCTGTCGAGGTTGGAAAGATGCGCACACACCCCGAGAAACGCAACCCTAATAAGTTCTGCCTCTACCACCGTGACCATGGCCACGACACAGAGGAGTGCATTCAGCTCCGAGATGAGATCAAGGAGCTCATCAGGCAAGGTCGGCTCGACAAATTCATCCGACGCCAACCTGAGGGTAGGGAAGATCGGCCAAGGGCCCTGCCATAACTGGAGATGCCAAGGAGGGAGGACCAGCCTGAAGATCGGCCTCCAATTGAGATCATCAACTTCATCTCTGAAGGACCCCGACGGGGGGTAGACCTTTCGCGACCATGAGATTTAAAAAATTTATGAATGTACTACCAATAACTTTGTCTCAAATAAAAGTTTCTTTCATATTTGTATATCTTCTTTTTGGCTTGAGCTCATAACGACAGAGAGCAGCTCCTTTCGACAATCAAAATTAAGCATGTTAGGAACAGGAGGAGAACCTCATCCTAACATGAGTAGACTCGAAGGCCCGATTATTTAAGACCGGATGGGGAGAGAGGCCCTTACAACGGCCTTTATGTGCCCCCACGTCTTGTTAGGAACAGGAAGAGAACCTCATCCTAACATGAGCAAAGTCAAAGGCCCGATTATTTAAGACTGGATGGAGGGAGAGGCCCTTACAACGGCCCTTATGTGCCCCCACAGCCTTGTTAGGAACAGGAGGAGAACCTCGTCCTAACATGAGCAAAGTCGAAGGCCCGATTATTTAAGATCGGATGGGGGGAGAGGCCCTTACAACGGCCCTTATGTGCCCCCACAGCTTTGTTAGGAACAAGAGGAGAACCTCATCCTAACATGAGCAAAGTCGAAGGCCCAGTTATTTAAGATCGGATGGGGGGAGAGGCCCTTACAACGGCCCTTATGTGCCCCCACAGCCTTGTTAGGAACAAGAGGAGAACCTCGTCCTAACATTGGCAAAGTCGAAGACCCGGTTACTTAAAGATCGGATGAGGGGAGAGGCCCTTGTAGCGGCCCTTATGTACCCCCACAGCCTTATTAGGAACAGGAGGAGAACCTCATCCTAACATGGGCTGAATTTGATTGTGTCGGGAATAAGAGGAGAACCTCATCCTGACACAAATAAAGATCCGATCGATCAAGATCGGACGAGAAGGAAAGCCTCCTCAATGGCTCCTTTACACTCTCATGATCCTGTTAAGAGCAGAGGAAAAATCTTCACTCGAACATAAAAAAAAAAGATAGGGGGAGATGAAAAGGAAAAGTGACGAACTACACCAGTGATAAATGAAAAACAAACTACGTCAAAGACACAAGGGACCTCACCTCAACAAGGAGGGATACTCCTATCAAAAAATCCTCAATCACTAAAAGGGCACTCGACATAGGTCGAGAAGAAATCGACTTTCTTAAAGTAATGAGAAGTTCGAATCCCCAAGCTCGAGCACCGAGAGAAAGCGTCAAACTCAAATAGCCTCGAAAAAACCTATGGTCATGAACAAAAAAGGCAAATCAACACGGCAACGATCAGGAACCTTCAAACAACGTCGACGTCAAACAAGACGAAAGACAAAAGAAGTTCGATAAACAACAATTTAATACAAGAATGGATAAGGTAATGAAAAATTTTCTTTTCATTTCATTTGTGAAGTGTACATTGCAAAGCCTTGAAGGCCAAAAAAGAGAAACAACAAAAAAAAGAAAGGAGCTCTAAGGAAGCCCAGCTTCTTCCAACTTCGAGCTCTCGATTTCGGTCCTTATTAGGGATTGCCTTAAATTTTCAACTTCTTCATCTAGTTTCATCTTTCTCAACAGCATATCCCGGTACATCTGGTGGAACCACTGGCTCTCATCCTCCGACTCCTGAAGCCTCTTCCTCAGGACCTCGGACTCCACCTCGGCATCTTTGACCGCCTGCTGCTCATGGACAAGCTAAATCTTCAGCCGCTGCAGTTCGGCCTCCTCCCGCCTAAGGGTCGTAGACAGTTCTGCCATGGTCCCCCTCAAGGAGCAGAGCTCGTCGGAGCCTTGTGCAGAGGCAAGATGGACTCTCTCAGACAACTGTCTCCGAAGGCGGGCAACTCATTGGCTGTCGTTTGGAGCTTCCTTCGATAGTCCTTTACTTGTCTGCTCCAACCGACTCGGTAGATGTTGTAGTTCGCCTCGATGTCCTACAGCTGCTTTTGAAGGTCGGAGAATTTCTTTGACCAGTCTCGGTCGCGGTCGGCTTGGATTGTGAGCCAGGACGAGCTCCCTTCCAGCTGGCCAATCTTCTCCCGTGCGGCCACCAGCTCGACTTCAAGGGAGCTGATCTTGGAAGCCTGAGTCCAAGATCGATCGCTGGCACATTTTCGGAGTTCCTCAAGCTCCATCATGAAGTTGGCCTTCCTCCTGGTATATTCCATGAGGCCCTTCCTATGGAGGTCTTGAAAGCGAGTAGCCTCTGCAGTGACTTCCAAATGGCTCTTCCTCAACCGATGAAGTTCATCTTCCAGCTTATCAGACTTCTTCATCAATTGACAAACTTCCCTTCTGAGGTCACGGATCATCGACTTCAGAGGAATCCCCTGTGGCAGGGAAAGAGCTTCGGCAGGGCACTGTCGTTGGGAGGCAAAAGCGCCACAACTCAAATTAGTACAAGAAGACAAAAGAGAAGGAAAAGAATTCAGAAGAAAAAAAAAGAAAAGAAGGGGCCCTCTGTAAAGAAGAATCCAATTTCATTGATTAAATGATTTTCAAATACAAGAGAACAAAAAAGAAAAAAGTCACCACAAAGGAAAAATACAAAGCTAGAGGTTCCAGACTTTTGGGACAGAAGTGGAGGGACTCAGCGTCCCCAGAAAATCGACAGCGGCGGCCGCAGCGGTCGATGAGGTCTCGGCTAGAGGAGGACCGGCAGCGGCTTCGGATGGTCTGGCTTCATCATCGGATGCCTCATCTAGAAAACCAAGATCCAGTTCGGGAAACCTTCTAGCCACCTTCTCTTGGCAGAGTTTGAAATCCTTGATGAAGGTGTCTTGGCCGAACCAAACCGAACCTGTAGATCCTCCATCTCGGAGGAGGTCTTGAACTTCTCCACTGCTCGGGCCCCTGCCTCCGAGATCAGGGACGGGATCCATGCTTTCAGCTCAGAAACCTGCGCCTTCAACTCGAAAACCTGTGCCTTCAGTTCGGAGACCTCGGCCTCAGCCTTCTTTCTCTCCTCCTCTAAGGCGGTCCTCAGATCGGACGAGGTTTGTCCCTCTTTTTTCAGTGCCTCCGGAGGCTTAGGACCTCGACGATCTTCTCCTCGAGGCGGGCAGCCCCAGTCAGGTGGCCTTCCTTCGCCTGGATGGCCTCCTTCATGGCATCGTTCATCGCCTCGATGTTGGCGATGAGCTGGTGTCCCACTTGCAAGAGCGGCCAGGGAATCAATATAAAAGCCGAAAGGTAAGCAAAGTAAAGAGACAGGAAGAAAGAGTGAATTGATCTACCTCGAAGAAGGACCTCAGAGAGTCCCAGGCCCACTGCTCAGGGTCGGCATGGACGATCCTGCAGACAACCTCGGGCAAGATGCACCCGTTGATCAATTCCTTTATTAGATCCCTATTATGGAAGGGATTTTCTCCTAGATCTTCCTCGGATCTGCCTGCCTCCTCGATGGTAGCCTTGCGTCTATGGCTCTTGTGGGCTAGAGTCTTCTTTCTTCTCCTCCTTGTGCCCTCGAGTGCCCCCTCGGGACGAGCCTTTGGAGCGGGATCCGCGGTCGGAGGACTCATCGAAAGGGCTCAAGGAGCTTCGGGCTTGACATCAAAAGGGACGTCGATGGCAACGACCACCTGAGCAGGCACGACCGAGCTTGTCCCTTCTGTCCTAGATTTCTTCGCCGACCCCGGGGTTGAGACGCCTTTTCTCTTGTGGGTCTTGAGGCCCAGGGCTAACCTCTGAGCCACGCCTGCGTCCATGTCTGCAATACAAGAAGATCAACACGGCTCAGAGATAGAATAAGAAAAAGGAGAAGCAGCAAAAAAAGAAAAAAGAAAAAATAAAGAGAGAGATAATGGTATCGGCAGGGTTAAGAGGACTCAGGCCGACGTTGAACAAGAGTTGTTCCTTCAGAAGTTCGGAAAGGAGGGGGGCTTGATAAGCCTCGAGCTTTTTGGAGGCTTCGAGGTTGTCCCTTTCCAGGATAGAAGCCCGGCAGATGGAATCCCTCAGAGAGCCCCAAGGGGGTAATCCTAGCTCCAAGGTCGGGCATCGGACATAGAAGAACCTCTCCTTCCAGTTGTGGATAGAAGAGGGGGTGCCTTTCAGCAACCCCTTTCTATCGAACTGGGGGGAGAAGTACCACCAGTCTTTTACCGAGGGATGACACTTGAAGGTGTAGAAGTTCCTAAACAAAGAAAGAGTCGACCGAACTTCAGCTAAACTATAAAGAGAAAGAAACCCTATCAAAAATCTAAAGGAGTTCGGTGCTACTGAGACTAGAGAAATGTTTAGAAAATTAAAGAGAGTGATGACAAAAGGCAGAAGTGGAAGCCAAGTCCGACACAGAAGGCCTCCTGATACAGACAGAAGCGGCCAGGAGGAGGGGTGCTAGCCCGATCAGTTGGCCCAGGAAGCTCCAGCTCGTACTCTGAAAAAACTCCATACTGAATCCTTATCAGTGAGAGTTCATCCGAAGTCAAAGAGCTGGGGATGGTGTCCGACACAAAGACCAGATGAGGTTCGATCCTAACCATAGGTTCGTCTACGCTACAAGGACTTTGAGAAACTGGGGCTGACGAACTCCTAGAACCGCTAGAGGAGGAGATATCGGAAGATATTTTTGGATCAAATGGAAGCCACAAAAAATCTCGAAAAAAAAATCAAGAAAAACAGCAAACAAGCTCTCGAGGAAGCTAAACGAACGGAATATGACGAAGAAAGAACAGAAAAATGGCAAGAAGTTTCGAAACTAACCTAGGTTGGCCCGAGGAGTGCAGAAAGATGGCAAGGATGATGGAAGTCGACCCGGAGGATGCCTAAGGTCGAGAAGGATGCTAAAGGGGGCTGGAGCTCTTGGGGAAGAAGAGGGGACCGAGGGACTCTCTCAGCCAAAGTGAAACCCCTGAAGGAGGAGGACGTGTTTAAATAGGCAACAGGGCCCGGAGCAGTTATGATCACGGATCTCCTCTAGCCGACCTATACTTGCCGTGTGTCCCACTCACTATGACAGGCTGCTGAAAATGACTGGCAGCTGACAAAATCATTATTGCACCGTACCTAGAGCCATGCCCCAGCGAAAATTTCAAAAAAATCTTTTCGGATCGCTTTGATTTGAAAAGACTCCGACATCGGTGCGCCAATTGCCAAAATATCTGGCAACCACTGAGTGCAAAAATCGAGGGGGGCAACTTCGGCCGTAAAAATTTTTCTGTACTCCCTTCATTCGGAACCCGAACTCGAAAGTAGGGAGACTGGTGTTGGGTATAAAAAACCCCCCGACCGAAGTTTGTAAAGGACCAACCCTTCCAGGACTTTCCAGACTTCCGACCTTGTGTGGTGTCTCTCTGAACCCCCTCGACCGTCCGAGCTTCCATAATACCGTCCGGACTTCTCCGACAATGAGCTTCCCCACCCACCTACCGGGCCGCCCCAAAGGCTCTCCGGGCTTCACTATCAGCCGATCTTCTACAGCAATCAACTATTCTCCGAATCTCTTTCGGACATCTTCCAGCCATGATCGACTTTACTCCAGAGTCCTTTTGGGCTCCGTCGACGTCCAAGCTTTCCCAACAATAGGGCTTCTACAGTAGCTAGCTTCTATCCAAGTTTCCATGACGGTCGACCGCCTTTCGAATTTTATCCAGACTCCTACAGGAGTCGGATCCCAAACGAACTTCTACCGCAAGCAGTCTACTCCGAACTTCTACCATAAGCAGTCTACTCCGAACTTCTATCGCAAGCAGTCTACTCCAAACTTCTACCGCAGGCAGTCTGCTCCAAACTTCTACTATGAGCGGTCTACTCCGAACTCCTACAGCGGGCAGTCTACCCCGGATATCTGTTGTAAGCAAATTTCGTTTGAGCCTCTACTGTAAACAAATTTTTTCCAAACTTCTATTACAGGTAGACTTCAGTCGAGCTTCTTCGTGGCTGGATCCCAGACGAGCTTCTACAAGGGGACAGGATCCATCGGCCAGGTCGCTACTTCGAGCTCCCACGACAACCGATCTTTGACTGAGCTTCTACAATAAGTGGTCCCCTTTCAGCCTTCTACAGGAATCAGACTCCGTCCGAACTTCTACAACGGATGAATTCCAGACGAAGTTCTACAGCGAACGGACTCCAGCAGCCAAATTTCTACGGTGACCGACTGTCTCCGGTGTCTTCCATACCTCTCCAGCCACCAAACTTCAACAGCATCGACCGGACTTCAATAGTTCCCAACCAGACCCCTCCAACGGATAAATTTCATCCGGACTCCTCAAGCAGCTGACCTTCCACAGTGTCCTCCAGACTCCTCTGACGGATGAACTTCCACAATGCCTTTCGGACTCTTCTATCGGTCAACCTTCTACAATGCCTTTAGAATTTCGCTATCGGTCGACCCTACGCTAGATCCTTCATGAAATTGGACTTCTCTGATGGATAACCTTCAGACGAGCTTCCACATCAGGCAAATTTCAGACGGACTTCTCTAGCAATCGGATCCCTACCAGACTTCACCAACAGAAAGTCTCCATCCGAGCTTCTACAGCAGATGACTCCCGCCTTTAGCATCAGTGCTTGAGGCATCCAACAACGGTAGACTCGTCAGCAGCCTCAAAAAATTCGAGCTTCTCCCAGATCAACGGGACAGAGAGCCACTCTGCTCCATCAGATATCCCAGCCGACCTTCAGCCGACAAGTCCGAACTCTCTGGCAAGTCATGACAATGGCCACTACCCTACTCCACTCTCCACAATGGATTCCACGTGGCTCCACCACTCTCTGGCAAGTCACGATAATGGATACCACTCCACTCTCCGGGCTCTATCACTCTCTGGAAAGTCATGACAACGGGCACCACTCCACTCTCCTTAACAAACTCCACGTGGCCCTGAACGACCCCTGATGCCACTACTCTCCGTAACAAACTCTGTGCGGCTCTGAACAGCCCACTACCAGACGGTTACAGACGTCGCTGTCAATCGGTTATGCTCTTCGTCTATAAAAAGGGGACCCCCAGATACGTTCTTCTCTAAGCTCTGAACTTTATCTCAAAACTCTGCTAAAATTTTTCCTCGAGCACTCCATTTCTGTTGAAGCAGAGTACTGATTTGAGCATCGGAGGGTCTTGTCGGAGCACCCCCAACTCTGATTTAGACTTTCCTTGCAGGTTTCGACGGTGGCCGTGGTTATCCCGACTCCAGCTTCTCCGGCTTCGATGAAATTCTACACCAATAATTTACATCAAACTGATATAAGGTTGTCCTGATATAGGGTTTACCCCCTATATTATAAAGGTTATCCTAGTTTAATGTGAATCAATTTTTAAAAAATATTTTTAAAATATTTTAATTATTATTTTAAATCTAATTATATATATATTTGATATGTATAAATTTATTTTTAGATCTAAAATTTGATGTATATATGATGTATTTTTATTTAGATCTAAAATTATAAATATTTGATATATGAAATTAGGTTTAGATCTGAAACAGTTTCAAGATCATAAGCCATTAATTATATGCAATGAAATATAATCTAAAAATTATTTTTAGATCTAAAATTATATAGTTGTATATGGATATGGGATGAACAAATTAGGTCTAAATGATCAAACTATAATTAGGGTCTAATTGATTAGATCAGGCTAGAATCCGTTCCCAATTTTGAGCAGTTGATTGAACCTAATCGATGGATGATTAAGATTAGATCAAAGGGGCTCAAAGTTGAGTTTAGTTATAGTTGATCACATCAATTCATATTTTGATGTAAGTTGATTGACTCAAGATTGAATTTGGCTCAGTAATTCGGATCTATTTCAATAGGCTAACCTAATCAATTCTAATCGATCAATTTGATGTCTAAGATAAGTATTTAGATGGGGGTTATTTAATTGATTCTGTTGTCCGATCTGATCAATTTTGATTGGTGTCTAAGAAAAGCAATAGTGAGACCCTCACACATCTTAGCTTATCTGGCCATCCTGGGAGATTTAGTTTTCTGTTAGGTTACTTGTTGACTCAAGTTTACCCATGTCGACTAGGATGGTTAGACATATTGATGTGCTGACCTAATTTAATCAGTGGATGTCAGATCTACTGATTTAGAAGAGACCTAAACCTAAATCTCCTTATTAAATATTAAGTTTAGAGGTCTTCTATCGTTGTAGAGATGCGGGTGCCTTCTTGACATTGATCGTTCTCGACTGGTTATAGTGGTTCGATTGTATCGAAAAGGTATAACCATTCTATTGATATTTGATGTCCCAGGGTAGAGATGGGGTTGGGCCCAATGACTATTAGGTGAGGGTTCCTATTGGTGTAGAATTTCACCGAAGCCGGAGAAGTTGGAGTCGGGATGACCACAGCCACCGTCGGGACCTGCAAGAGAAGTCTAAACCAGAGTTGGGGGTGCTCCGGCAAGATCCTCCGATGCTAAAGTCAGTACTCTACTTCAACAAAAATGGAGTGCTCGAAGAAAAATTTTAGCAGAGTTTTGAGATAGAGTTCAGAGCTTAGAGAAGAACGTATCTGGGGATCCCCTTTTTATAGATAGAGAGCGTAACCGATTGACAGCGATGTCTGTAACCGCCAGGTAGCGGGCTGTTCTGAGCCACGCAAAGTTTGTTATGGAGAGTAGTGGCGTCAGGGGTCGTTCAGGGCCACGTGGAGTTTGTTAAGGAGAGTGGAGTGGTGTCTGTTGTCGTGACTTGCCAGAGAGTGGTAGAGCCCAGAGAGTGGAGTGGTGTCCATCATCGTGACTTGCCAGAGAGTGGTGGAGCCACGTGAAATCCGTTGCGGAGAGTGGAGTAGGGTAGTGGTCATTGTCGTGACTTGCCAGAGTGTTTGGACCTGTCAGCTGAAGCTCGAGTGGGATATCTGATGGAGTGGAGTGGCTTTGTCCCATCGATCTGGGAGAAGCTCGAATGTTTTCGAGGCTACTGATGAGTCTATCATTGTCGGATACCTCAAGCGTTGGCGCTACAGGTGGGAGTCATCTGCTGTAGAAGCTCGGATGGAGACTTTCTGTTGGTGAAGTCCGGTAGGGGTTCAATTGCTAGAGAAGTCCGTCTGGGATTCGCCTGATGTGGAAGCTCATCTGAAGGTTATCCGTCGGAGAAGTTCGATTTTATGAAAGATCTGGCGGAAGGTCAGCCGATAGTGAAATTCTGAAGGCATTGTAGAAGGTTGACCGATAGAAGAGTCTGGAAGGCATTATGAAAGTTTGTCCATCGGAGGAGTCGGGAGGACACTGTGGAAGGTCGGCTGCTTGAGGAGTCCGGATGAAATTTATCTGTTGGAGGGGTCTGGTTGGGAACCATTGAAGTCCGATCGGCGCTGTTGAAGTTTGGTGGCTGGAGAGGTATGGAAGACACAAGAGACAGTCGGTCCCCATAGAAATCTGGCTGCTGGAGTCCGTCCGCTGTAGAACTTCATCTGGAATCCATCCGTTGTAGAAGTTCGAACAGAGTTCGATTCCTGTAGAAGGTTGAAAGGGGACCGCTTATTGTAGAAGCTCGATCGAAGATCGGTTGTCATGGGAGCTCGGAGTAGCGACCTGATCGGTGGATCCTGTCTCCTTGTAGAAGCTCGTCTGTGATCCGACCATGAAGAAGCTCGGCTGAAGTCTACCTGTAATAAAAGTTTGAAAGAAATTTATTTGCAGTAGATGCTCGAATAGAATTTGCTTACAACAGATATCAGGGGTAGACCGCCCGCTGTAGGAGTTCGGAGCAGACTACCTGCGATAGAAGTTCGAAGCAGACTGCCTGCGGTAGAAGCTCGGAGTAGGCTGCTTGCGGTTGAAGCTCGGAGTAGGCTGCTTGCGGTAGAAGTTTGTCCAGGATCCGGCTCCCGTAGGAGCCCAGATAAAATTCGAAAGGTGGTCGACCATCGTGGAAACTTGGATGGAACCTGGCTACTGCAGAAGCCCTATTGTTGGGGAAGCTCGAACATCGACGGAGCCCAGAAGGAGTCTGGAGTAAAGTCGATTGTGGCTGGGAGAAGTCCAGAATAGATTCGGAGAATAGTTGATTGCTATAGAAGATCGGCTGATAGTGAAGCCCGGAGAGCCTTTGGGGTGGCCTGGTAGGTGGGTGAAGAAGCTCATTGTTAGAGAAGTCTGGACGATATTATGGAAGCTCGGACGATCGAGGAGGTTCAGAGAGATGCCACACAAGGTCGGAAGCCAGAAAAGTCCTGGAAGGGTCGATCATTTACAAATTTTGATCGGGGGGTATTTTATACCCAACACCAGTCTCCCTACTCCCAAGTTCGGGTTCTGAATGAAGGGAGTACAGAGAAATTCTCACGATCGAAGTTGCCCCCCTCGATTTTCGCACTCGGTGGTTGTCAGATATTTTGGTGCTTGGCATGCTGATGTCGGAGTCTTTTCAAATTGAGGCGATCCAAAAATATTTTTTCGGAATTCCCGCTGGAGCGCTGCCCTAGGTACGGTGCAATAATGGTTTTACCAACTGTCGGCCACCTTTAGCTGCTCGCCACAGCGAGTGGGCCACGCAGCAGTTATAGATCGGCCGAAGGAGTCCTGCAGTCATTACTGCACCAGCCCCCATCGCCTATTTAAATCCACCTCCCCCCTTCGGGGATCTCACTTTACATGGGAGTTCGTTCTGTCCCTCCTTCGTTGCCGATATGGACGCAGATGCGGCTTGGATGTCAACCAAGAGTTTCAAAGCCCACAAGAGGGAAGGCGCTGCAGCTTTCGGGTTGGCGAAGAAGGCGAGGATAGAAGAGATAGATCTGGCCATGCTTCGCCTCGATCGTCCAGAGCCCCCGCTTGTGGCACATCTTCGACCATGAGTACTTCCCGATCTTATGAAAGGGGGAAGCCGAAGGGGGACTGGAAGAAGAAATCAAAAAGAAGGGGAAACCCAATCTCAGGAAGAAGGTCATGCCTGCCGTCATTGTGAGGCAGCGGAAGCCATGGCACAAGAAGGGAGGCGCCTACATGTACTTTGAAGATAATGCTGGAGTAATTGTGAATCCACGGGGAGATTGGAAGAAGAAGTCAGACACTTAAAGCAATCCTCGATGATGGCTGAAACTGAGAGTTCGAAGTCCGACGGCACCGAGCTTCCTTGGAGCTCTTTTGCCATGTATTCTTTTTCTTTCTTGTCATTTTTTTTTGGGCCTTCAAAGGCTCTGTAATGTATACTTCACTAATGAAATGAAAAAAAAAATTTTCATTACCTTGTCCATTCTTATATTAAATTGTTGTTTACCGAACTTCTTTTGTCTTCCGTCTTGTTTGGCGTCGATATTGTTTGTGATTCCTCATCTATTCTTGCTTTGAGTCATTATTTATCGAACTTCTTTTATCTTCCGTCTTGTTTGATACCGATGCTGTTTGAAGGTTCCTGGTTGCCGCCATGCTGATTTGCCCCATTTTGTTCATGACCGTAGGTCATTTCGAGGTCGTTTGAATTTGACGCTTCCTCCTGGTGCTTGAGCTTGAGGATCTGAACTGCTCGTTACTTTGAGGAAGTCGATTTCTCCCCGGCCTGTGTTGAATTCCCTCTTAGCAACCCAGGGTTTTTTGATTGGAGTATCCTTTCTCATTGAGGCGAGGTCCCTGGGGTCTTTGGTTTAACTTGTTTTTCACTTATCGCCGGCGTAGCTCATCGCTTTTCCTTTCCATCTCTCCTTTTTTTTTCGAGTGAGGATTTTCTCTCTGCTCTTAACGGGGTCGTGAGAGCGTAGAGGAGCCATCAAGGAGGCTTTCCTCCTCATCTGATCTTGACCGACCTGGTCTTTGTTTGTGTCAGGATGAGGTTCTCCTCCTGTTCCCGACATAATCAATTTCAGCTCATGTTAGGATGAGGTTCTCCTCCTGTTCCTAACAAGGCTGTGGGGGCACATAAGGGCCGTTGCAAGGGCCTTTCCTCCCATCCGGTCTTAAATAATCGGGCCTTCGACTTTGCTCATGTTAGGACGAGATTCTCCTCCTATTCCTAACATGACTGTGGGGGCACATAAGGGCCATTGTAAGGGCCTCTCCCCCCATCCGATCTTAAATAATTGGGCCTTCGACTTTGCTCATGTTAGGACGAGGTTCTCCTCCTGTTCCTAACATGACTGTGGGGGCACATAAGGGCCGTTGTAAGGGCCTCTCCCTCCATCCGATCTTAAATAATCGGGCCTTCGACTTTGCTCATGTTAGGACGAGGTTCTTCTCCTATTCCTAACATGGCTGTGGGGGTACATAAGGGCCGTTGTAAGGGCCTCTCCCCCCATCCGATCTTAAATAACCGGGCCTTCGACTTTGCTCATGTTAGGACGAGGTTCTCCTCCTGTTCTTAACATGGCTGTGGAGGCACATAAGGGCCGTTGTAAGGGCCTCTCCCCCCATCCGATCTTAAATAATCGGGCCTTCAACTTTGCTCATGTTAGGACGAGGTTCTCCTCCTGTTCCTAATGTGCTTGGTTCGGATTGTCGGAAGGAGCTACTCCCTGTCGTTAGGAGCTCATGCCAAAAGAAAAGATATACAAATATGAAAGAAACTTTTACTTAAGGCAAAGTTATTGGTAATACATTCATAGATTTTTCGAATTCCATGATCGCAGAAGGTCTACTCTTTCGAGCTCTTTCAAATAGTACATTCTGAACCGAACCACCTCCCTGACTTCATATGGGCCTTCCCAGTTAGGGGCGAGCTTCTCTTGATTCTGAGGTTGTGAGATAGCAGCTCGTCGAAGCACTAAGTCCCCCACTCTGAAGGCCTTGCTCTTGACTCGGGAGTTGTAATAGCGAGCCACTTTCTGCCTGTAGGCAGCCATCCGAACTTGAGCTGTCTCCCACTTTTCTTCTAACAAGTCGAGGTTGGCTTTGAGATCCTGTAAGTTGCACTATTCATCGAAAGCAACAACTCGCACCGATGGAAGTTTGAGTTCGATCGAGATCACGATTTCTGCTCCGAAGGCTAAGGCAAAGGGGGTCTCCCCTGTGGGCAGCCTTTGGGTAGTTCGGTATGCCCACAACACATGATAAAGCTCATCTGCCCAAGTTTCCTTTGCTCTTTCAAGTCTCGCCTTGATCCCTTGCAGCAGAGTCCTGTTAGTAACCTTGGCTTCACCGTTTGCCTGCAGATGGGCTACCGAAGTGAAGTTATGGGAGATATTTAGATCCTCACAAAATTCAGCAAACCTTGCTCCAGTAAATTGTCACCCATTATCAGTAATGATAGTTCTGGGTAGGCCGAACATACAGACAATTGACTTCCAAACGAAGTCCTGCACCTTAGCTTCTGTAATTTTCATCAGAGGTTTAGCTTCTACCCACTTGGTGAAGTAGTCAATTGCCACCATGAGAAACTTCCGCTGCCCGGATGCCATGGAAAAAAGGCCGAGGATATCCATGCCCCATTGCGCAAACGACCATGGGGCATTCAAGGGTGTGAGTTCGGAGGTGGGTTGCCTCTGGATATTGGCATATCTCTGACACCGATCACATCTTTTGACATATTCGATGGAGTCGTGGTACATGGTAGGCCAGTAATAGCCTTGTCGGAGCAGCTTGTGGGATAAAGATCTGGCCCCTAGGTGACTTCCACAGACTCCCTAATGTACCTCCCACAAGGCGAAGTCGGTTTCAGAAGGTCAGAGACATCTCAAAAGGGGCAGAGAGTATGATCTCTTGTACAGCTTGCCTTCATAAAGAATATATCGGGAGGCCTGGTTCCTAAGCTTTCGAGCTTCTTTTGCATCAGGAGGAAGAACCCCGTCCTTGAGATATGCTACCAATGGATCGATCCAACTGGGTTCATGGCTGATCTCCACTACAAGCTGTGGTTCTTCCGTACTTGGACACTTCAGAACTTTGAAGAAGACTTCCTTAGGCAGCTCAGCCGGAGCCAGTATGGTCAACTTGGAGAGAAAGTCGGCCCTGGTATTTTCTGCTCTTGGGATCTGCCTGATGTCAAAGCTGCCAAAGGTAGGGACGATCTCCTTTACCTTTTCGAGGTAGTTGACCATACTGTCCTCCTGAGCTTCATAATTTCTGCTGACCTGTCCCACCACCAATTGAGAGTCACTGTAGGCTCAAAGTTGTTCTACTTTTAATTTTTTGGTGATCCTCAGTCTTGCAATCAGAGCTTCATATTCTGCTCCATTATTTATCGTAGAGAATTTGAAGCGCAGCGCATACTCTATGATAATTCCATTCGGATTGACCAAGATCAGGCCCGCACCTGCGCCTGACACATTGGAGGAACCGTCCACATAAAGGGCCCAAAAGTCATCAGGGAGATCTGTTCTTTCTTCAGGGGAGTTCGGCAGGAGCTCTGGGTCGACAGCTTCATCTTATCCAAGTTCAGCCTCTTCCAGGATTATGCATTCCAGTATAAAGTCTGCTAATATCTGGGCTTTGATCGTCGGCTGAGGTTGATAGTTGATGTCAAATTTCATGAGCTCCACTGCCCATTTTGCTATCCTTCCAGAAGCATCCGCTCGATACAGGATCGTCTTGATCGACTGGTCAGTGAGCAGTGTTATGGTGTGCCCTTGAAAGTAAGGTCGGAGCCTTCGAGCTGCAATCAACAAGGCGTAAGTTAGTTTCTCTAACTTAGTGTATCTGGTTTCGGCGTCTCTCAATACTCAGCTTATGTAGTAGATCAGCTGTTGAATTTTTGCTTCTTCCTTAACCAGGACAGCTGCGAGAGCCACCGGGGAGACCGCTAGGTATAGGAACAACTCTTCTCCGGGTTCGAGCTTTGCCAATAGTGGAGGCGAGCCGAGGTAGTCCTTCAGTTCTTCAAAAGCTCGCTAACATCCGACGGTCCAGCAAAAGCTCTTTGGCTGCTTGAGAGTCTGAAAGAAAGGTAGGCATCGCTCGGCCGATCTTGAGATGAAGCGATTTAGAGCCGCTACTCTCCCAGTAAGGTGCTGAACTTTCTTTATTGACTTTGGGGTGGTCATTTCCTGGATGGCGCGAATCTTTTCTGGATTTGCTTCAATCCCGCGCCCCGATACCATAAAGCCTAGGAATTTTTCTGAAGTTACTCCAAAAGCACACTTGGCTGGGTTTAGCTTCATCTTATATTTTCGAAGGGCGCTGAAGGTCTCCTCAAGATCGGCGACGTGGTTCATAGAGGATTTGCTTTTTATGAGCATATCATCCACGTAGACCTCCATATTGTGGCCGATCTGCTCCTTGAAGATCTTGTTTACCAGCCATTGATAGGTTGCCCCTACATTTTTTAGGCCAAAAGGCATGACCCTGTAACAATAAAGGCCACGGTTAGTAATAAAAGCAGTTTTTTGTTTGTCCTCTGGCGCCATCCAGATTTGATTATAGTCGGAGAATGCATCCATGAAAGTGAGAAGCTCGTGGCTCGAGGTTGCATCCACCAATTGATCGATTCTAGGCAGGGGGTAGCTATCTTTCGGGCAGGCTTTATTCAGCCTTTTGAAGTCTATACGCATCCTCCATTTACCGTTCGCCTTCTTAACCAAGACCACATTGGAAACCCAGCTCGGATAGTTGACCTCTCTAATGAACCCGACCTTCAGGAGTTTATCAACTTCCTCAACTATTGCCATTTGTCTTTTTGGTGCATGACTTCAAACTTTTTCCTTCGTCGGTCGGTGCTTGGGATCAACAGCCAGACGGTGCTCCATAACTTCAGTGTCGATCCCTGGCATGTTTGTCGAAGCCCAAGCGAAAACATCCGCATTCTTTTGTAGAAAATTGATAAGCTGCGTCCGCACCTTTTTTCCCAAGTTGGAGCCGATCTTCACCACGTGCTCTCCATTCCCATCATTCAAGGGAATTGAGATAAGATCTTCTATTGGCCCACCCCGCTCTTCAGACAGGTCGTCGCGTGGGTCCAGTCTGTCAACCGGACAGGGGTCAGGCTGTCCACTTCTTTGTAGGGTGATGTTATAGCAATGTCTTACAAGGGCTTGATCTCCTTTGACTTCTTCAACCCCCTGGCTAGTAAAAAATTTCAATTTCAAATGGTAGGTCGATCTACAGCTCAGAGGGCATTGAGGTCAGATCGGCCGAGTATTGCATTGTAAGCAGACGGCGCCCTCACTATCAGAAAATCCACTAGCACTCTAGATTGTTTTGGATACTGACCTGCAACTACAATCAAAGTTATTACCCCTTCCACTGGTACGGCATCGCCAGTGAATCCTACCAACGGGGAGTTAATCGGCTCTAACCGACTATCCGGAATGGATATTTTTGAGAATGCCTCATAAAATAAAATATCGGCCGAGCTTTTGCTGTCAATAAGAATGCGGCGTACATCATAATCAGCAATATTCAAAGATACTACAACCGCATCATTATGTGGGAATTGAATCTCCCGAGCATCTTCTTCTGTAAAAGTAATGGACTCTTTAGTCCTTTGCCGCTTGAGCGGTCCGATCGATCTATTGGCCGCTCCCCTCCGGGGCCCCCCAGAAAGGGTGTTGACGATCAGAGTCGGAGGGTGATCTTTAGGCTGTTCCTCCCTCTTTGTCGGCTCTGGCTGTAGAATGGCCTTCGACCGATCCTCCCCACCCTCGGGTCGATGTCGGATGAACCTGTCGAGCCGACCTCATCTGACGAGCTCCTCGAACCGCCAGTTCATTTCCTGGAGCCTTTGATTCAGGAGGTCCTCTTGACTGCTGGTCTTGAGGGCCCCCTAGTGGAACGGAGGTAGGGACTCTCCGGGGGTGGAATCATGGTCGGATGGTAAGCTCTCCACCTTCTGCTTCTCTTTCCCAGGGAAGACAGGGTGACTTGCCCAAGTGGCCCGCCCGATTGCCAGATTCTGGAACTCCGATGATGCTCTTTCCAGCTGCACTGATGCATGCGGCTGCCGTGGCTGCTGCTGCATGGCCTGCACTGCCTCGGTGAGACCTCTGACCTACTGAACTAGCAGGTCAAACTGCTTCATGCCTACTACCGTTGCCGGAGGAGAAGGAGGAGCCTGAGAAACTGGAGACGAGGTCGGATCTTGTGGAGCTCGTTGAGATCTGGCAGTGGAGGCTGTGGATCGCCTGGTGGATGCCTTTCGAGGAGGCATCAGGTGGAGATCTGGAGGGAGAAGGATAAGAGGGTGCCAGAGAAGATGATCGAAGTCAGTCCTGTTAAGCACTCCTTTAAGAACAAGGGTACTGTGAAGACACAGGCCCCTTCCTCTAGCGTCAATTCTGTTGGTGCAGAATTTCATCGAAGCCAGAGAAGCTAGAGTCGGGATGACCACGGCCGCCATCGGGACCTACAAAGAAAGTCTAAATCGGAGTTGGAGGTGCTCTGGCAAGACCCTCCGATGCTCAAGTCAGTACTCTGCTTCAACAGAAATGGAGTGCTCGAGAAAAAATTTTAGCAAAGTTTTGAGATAGAGTTCAGAGCTTAGAGAAGAACGTATCTGGGGATCCCCTTTTTATAGATAGAGAGCGTAACCGATTGACAGTGATGTCTGTAACCGCCTAATAGTGGGCTATTCTGAGCCATGCGGAGTTTGTTACGGAGAGTAGTGGCGTCAGGGGTCGTTCAGGGCCATGTGGAGTTTGTTAAGGAGAGTGGAGTGGTGTCCGTTATCGTGACTTGCCAGAGAGTGGTAGAGCCCGGAGAGTGGAGTGGTGTCCGTCGTCGTGACTTGCCAGAGAGTGGTGGAGCCACGTGGAATCCATTGCGGAGAGTGGAGTAGGGTAGTGGTCATTGTCGTGACTTGCCAGAGAGTTCGGACCTGTCGACTGAAGCTCGGCTGGGATATCTGATAGAGCGGAGTGGCTCTGTCCCGTCGATCTGGGAGAAGCTCGAATATTTTTGAGGCTGCTGATGAGTCTATCTTTGTCGGATGCCTCAAGCGCTGGCGCCACAGGTGGGAGTCATCTGCGGTAGAAGCTCGGATGAAAACTTTCTGTTGGTGAAGTCTGATAGGGGTTCGATTGCTAGAGAAGTCCGTCTGGGATTCGTCTGATGTGGAAGCTCGTCTGAAGGTTATCCATCGGAGAAGTCCGGCTTCATGAAGGATCTGGTGGAAGGTCGGTCGATGGAAGGTCGGCCGATAGTGAAATTCTGAAGATGTTGTAAAAGGTTGACCGATAGAGGAGTCCGGAAGGCATTGTGAAAGTTCGTCCGTCGGAGGAGTCTGGAGGACACTGTGGAAGGTCGGCTGCTTGAGGAGTCCGGATGGAATTTATCCGTTGGAGGGGTCTGGTTGGGAACCGTTGAAGTCCGGTCGGCACTGTTGAAGTTTGGTGGCTGGGGAGGTATGGAAGACATCGGAGACAGTCGATCCCCATAGAAATCTGGCTGCTGGAGTCCATCTGCTGTAGAACTTCGTCTGGAATCCATCCGTTGTAGAAGTTCAGATGGAGTCCGGTTCCTGTAGAAGGCTGAAAGAGGATCGCTTATTGTAGAAGCTCGGTCGAAGATCGGTTGTCATGGGAGCTCAGAGTAGCGACCTGGTCAGTGGATCCTGTCCCCTTGTAGAAGCTCATCTGGGATCCGACCACGAAGAAGCTCGGCTGAAGTCTACCTGTAATAGAAGTTCGAAAGAAATTTGTTTACAGTAGAGGCTCGAATGGAATTTGCTTACAACAGATATCCGGGGTAGACCGTCCGCTGTAGGAGTTCGGAGCAGACTGCCTGCGGTAGAAGTTCGGAGCAGACTGCCTGTGGTAGATGCTTGGAGTAGGCTGCTTGCGGTAGAAGCTCGGAGTAGGCTGCTTGCGGTAGAAGTTTGTCCGGGATCCGGCTCCCGTAGGAGCCCGGATAAAATTCAAAAGGCGGTCGACCATCGTGGAAACTTGGATGGAACCTGGCTCCTGCAGAAGCCCTGTTGTTGGGGAAGCTCGGACGTTGATGGAGCCCGAAAGGAGTCCGGAGTAAAGTCGATTATGGCTGGGAGAAGTCCGAAAGAGATTCGAAGAATAGTTGATTGCTGTAGAAGATCGGCTGATAGTGAAGTCTGGAGAGCCTTTGGAGCGGCCTGGTAGGTGGGTGGAGAAGCTCATTGTCGGAGAAGTCCGGACGATATTATGGAAGCTCAGACGGTCGAGGGGGTTTAGATAGATGCCACACAAGGTCGAAAGCCGAAAAAGTCCTGGAAGGGTCGGTCTTTTACGAACTTCGGTCGGAGGGTATTTTATACCCAACACCAGGGTTCCAATGATGGTTTTGCACCCTACTGATGAACGATGGGTCTGACTTAACTAAAAAATGTGCCAATAATTGTTAGGTGAGGCCACAAGACTTAGAGACCAAGCCCACTACATCTTGCTTAATGAAGCAATGGATAAAATATTGTCCACTCATTGCTCTATACTCATCAAAAACTGTTAGGTAAGGTTTGTATAGATTAATGGGACCGCAGTATTTACTTAAAACTGATCGTATGTAGGCTTCTGTTTCTCCACCCGAGGAGTGTAGGAGATTCGAGAAAATAGTGGGAGTCTTTATTTATTTTTTAAAGTTTCTAAAAGAAACAATCTTATTAGTACAAAATTTAATTAAAACTATTATCTCTGCTAATAACCATGTCGAGTTCAAATCCCTTAGCTCAATTCCTCGATACAAATAGGTTGACCGGTACTAATTACAAAGACTGACTCTGAAATTTGAGAATTATTCTCAATTTCAAAAAAACTCACACATGTCTTAGACCAAAAAATGCCTGTATTACCTCATCGCCCATCTGCTGATCAACGAGGTGCACTTGAAAAGTGGATGGATGAAGATAACAAGGTGAAGTGCTACATCTTAGCATCCATGTCCAATGATCTTCAGCAACAGCATGAAGACATAAAGATTGTCAAAGAGATGTTGGTTCACCTGCAAGAGTTGTATGGTGAACAGAGTCACACAACTCGCTTTGAGGTCTCTCAAAGATTTTTCAGAGTGAAGATGCATGATGGACAGTCTGTCAATGATCATTATCTGACAATGATAAAGGACATAGAGGAGCTTTAGAAGCTTGGAATGAACATGGACAAGAAATTGTAGGTGGATCTGATCCTCCAGTCTCTTCCTGATTCATATGGGTAGTTCATTATGAACTAGCATATGAATAAAATTGATGTCACTTTGCCTAAGTTATTGAATATGCTGGTGACTACAGAGGGCACCTTGAAGAGTTCAAGAGGCATAGTTCTGACTGTGGAGTGGGCTTCCTCTAAAAGAAAATCTTTTTTTAAGGAAAAAAAAAGCTCACGAAGAAACAAAAGAATGAGGTCAAACCCAAGAAATAGGTTCCTAAGAAGGCTGACGATAAAGAAAAATATTTCTATTGCAATGTCGAAGGCCACTGGAAAAGGAACTGTCTGGCCTACCTGGCGACTGTCAAGAGCAGGAAGAAGTATGGACCTTCTATAGGTATGTCTGAAATGCTTATTATTAAAACTAATCTAATGGTTTCCTCTTCTTCTAGTTGGGTTCTTGATTCTGGTTCAAGTGCTCATTTGTGCACTTCAATGCAGGGTCTTAAAGAAGTTAGGGGGCTGAGGAAAGGCGAGATCACTCTTCGAGTCGGCAATAGAATAAGGATTGCTGTTGTAGCCATTGAAACCTACCTTCTATGACTACTATTAGGATTTAGATTGCTTTTGAAAGACTATTACTATGTACTTGTAGCTAGTAAAAATTTAATTTCTATCTCTGTATTGGTATAGGATAATTATAATTTTTATTTTAATAAAGACATGTGCTCTATTTATTTTAAAAATAAACTTGTAGCACATGCTTTCTTAATTGACGATTTTTACCATTTACATATTGATGCAAGTGTAAACATTAACGAGCAAATAGTGAATGCTATAGGGTCTAAGAGATCTAGAGATAGAATCAGCCAAAAGTATCTATGGCACCTTAGGCTAGGCCATATTGGAGAAGACAGACTCAACAAACTGGAGAAAGATAGTCTTCTTGGATCATTGACTTTTGAGTCTTATCCAATCTGTAAATCATGTCTTTAAGAAACAATAGCCATGCTGCCCTTTGTAGGACAAGGAGAAAGGGTCACTAAGATATTAGCCCGAGTACACACTGATATGTATGGTCCATTCGATGTACAAACCAGGGATGGCTATATCTACTTCATAATTTTTATCGATGATTTTTCACAGTATGGATTTGTGTATTTGATACACCAAAAATCTGAAGTCTTTGAAAAGTTCATAGAGTTCAGACATGAAGTAAAAAAATAGATTGAAAAACTTATCAAGATTCTTCGATCAGATCGAGGAGGAAAATATCTTAGTAAAAAATTTTGGACCTATCTCAAAGATAATAGCATAGTCTCATAGTAGACATCTCCAAAGACACCTCAGCTCAATGGGATATTTGAAAGGAGGAATCGGACCCTATTAGATATGGTCCGATCCATGATGAGTTTCACAAACCTTCCTGACTTTCTCTGGGGACATGCTTTGCTTACTACGATTCATCTTTTGAATTGGATTCTCTCAAAATCTATTCCTACCATACCATATAAATTATGGCATGATAAGAAGCCAACTCTTGAGTATCTCAAGATTTAGAGATGTCCGATCCATGTCAAGTGACAACAAGCAAACAAGTTAGACACTAGATCCTTTAGAGCTTATTTTATATGGTATCCTAAGAAAATCATTGGACACTACTTCTATCTTTCTGAGGATCACAATGTGATTGTAAGCCGTCATGCTGTATTCTTGAAAAAAAAGTTTATCCAAAATAGAGACAGTGGGAGGAAAATTGAGCTCGAAGAAAAAATCTCTGAAGAGCATCGAGTCCAAGAACCTGAACCCAGTAATGAGCCAGTAGATATAATACCTCCTCCACCTCATAGATCAAGTAGGGTCTCCCATCCTCCTGAAAGGTACTTAGGTATTCTTACAGAAGATTTAGAGGAAACATTCCTTATGGGAGATATGGATATTAGGAATGATTCCAAAATCTACGATGAGGTAATGTTAGATGTAGACTCTAAAAAATAGATGGATGTGATAAAGTCAGAAATTGACTCTACGCATTCTAACTAGGTTTGGTTCTTAGTAGATCTACCTGAAGGTATTATACCTATTAGGTGTAAATAGATTTACAGAAGGAAGATAGGGTCAGATGGTAAGGTAGAGACCTATAAGACAAGGCTAGTCATGAAAAATTATAGTCAACATGAAGGTATTGACTATCATAAAATTTTTTTACCTATAGCCATGCTGAAATCCATCTATACTCTGCTTGCCATAGCAGCATTTCATGATTATGAAATTTGATAGATGGATGTAAAAACTGTCTTTCTAAATGGATACCTTGAGGAAGATATCTATATGGAGTAGCTCCTGGATTTCACATCCAATGATAGTGATCACAAGGTCTGTAAGCTACAAATGTCCATTTATGGACTCAAGCAAGCATCTCGAAGTTGGAACACTCGTTTCAATGATGTAATCAAAATGTTTGATTTTATTAAAAATAAGGAGGAGCCATGTGTGTACAAAAAGGTCAGTGGGATAGCAGTTACATTCTTCATATTGTACATGGATGACATCCTCCTGATTGAAAATGATATTTCCATGCTGATGTCGGTCAAAGTATGGTTATCAAAATAGTTCGCCATGAAAGACCTAGGAGAAGCTTCTTATATTCTTGGTATAAAGATCTATAGAGATATATCTAAGAGAATGATAGAACTCTTACAGCATATATACATAGAGGAGGTGCTGAAGAGGTTCTTTATGAAAAACTTCAAGAGGGATCTTTTGCCGCTTAGACATGACATTCATTTTTTCAAGAAGATGTGCCCTGACACACCTGAGGAGATCCAGCGCATGAGCAAGATCCCTTATGCTTCGATAATATAGAGCCTCATGTATGTCATGTTATGTATATATCCTGATATAGCACTTGTCGTGAGTGTCACGAGTAGATATCAGACGAATCCAGATGAAGAACACTGGATTGCTGTTAAAAATATCCTTAAGTACTTAAGGACTAAGGATTTGATGTTGGTCTTTGGTGGAAGATCAGAGTTGAAAGTTAAGGGATATACCGATTTAAATTTTATGGCTAATATCGATGATAAAAAGTTTATATCAGGGTGTATCTTCTTGTATAATGATGGTGCAGCTAACTGAAAGAATTTCAAGCAGCCGATCATTGTAGATTTGACCATGGAAGCCAAGTACATCGTCGCCTTTGAAGCTGTTAAGGAAGCTTTTTGGTTCAAAAAGTTTATTACGGAGCCGGGTGTGATGATATCAGATGCTATTGTACTGTACTATGATAACAACAATATCATAGCCCTCGCTAAGGAGCTAAGGTCTCACTAGAAGTCTAAGTATATAGAGTGACGGTTTCACATCATATGCGAATACCTCGAGAAGAAGTTCGTCGAGGTGCAGAGAGTCGACTCCACGCTACATGTAGCAGACCTGCTGACCAAGTCTCTCAGCCAGCAGAAGATCGAAGCTCACCTTGAGAAGATAGATCTTAAGTATATGGTCAATTGGCTTTAGGTTAAGTGAGAGTTTGTTAGATTTGTACCTTAGAAGCCAAGTGTTGGCTGACACATTATGTAATTCTAGAGCCTAAACTTATATTTATAATTTTTTTATTATCAATAAAGGACTTCTTCATTCAAATCATATTTGTGTCCATAATTTATCTTAGAAATTAACAAAGATAATTTTTATATATTCTTAAAGAATTAAGAATTTAAGACATATATTAATTAGTAGTTAATTTTTAAATACTTCTAATCAAAAGACCATCATAGAGGATAGTGATCAATCCATTTAAGATTGATGCATGGTTCACCTCCTTTGTGGACAGATGAATCTCGGGTCTATAGTATAGAGACACTGGGGTGAAGGTGCAAGTGGTTGTTAAAGAATAACTTGCACTGAACATGACCAACATGAGAACTACATGGATGTTTACTCACTCGTTAGTGGTCTTCTCGATGCTCCAGTGGTGTGAGTGGTCTTTTGACATGCAGTGCCATTGGCTATTCATAGCAAGGCTATTGGGTTTGACTGCACGTTCTTTTGGTCTCTAACCATTCGGGTTCTTGATGTGTATGTTAGCTTCAATAGGTTCAGATTCACTGTTTGGAGTAGGATGCACCTAGATAGAATCTATCGATCTTGATAAAAAAGGAGAAGTCCTATATGATTTATGAGACTGAGTTCAGAAAGTCTTTGGCCAAAATAAGTGTGAATACTGAAAAAGAGTTTCTACGAAATTCACAAATGAACTCGGATCGAGCCAATCTAGTACATGACTGATGATGGGGTCTGACGAGTTCTCCATGACCTTCGTCAAGTCAGAACTCATGATAGGAGGAGTGAATCATACGATAACTACACCTAAAGGTTCATACTTTTATTCTACTAGATTGCTACTACATACTGCTAGGTGTCACTGATGGATTATGAGACTCATCGGGCTTCATCTTGATGATCGATGACCCTCGAAGGGTAGAATTGAAAATATTCCATGTTCCAATCCATCGAAAAGAATTTCGATGATATTGTGATGGAGATCATAATATATCTCACTACCATATAGAATGAAATCCATGGGGTTATACATTAAGAGATTTAATCTCAAATTTGCCAATTAAGCTTATGAAGTTTCAATTGGATTAAAGTTTATTGAAATCCTATTAAGTTTATGAGAACCATGTTAGCACATGGTTAAACCTAATTCTTCAAGAAACTTTGATTTGATCAAGTCTATAGCCTTGAACCTAGCCTAAATCTATTTGAGTTTAATTGGGCTCTTAATTATGAGTCTAAGAGGATTTGATTAAGTCAATTAGTTGGCATAATTATCCTAACATTATCTCTTCTTTATCTCCTAATTATCTCTAAGTGTACATGTGGAATAGATGGAAGATTGGGTGGCGCCTTCCTTCTCTTTTGGCAAGAATTGAGCACCAAATCCTAAAGAGGCCAACCCCCTCTTATGTGGCATGGTGTGGACGAGAGAGAGTGGGCCACGCCCCTCTCTTATTTGGCTAGAAATCCCTTTGTGGGGCGCCAATTCTTGGCGCCCCAACTACCTAACATATATTCCTATGACGCTTCTTGTACATGCTTAAAGGGGTTGATCATATATCATTTATATCTGATTTTAATTGAAATAAATCAAATTAAATAGGTAGAAGATTCTTATGAGATAAGGATCTATCTTTTTAAGATAATTGGGTTCTTATTATGTGTCAGGGTAGTACCTATATAAATGGTATGTCTCTAGGGTTTCTAGCTAATTGATTTTTGGTAAAAAATCTCTCTCTCTCCCTTCTCCATGCCTCCACTCCTCTCTCTTTTTCTCTTCCATGCCTAAGAGTTGGGCATCCCCTTTTTTTACACATTAAGAGGTGCTGCTTTGTCTTCAAGAGTGAAGATCGAGGAGAAGAAGAAGAAGGCTTCTGATCAAGGAGTTGATCTCGCAGTCCAGATCAAGGTGTTGATCAAAGTGCTCAAGGCTAAAATTCTTCTTGAGAAGAAGAGTCTTCTATGAGAAAAAATTAGTGCGAGATTGATCTCGTTGGATACTTGTAGAGGTCGGACATGTATACGGCTCAAACGTCTATGAATCCGTGATCATCAAAAGCAGTGAATATCTACCCACACCAAGGTAATGAGATCTGATCTCATATTTATTTCTAAATTTCAGATTATATATATATATATTCTCTTAGACTTAGGTAGGATTAGATTTGATCTCTTGTATGTGGGGTTAAAAGGTTTAATCCATTTTATTTTCTGCTATGTATTTCAAAAGTTTTGAAATCTACACATGCTGCCTACCCGATTTTTTAATAAAAGTAATTTTGAAAAGACTTTTGAACCAGGTGACATCTCTCCTTTTCTTTCTCTTTGTATGCACTCTTCATTTTTCTAACTCCATTGAGGACAATATCGATTAACTTATGGGGGAGAGAATAAAAAAAATTTTAAATTTTAAAGTCCTCAAGTAAGTTAGTATTTAGTATTTAAGCATCGATTATATTGAAGAATCGAGTTAAACCAAGTATTTTTAAAAGAAAATTGATGCACAGACCAGAACATTTATAAGATACCAAGGGATTAAGTATTAAGAAAACTCAATAAAGAGTTAAGTTTACAACTTAAACAGTTTTTCTTGAGTATTTCTAAATTTTTCTACCAATATCAAAGAAGAGTTTACTTTCTATGGGCTTGTGTAGGGTAACTATATGTTTCTTCATATATATAAAAAAAAAAGAAAAAAAAAATTTAAGTACTTTATGACTGAGTAACTGAGCCTCTTTGCCTAAGCAAGTATTGAGTTTCGCATCAAAAGGTATAAAGGAAAATGAAGCTTTGTTGTAAAACTAGCTTTAACTCATAGCCTATTTGATTCGAGCAAGTAAGTTCGAGGAGTATTCTATATCTAGTGCCCTAAAGCCATCTAGTTCGGGAGTCATTAGCTGAAAACTCGCTACATGAATCAGACAGAAAGCTTAAGGGGTTAAGACATTCAATAACGATACAATATTAAAAAAAATAAAAAAAATCAATAAATGAAGTACAGAAATAATAATATACTTGCCTATATCAAGGTTAATGATTGGGAGATAAAAGTATGGATAATTTAGAAAAAAATTAGAAGAAATTTAGTATTCTTAGTTTAACTCCCATATTGACTAGTATTAATACTCCAATGATATACCTCACTCATGCTCTACTAAACATTAAAGGTCTATTTTTAAAATTGCCTAATAAAATTTGAAACTCTAAGTTAAATGGTACTTAACTCTAAATCCTTTCTTTACTCGAGGACGAGCAAAGTTCAAGTTGGAGGGTGTGATAAGTCATATATTTTTATATTTATTTTAGATATTTTATGGTCCTAACATTTTCTAAAAAATCTAATTTTATAAATAAATTAGATTTTCTTATAAAAATAAATAATTTTAAAAAATATGAAATTAGAGTATATTTATGAAAAATAGATGTCAAGCTAATTGAGCAATTTAAGCACCAAAATAATGAAGAATTAATGAGCAATTTAATACATATTTTTTTCTATTCTTCAGGCATAAAATCGAAACAAAAATAAAGCCAAAATACCTCAAAAAATATTTAAAATAGCTTTCAGTGCATGGTGGACCGGCCGCTCGATCCATAGATTCAAGGGTGCGATCCACAAAATTTCATGCAGTGCATGATGTGATCTATGATGAGCGACTCATTTTTGCATGATCGAATGATGGAGATCACTCCAAATACGAGATTGGATGGCTGAGATCACGTTATCCCATATCCAGCAGTGGTGGCCCACTTTCAGTGCACGATCTGACGGTCCAAATTAACTTGAAGTGAGATCCAACAGCTGCTATTTGTTGTCGGTTGAGAACTAAATGAAAAAGGAATCTGATGTGCCATCCGATGGCTGAAAACCCATCTATCATGCAATCCGATGGCCAGAAGCATTCCCGACTGTGAATAAGAGAGATTGAGCATGATCTGATGGCCGAAAATAAATCAAACACGCGATCAGATGGCTAGCATTGATCTCAATCGAGAGAAAGATTTAAATGCTAATTTTTGGCTGATCTGGGTGGTCCAAATGTAATCCAATGGCCAAAATTAATAAATATGGGTATAATATGAATTTTAAGAGTTTTAGGACTCCTTTTGCTACCAAGAAAAGGTAAAAAATTTATCTATAAATAGGAGGTCCAAAAATAAGAGAGGAGAATAGAGAAAATCAATAGAAAAATTTAAAAAAAATTAAAAAAATTTAGGAATCCAAGGAGAAGAAGAAAAGAAGTTGGTTCGCTCTACGGAGTACAAAAGAAGAAGGAGAGATCATCAACTATCTTTCTGACGAGACTACATCGATCAACTGCAGATCTTTATTATAGTTTTATTTTATTTTATTATTTTTTTAAATTTTTTATACTTAAATTTTAATTTCAATTAATACAAAATTTATTTTATTGTACTTTTAAATTTTTATCTTTTATTTTTATTACAAGTAGATGCTAAGATCTAGTTAGTAGATCTTGGTATCAATTTATTTTATGCACTTTAAATTTTTATTATTTATTTTTATTACAAGTAGAAGTTAGGATCTAAATAGTAGATCTTAGTACTCGATTTATTTTTCGTACTTTTAATTTTTATTTTCTGACTTAAATTACTTTCCTCAAAATTTTATTTTTTTAATAAAATTAAAGATTTTAAATCAAAGTACTGTTTTCTCTGTGGATTCGATCCGACTCACTACTTTCTATATATTTTTTATTTTTTAAAAAGATAAAATTAATTTAATAATCATGGTGTCCTAACGACAATATCACGACTTTATCAAGGTCCAATCAGTCTATTGGCCTAAGGCATAGACTCTTCTAAGAGTCTCATTTCAAGAAAAGCACAGAGCTCCAGAGCACATTGACCAATCAAAGACCTAGCACATTTAACACATGAGAGCTTAGCAGTACATCTATAGTTTCAATTAGATATTTTATGAAGATAAAACAGTATAGACTGGAAGTCCCCCCATCCCATTACCTTCACTATCATCATCAGTACCCCTCTATTGACCATGCTCCATAGACATTATCTAACTCTATCTCAATACAAAGTTTGATCGAACAGAGACTATGACTCCATAGTCAACAGCACTTCCCACCACCCTCTATTATTTAGTAAAGCATGCTTGGTGAGGAGGGATATTACCAAAATTTTAGTTACTAGCTAGGAGATGTCCAAACCACCAAAGCTGGAGAAATTGATGACAACAAATCTAGCTAACAATTTGTAGACAATTTAGAGTTGGCCATCATTTCCCTCCAGACCTCCTTTTTATAGGATGATGGGCTGACACACTTGAAGAAAAGAAGTACTCCATCGGTTGAAGTTACCAGTGGCTTGATCTTCCAAGACTAGGACTTTTTGCTGCAAAAAAAATTCTGATCCAATGGACTAGGAAGAGTGTTCAAGTTTTCCTAGGGACATCTTCCTTTTCTCCATTTGTTGGGTACATAAAATACTCATTTTCAGTTTACCTTGGCAGCATTAGCCTCCATAAGCTGTGTAGCATCTAGCTCCTAAGAAACATCCTGAGTCAATAGATTAAATCGAAACTGTGCTATAGCTAAATCCTATGCCTTAGAAACTGCTGGCGATTTAGGAGGAGACTTTTGTGTTGATCATGCTGGTCACTTCTAGCGAATAATAGACTAACTACCAAATAGAGGTGGAGTGGGAATCACCTCTTGTCTTGGCTTGCAATTGGAGAAGCCAATGCTCGAGCAGCATGAATTCATGCACCATAGATTGGTTTCTTTCGAACCTCTTCCTCAACTCATGCACAATCACACTCCTCCATTACCATGCTTATCTTCCCACATAAAATGAATGCATGTTGGATTTTGTTGACTACTTCTAAACACTTGCTCATCCTTTGCAACCAAATTTCATGCATAATATAATCAACAAAAGACCTAGCAGGTCTTAACAACCCCCTACCTTTAAGCCTTAGCTTTCTTAATGGGATGAAATTCCACAACCATTCAAATCCAATCTCAAGTACCATATATGTAGTAAGAAATAATATGACCAGCCCAAAAAGAGAGCACAATGCACTGGTGATGGATCCCATACTCTATTATGCATCTCAAGTTGTCGCCTATAGAGGGTTGTTGGCTGACATTGATGTAACCACCAATCTTGTCGACCTTTACTTTGGCTATAGTCATGCATCCTTGAACCCCTTCATTGATGGTCCCTATCATGCTACTTTCTTCAAATTGAACTTTCATTCCACAATTTAGATAGTTGCCATCCCAATTTGGCCGGTTCAAACTACTAAATAGGATTACCCAGCCAACCTTGTTCTTCTTTCTTTCTTATATTTTTTCTAAGTGTAATCACACCACGATCTACCCTAATCATTAGTTTCAGGTCAATATAGGGATGCAATCATTTTGACAAAAAGACTTTGAGCAGGGGTTTGACATTATAGCCCTCAAATCATGGTAAAACCCTAATCATTTATGTGTTTAGTTTTCGAACTAGGCTAGCATAGAGAAATCTAGGATTAAGGGAAATTCGAACATCAAAACTTTAAAATTGAAAAATTAAAGAATAACTAAATATTATCAAAATTCATGATAGTTGATCAAGGGCAAGTTGGTCATATATAGATTTTAAGTTTTTTGGACATGTTAGGCATGTATTAAGATTGACAAACACTGTATCTAGAGTTAGTTGGTTCTAGAGGTATGAATCTCTTTGCATGGTAATTTTTGTGGATGTACGATGTACGTACGTACGTATGTATGTATGTATGTATGTATATATGTATAAACATTAATATTTATTTTTTTTTTTGGATGAATGATTTTAGTTGTGCATAAAATGTGGTAGTCATTCATCATGCACTCGACTATATGAGGATATATGGTCCTATATGAACATATCATCACTCATTGATGAGTTCAGTTTATATGGAATGTGGTACCTCTGTGCATTGAATTTTACAAGAAATATCATACTAAATGGTATTTCATTTCAAAGTAAGAAATTGAAGTTTTCTTATAATGGGATGGTTGGTTATGGTTATTTGAGACTAGGCATGTTGTGGTTGTCCCACCATAGAGTCGAAATATGACATTATGCTTGCACTATCATAGGTTGGAAATGTGGCATTATGGTTGCCACATCATGGGATGGAAATGGGGCATTCTTCATTCCCCCATCATGGGCTAGATATGGTTGTAGTTCATCCAAGGCTAAAAAGCTAAATACCATCAATTCTAAAACATGCTAATTAGAAATAAATAATTTATTTGAAACCACTGTTGCTTGGAATTGTTTTTTTACTTTTCAGATTCATAGGTTGCTTGGAAAAGAAAGTTGCAGGATAATCATTCATTGATGGAGTAGTTAGTGTAACTCTTATAATAGATAAACAATTGAACTATGAAGTTGAATAAATTTGGATATTTGTTAATGATGGACTTTTATTTGGATTGATATAGCAATTATATAAATTTGTAAAACTTTCTAGTATCATCGAGGTTTTGATCATTCAGAAGGCCTTATATGTTCTCTGTGGGTTATAACTTTAAGATCGTATCGCCATGTCACATGACCAAAGTAAGTCATGGTTTTGGGTGTGACAATACGAGAACACTTCGGAGCCACTCACAGGATTTCTTTCATGTTCTCTTGATGACCCATCATAGTTCTTGTCTCTGTAGAAATATAGGCTAGAAAATTTGGCTATTCAAGCAACATAGTGACAAGTGTTCTACATCTCCTACAGTTATTTTTCAACTCAAGGCAAACCAAAGTCTAGGCCTCAACAACATAGTTGCAAACCTTAAAGAGTAATAATGTGTGTATGTGAATATATGTTTGTGTACACATGCGTGCGCGCATGCACACGCAGGCACACACATACATACATACATCAATACAAATACACATATACATATGTACGGATGTATGTATATGTATGTACATATGTATATATGTGTGAATGTGTGTATGTATGTATGTATGAGGATACATGTAACATGTCACCATCGTAAAGATAGATGGTGGGCAGTGGATGGAGATCTCTCATCCCATTTGAGTAGAAATAATTCTACAACATGTCTCTTAATCAAGATTATAATCTCCAGGAACCCATGCATAAAGATTATAATCTCCAGTTCGAACATTTCTAATTGTGAAAATTCCATTTGCATCTGCTCTGGTCCAAAATTGGTATCCCTGGCACCATGATAATACATAAGATTTATTTATGCTGAAACACAACCAGAAAGTAACAAACATCACGAAGCAAATTTTATAAAACAAAAATAAAACTTAAACGCCCAACCTTGCATTCTCTTTGCCACGATCCTACTTCTCCTGGCAAAGCCAAACCAACATAAGCACCATTTGCTTGCATGTCTTCACCTTCCATGTATTTGAGGATCATATCCCAACTTAATTATATATATGGAGATCATCCCTTACCAAGCAGTAAGCCCATTATTAAGCCCATTAACCCAAAAGAGTAATGCGAACCACGCTAAGAATATTCAGAAGCGGCTATATTATTTCTTTTGCATGTATTTATAAAGTAAGCCAATATATAGTTATCATACTGGCTTATCCTTATCCATAAACATGTTTTTCAGCACCCAGGAATAGTATTGGATTATGTAAATGTATGCAAAGAACAATAAGAATCAAGCCATGATGAACTATATTCCAATGCTCTTTAATATAACTGAAATAAGAACCACTAATTAACTTCTAAGCAAACATATGAAATTGGAGAAGGCAACTTACCTATCTCGAACTAGTAATTTACCACTAACAGAACCTCTTTGCCAGCTCTTTTGGAAGTCCTCAGAAATTGGAAAGTTATAAGGCCAAGTCTCTACTTCCCTCAGCATCTGAATATAAAGAATAGAAGCATGGAAGTATAAGCATGATCCAGTTGCATCTACTGTTAATTACACTAGTACCTTTCAATAGATGCATGCTGTGACTACTTGGCCATAGCCCTATTTGCAAGAAAATCTAGTAATTGACTTATCAAATTGGTTAGCATTGCCAGATTAATATAGTAGTACTACTGGATGATCTCGATTCAGGATCACTGAAGATAGATCTTGATTACTAGTATGCTAATAAGTTTATATGATTACCTGCATTTTTGCATCCTCCCAGAGCATTTTTGGATCTCTCCTATCCGAGGCAGAATTAAGATAAATAAACATTGGGCCAAAAACTTTTTTCCAATATTCTCCATTCCTAAACTTAGGTACAAGGTCTTCTCCAGAGTAGTGAGTACTAAGAAATACCTAGACACAGCAATAAAAACAATACATAGATATTAGATAAAAATAAAGATCTTTAAATCATGGGCATCAAATGCAGCAAATAAGAACAAAAAATTTTGAGTCATTGCATCGGATGAGTTTTTATTGAGCAATAACAATTTCTATAGAATTTAATATAAATATAATATTCTAGCCAGCACCGTGCAAAGAAACATATACGTCTTAGATGATAACCATTATGTGTTAAGTCATCTAGATGTGTTATGCATTAAGTCATCAACCACCGGATAAAAATCATTATTCTAGAATAAAGGAGAAGCAACACTTTGAGGCAAGAAAATAGCTTACAAGATAATGCATTTTTAACCAAAAATAATGATGGGTGTGAGTGCATGCATAGAAGGGCAAAACCCGACAAGAAAATTTCTTATACCAAATTCATGGGGAAACACATTCCAGTAGCCAACCGTAGAACCCCTTCCATATGAAAGAGGATAGAAATGCATGGGTATAGCCCAGTTTGCTATATAACCACATAGATTAAAAGATTTAAGACAATGAAAATAAACCTATCGTTTTATTATTGTAAATGATGAAATGACTCTTGTGAAGAGGAAGTGGTATTTGAAGCATATCACAAACTCTAAAATTCTAGATCCAGAACTTTCTTAAAAATATCAACAATATCAATTATGACAAATTTAGCTAAAAAGTGATGACATCTCTTATTATCAATGAGGGGCATCTTTTAGGGAAAAAAATTGCATAAACAAACTTAAAAAGATCTAATTCCAAAAACATGCTGTATCCTTTCCGTTGATTATCGAAGATACTATCCCAAAGATAGTAAAGGGGCAAAGGAAAATATGGAATAACCATAAGAAAATATTGAACTTCTAGAAATTGCATGATCAAATGAGAAATCAAAGAATTTCAAGCTAATAAAATGCATGTGAAAGCATAACATAAATGAGCCGGAAGTAGGATCATCAATTGTCAGCTTGGTTATGATGTAATAGTTGTTTTTACATAGCCACATGCAAACACCACTAGAATTCTCTTTGCGTTCATATTAATTTTTGCTTGTCTTCGCATTTGTTGTTCACAAACAAAATGATACTATAATCTATATCATAATTTAACTTGCTAAGACTGAATGTCACAATCTAGTGAACATTAAGAAGTTCTAAAATATGCCAATGGGACTTCGGTCCGTTGGTTCGAAACTCTCTCCTCAATCCACATGCTGGGAAGAGGTTCCAGGTTTGATCTGTTAGTGTGGCATTCCCACTTTATTTATAGAATAGTTATGGCAAAAAAAAAATAAATAAATATGAATAGGCCTTTGGAGATACTAAGACTACATACAAGAACTTGATAATAAGAAATTCCCACAATTATAACATATTTATAGTAGAAGCTTTTTGGTCTTCAAATAATAATAATAATAATAAGAATAACATATATATATATATATATATATATATATATATATATATATATATATTTCATTAAGAGAGATTTTTTTCCTGCAAGTACACTAAATGTGATGTTTAGAGGAAATACAAAATTAAAAAAAAATGGTGGGTGTCCAATCTTGAGTCTTACTGCACATTAAATACTTGGACTGCTCTAAGACTCAAATTCAGTATTTTCACTTGGAAAGAAATCCCACTCTGATCACTTGAGTAGTTACCACTTAATATCAAATCCAGATTCTATGACCTATGAGCAGATAGATATCATCCCAAAGATAATTATCTGCATCACATCGGATATTTTGTAAGTGGAAACTGTGCAAGGCTTGAAACACTGCACCGTTCAGACAAAAAGCCATTCATGTTCTTTCCACTTCCATTCTACTCAATGAAATAAAATATCCAATTTACTAGAAAAGAAGCTACAATTGATATATGAATAAATATTCTATCCTTTTTTTTTTTTTTGATCTTGGCTGACTAGTCAGCAGCTTGATTCCCTTCCGACAAATGTGAGTGATCAGGAGGGTATTTGAGATCTTGTTCCATGCTAGAATATCCTTGAGTAATGGTATTACGCTTCCCTTGCAATTTGATGGCTTATTAATCTAAGTAATTACCGTGAATAATCACCTTGCAATACGATCTCCATTTCTGCTAATATATGCAGCAGCTGTAGCATATTCACAAACAGCAGCCTCAAAATTAACCTTCATACCCTATAGGGGGAGGTAACCATGAAATAAAATCAGGTACAGAAAAATTACTTTGCAGCATAAAGGTGTTATCCTAGTGCGTGTAATGGGGACTAAAGACCATATTCCCTTGATGGTGCAAATCAGCAAAGTATCAAGTAACTGGCCTTACCAATCTAATACACTGCAAGAAAACAGGCCATCAGTGATGGAATATTTGTGACAGAAAAATTCTATCACAAAGCATTATGGATTTATGATGGAATATTTGTGATGGAAAAATTCTATCATAAAAGTTGTCCAAAAATTTTGCGAGGGAATTTTCTCTTAGCAAATAGTTTGTGAAGAATTTTTCAAGGGATTGTTCGAATTTTCAAGCTACTTTTTTGTATTTTCGAGGAAATTATCCCTCGATAAATAGTTTTCCAAGGGGATAATCCCTCGCAAAATAACTTTCTGAGGAAAAGTAATCTCTCACAAAATATATTTTTGAGAAAAATGCTCCACTGCAATATTTAAATCCGACCATTAAAAAGAACCTAAAATATCTTTTTTTTATGCACCTGATCATATACAAATAATCCATATAACAACAAATTCATATTTATAAATATAGCATATTAATCTTAATAGAAAATCATAATCATCACAAACATCATCCTTTTCATATATCTAAGTCCATAAATAAAAGAAGTTCCTCAAGTATTATCATCCTCATCATATCTAAATCTATAATAAATAAAAAAGTATGACAAGCATCATCATCCCTGACATAACAAAAAAGAAAAATCATAAGTGACTATCCTCCTCCTCCTCCTCCTCCTTTTGATCACCATCATCATCATCACAATTATCATCATTTGCAGGGGTACCAGCTGGAGGCGGCGTTGGAACTATAGATGAACATTGCACTAAGATAGATGGATTGACCTACATCTTCTCCATCACAAGGCATATGAACTTCTCCATATGGGAAATACGAGCAGATAAGTCATTGTTTGGGGTGGCTAATTCATTATTCTGGACTGCTAATTGACTGTTCTGAGCAACTAACTCATCATTTCGAGCAAATACGATCTCAAACATACTATAAATCTTTTTTCGCTCCTGAATCCACTCCTCATAGACTCGTGAGGATGTGCGGCCAGAAGATGAGGAGCCTGTCGGCAAGCTAGCCTATAATCCGAGTTCGTAAATCTGTTCTTTATTCACTCCAACTCTCTTTCTATATATGCATCATGGATGGCTGAGGCTGCTACTGTGATGATTCTACACCATCCTCTCCAGTCGAGCTCTGACTTGATTGCACCTCTTGCCACTTCTATGTAAAATTAGTCTACGAAAGATATTAGATACAATAAGTTAAGCATACAAATGGTATAAATATATGAATTAAAGCATAATTTTTTGAATACTTACATATGCTGTCTCTGTTCTCTTCTTCACCCATTGATTGCCATCCTTTTTCTTTTGATGGATGTGTCTAAAGAGCTCATCCAATGTGGATATCCGATTAAAATTCTGCATCTGAATTTCACAATACAAACAACATTAGCAACTTTAAAAATAAAATTATATTATTAATAGTATGAAGTGGATAAAGAATATATATGTATTAATAATATATAAAAAGATGTGTCACAAAGAATAAACTAATACCAATTTTATCGCATGGTTGTTAATGCTAATAGAACCACCAATGTGAAGTAGAAAGCCCAATCCACTACAATCGAATGTGCGATTCTTCTTGTTCTTCTGACTTCTGGCCTTAAACTTATCACTATCCCAATATTTTCACAGCTCCTGCCATACACCCTCCCCAATCCAATTTGGCTTGTAGTCATAATTTTTACGAGGCTTGTTAAAAATATCGGTAAGATGATTTGAACCACGACGCTCTCAATTTCTTTGGATATGCTACTTATCCTCTAGATCCCATTGAAATTTTTTGTATAAAAAGAAAAAAAAATTGGTATCAACAAAATATATAGATACCTTAAATCAAATAAAAACAAACAAAAGCACCTAACAAACTTAAAAATATTCTTGCCTCAAACTCATGAAACCACATATCTCGTGTTCTCATTACAATCTTCTTCCATGAAGAGTAAAGACTGTCGTACTTGCTCTTAAAGATTTTAACCAAAGCACGGGTCACCATATGGTCATCATTGAAACTGTATAGATTAACAACAGTCGAACAATCATGTATATTCATTTCAACTGAATAAAATAGTATAATAAACTAAATATTATATAGTTTTATCCATAACCATTTAGAATTAATGCTGCCCTCTCTAATGTCTATGTATGAAAGCCCTCCTGGCTAAAAGTTATAGTGGTAGAAGTGTGCATATGTTAGATAAGTGGTTACTGCCCAGGTGGGACCACAGTGTGGGAAGAGGATAGGTTGTAAGTAGGGCTAGGTGTGTGTAGCATGGTATTTGGGTATTGGAAATAAAATAATGGATATGTAGAAAATAATGGTGGCATAGTGGAGGAAGAAAATGGGGTAGTGAAAGTGGTAGGAATGAAAGATGGAATGAAACTAGAATATCATGGTTGAGTAGTGAAACCCCTGAGATCATAGTAGGGAGATGTGGTGGAATAAGAGGGAAAAGAGGCAGCATGGTGGAGGAGAGTGGTGTAATAGGAGAGGAAGAGGGTGTGATGGTGGTAGAAGATGGCGAGTGAAGCATTTGGGGGGCCATGGTGGTCGAGGGTAGTGGTAAGTCTGTGATGGTTGTGAGCATATGATCAAAAAGCAAGAGCTGACAATGATAATCAAACCACTGTACTCCATCTTCACAACATAGCATATGCCGAAAAATCATTAATTGTGCATATGAAGGCAGCCCTCTTGAGAAAATTTTGCTTCAATGAAATGTTATAAGTAAATACACCCTCATTCTATAGAACTTTTAACTTATCTATCAGTGGTTACAAATATGCATCTATTATGATCTTTGGATTATGCGGTCCAAGAATGAGCAAGGTTAAAAATATATATGAAGCGGTCATACACATATCAAGAGATAGATTGTAAGGTGTATCAATTACTGACCAACAAGAGTGTGGTGAAGCAGATAGACTCTACGGAGTAAAGCAGACATGCATAGTCAAAATGTTTCTATGCTTCTCCATTTGATGGGTGGCACAAAATACTCCATTCCCGTCTATTCTCATAATGCCATCTCATGCGTCCATTCGATCTATTCAAGGCACAAAGCCTCTTAAGTCTAGAGATGAGTGGCAAATAATGCATCATCTTGTAAAGTACTTGTCTATGATTCCCACTTCCTGTCCTACTTGATTTGTATCGAGGATGCCTACAAAACTTGCAATCAGTTAAAGACTCATCATCTTTGTAACATAACATACACTCATTGAAGCAATAATCTATATTTTTAGCAAATAGGCTAAGTTTCAAAACTAAATTTTTTATCTTATAGAAGTCAGGAGGTATTAGATTACCGGCAGGGCTTATCTCTTTCATAAGCCCCACAAATTGATTAAAATAATATTGAGACACATTGTTATCAGACTTGATGCTCATCATTCTAACCACAACTAACAACTCTGAGTGATTAGTATAACCTGGCCATAGTGGTTGTTGTGCTGTATGCAGCATCTTATAAAACCTTTCAGCCTCCCTATTTGGAGGCTCCTCTACATAATTTAGAGCATCCCTATTCTGATGAGCATTCACTTTGCTATTATAAATATCTTCGAAATTCAGCCTAGCAGCATCAAAAACCATGGCTTCGTATCTACTGGTTTGCTCATTATTGCCCAATTGACTATGATTAGGAGCACTAAATTGAGCAGTACTTGAAACAATAAACTATGTTTGATCAACACGATAATTCATAGTTGATTCATATTCTCCATTTTCTATCTAATGCCAATAGTCAGGTTTGAAACCTTTCTTATAAGGATGTACCTTAACTTCCTCTACAGTCAACTAATTTATATTTTTGCACTTGAAACAAGGATACCTAATTTTTTTCTCACTCAAAAATATAGGTTGTCGGAATGCAAAGTGAACAAATCATTCCACCCTCATTAGAAACTCATCTATATAACCCTTTCAGTTTGATAAAAATCTATTATACATCTAACTACGATAATAATGAATGTCTATATTTTGCCAAAAATGCAACATACAAGTTAATCAATAATAAAATTTCATCATTTTCTAATGCAATAAAAAAAATAAGTAATTATCTTTGCACCCCATTACTTCATAACATGCAATCAACCAAATCCATAGCAACCAATTGGAAGGCACAATTTCTTCCCCAAAGTCTGTTCTTCTTCTTCATTCCATATATATATATATAATAGACAAAAGTCTGAAATCACCAAGTATTTTTTGAACTCCCGAAATAAGATCCTTACCCTATGTGGTGGCACCGTGGCGTTCCCCATAGATCTTGGAAAAACAGAATATGAAATGAAAATAAAAAAACAAAGGAACACACCATAGACCTTGGAGGAATAGAATGAAATGAAAAGAAAAAGAAATGAAAAGAGAAAAAAATAAATGGGAAAAACCAAAGAAACAAAATGAAATGAAAAGGAAAAGAAATGAAAAGGGAAGGAAAAAAAAAAACCTCTAATTTTTTCGTGCTCAAGGGTCTTCGTCGGGTGGGAGGCTTGGAGCGGTTGAATAGGGAAGCTTAGATGATGGCGATGGCCTTTGTGCAGTCTCAATTGAGTAAGAGGCTTGGAGCGACCCAATAGGGATTCTTAGACAATGGCTCGGGTTTCGACATCAAGCCATCGCCACCGCTAGGTGTGGGGGTGGAGGGGTTCCACCAAGAGAGAGCGAGAGAGATGTAGAGAGGGGGGGGGATGGAGGGTTCTGCCAAGTGAGAGTGAGAACGAGAGAGAGAGAGGGGGGGATGGAGGGGGAGTGAGGACCCACCAGCTGTTGAGCAAGAGAGAGAGAGGGGATCACTATAAAAAAATAGCTTATTAGTGATGGCTATTAGCGATGGCAATAAGCCATGGCTAATAAGTATATTTACCGATAACTTTTTATGATGGAAACTGAACCCATCATGATAAGTGCAAAGAGTTATTAGCGATGGTGATTTTTGTTATCAGTGATGGTTGTCTGTCGCTAATAAGTTAAATCCCTATTAGCAATGGCTTTAGCGACACAATTTATCCATCGCTAATAATAAGTCCTAAACACCCCCCCTCGATCCCCAACGGGCTCATAGAAGCCCCCACTGCCTCTCCTTTCTCCCTCCCTAACTCCCTTTTCTCCCCTTTCTCCAATGCCTTTCTCCCATGCTGCACCGTCGGAGCCCCCGACCTCCTCCCCCCAATCTCGCACTGTCGTCCCCACCTCAGATCTGGCATCCTTGTGTCATATCGACGATTCTTGAGCTCTCTTTCTTCTTTGACACTGTCGATCGCCTCTCAGAGCCAACTTCCCACCACCCTGGCCTCCCCTCTTCTTCTCGGCCTCCCCTTTTCCTTCCCTATCGAATCACCCTTTTTCTTTTCAAATCGGTTGTGCCCTGCCTCCCCCTTGTTCCCCCACCTTCCCCCTTCTTCTCCCGTTGCACCACCGGAGCACCGCACTGCTGGACCCACACCCCCGCCTTCCCCCTCAGAGCACCCAGCCGCACCTGCACCGCCATCAGACTGTGTAGTGCCCAATGAGTATTAGCAACGGTGGTGGTGATGACTCCATCGCCATCACCATCGCCACACCCTGCTCCCATCTTTTTAAATTTTAAATATTTAAACTTAAATTTATCTAATTAATTTAAATTAATAATATTTGAATTTAAATATTATTAATTTAAATACTAATAATATTTAAATTAATAATATTATTAATTTAAATAATATTGTTAATAATATTATTAAAATTAATAATATTATTTAAATTAATATTATTCTAGAAAGATGGACCACACTAGAAAGCTCTCCGACGAGAGTAGCCCTATTGCTTTCGACGGTAGGAGTTCGAGGTCGGGCCACCATCGGACTGGTTCTGGTCTGCTCATCTACTCCAACGATGATCTGAGTAGCTCAACAATTGGATTCTAGGTCCTAAGCCTAGTCTGAAGCTCAAAAAAAAATTTCAGACTGGACTTAAGGAGGGATGTAGCTCAATCTAGCTCGATCCATTTCTAGTTCTATTTACAATGCTGCTCAATACTTTGAAATCTTTAGGATGCGATTTGCCTAGATGCCATGTTGTTGTACTTGTGTTGCCTAATCATTTTGCACGCTCTTAGCCCGCATTGCGGGATGCATATCCCGACCATCTCCGTTTGCAATGATGCTACGTACTTTGAAACCCACTAATTTAAAAGTTTTAAAAATATTACATTGCATATGGCCATAGACCCATCTTTTGATTAATGTATATGTTATACAGCATTTGAATATTTGTATATTTTTATACGGGTGTAAGAATTATATACATTGGTTAATTGATTATTCAGTATGGATAGTTTGAGAAATATTATTAATTCTATAGGTCATTACAATAATCAAATGGTATGGTGAGGGTTCGAGAAAAATTTTGGACAGTATTTTTCTTTAGTTTTTCTCACACATCTTATCTATATGGGGGAGAACTAAGGGGAGATGCTGTCAAAATTTAATTTCTTTCAGCCCCTATTACATATCATTTGATTATTGTACTTGACTAATAGAATTAATATAATTTCTGAATGGGATAGGATCTTCTATACCTATTAGTTGATGGTAGGATGTAATTATCACATAAGCCATTTGAAATGATAAAATAATCATTTAGCTATTGCCTTACATTTGTGTAAGCAAAATCCTTAGATAGTGCACCATAAACCGTAGTTTGATGGACCATTGAGTAGTTGATGGGGTGATTCTACTAAATACAAGGAGGGTGTAGAGTGCATTTGTGATTATGCTTTTGGGAATATGGCAATCTTACATCAAAGATCGGCTCGTTGCCCTTGTAAGAAATGTGGTAATAGAAAAATACTTAATAGGGATACAATGACTGTCCGTTTATATAGAAGTAGATTTATGCCCAACTATAAGTATTGGTACCTACATGAGGAGACATAGAAGACAATTGCAAGGGTTAGAAATAAGCAAGATAGTGACACAGATAGAATGGTAGATATGGTTATAGATGCTGCTGTGAAGGAAAAATCGGCTTTTTTCTTGTAGGATCTTCCAGATCTAATGAGATCTGGGGTGGAATATTTAAAAAAAAAATTATTCTACTTTATTTTAGATCTAAGATCTATTAGATCTGATTCTTATTATTTGATATTTAATCTAAAATTAAATCTAAAACTTGAGGATTAGAGGAATACCTCTAGGATAACTAGATTACCCTGTAGATGATTGCAACAATATCCGAGCTTCTAAAATAGCCACACAGTCACCTAGCCTCTACCGATATCTACTCAAGCAAGATTTGGATTGTCTTCTCCTCACGAATCTTTACTCTAAAAATTAGATCTAGATCTGATCTGCAAGATCTTCAAAAGAACTTCTGAAGCTGGAGCAGCAGCTTCTCGATAAATCTCTGCAGCCTTCTAATCAGAGAGCCACCACACCTTGGACAAGCACCAGATGGATGCCCAACCTCTTGGACATGAAGAGGGGAGGGAGAGGAGTAGAGGGGATATGGAGAAGTGGAGGGGTTTTATATTTTTGCTAGGTATTGAGCAGAGTCTCTAAACCCTAGGCGCGATAGGGTTTAAATAGACCCTGCTGCATTATGCAGTGCCACATCATTTGATCAATCAAAAAATTTTAATTAATTATAAAAAAATTTTGATTAGTGGAGTGATGTCATCTTATCATATCAGATAAAAATCTCTACAATCCCTCCTACTGTTGGTGCCAACACTGGATAAACACAGTGAGATTGGCGCCCAACAGTTTGAGTCGATCAAGGCATAGAGTCTTCATCTCATGGGACTCTATGCTTATCCACTTGGGGCGCATGCCATATCTGATTATGGCACCCACTTTGAGAATAAAATTAACAAGTGAATACTCCACAAAAACTCTCCAATGACCTCTTGCCAAGTGGCCTTCAGTCCAAGGTCCATAGGTCAACGTTTGACCAATGTCCTAAAATAGAAATGGCAAGGACAAGAATTGGCAGGTGTTGTCTAAAATTCATCTCATGAATTAAGATAAGACTTTTCTAAGCTGGACTGGCTCCAGTCAGATTGAGAGAAACCTTCTCAAGATTTTCTGGGTGAGTCAAATCACATTTGGCTCAATCGAGATAGAAAAGATTACGTGAGTAGAAAGTTAGGCTCAATCGTGTGCTAGCACGATTTTTTTGAATCTAATTGGATCTAATCCAAATCAATCGAATTGGGCTAGCTCAATTGATGACATCTAGACCCAAACTCTTATTTGTGTGACCCAGTTAGGTTCATTTCTATATGGTAATGAGACATGTCGTGATCTCATCATCGACATCATCGAAACTCCTTTCGATGGACCAGAACTCTTCTGATTCTGACAATTAGAATGATCGATCATCAAGATCATTCTAATTGCTTACAAAATTTATCAGTGACACCTAGCAGTATATGGTGGCAACCCATCAAAAATGAAGATGAACCTCTCGGTGTAGCTACCTATGTGATTGAGTTCCTCTATCATGAGTCCCGACTAAATTAGGGTTAAGGTGAACTCGTCAAACCCAACATCAATCATATGCATCAATTGATTGATCCGAGTCCGATGTGAAACCCCAATAGAAAACTTTTTTCTATTATTTCACTCTGCCATGGCCATGGGCTTAAGGACTCGATCTTTCGATCATCATAGGACTACTCCTCTTATCTACCGAGGTTGATAGATCCCATCTTGGTGCAATCTGATTCCTACAATGAATATGCTACAACCAACATACACCTCAGAATTTCAAATGGCTAGGAGATCGAGTTATGGTGTAGTCAAACTATAATACACTCAAGGTGAACTGTCGATATACCTCAGGTCAAAGAACTAGACACAGCTACAGCATCGAGCTAGTCATCGACAAGAAGGTAGATTTTCTTATGACTGCTCGAGGTGGTCACACTCAGTACTCTCATTCTTAATGAATATCTATGCTCTCGCTTGGTGTCTCCACACCGTAGACTCAAGACACATCTACCCTAAGAAAGTGATCGTACACCAACCTTCCGGATCAATCACCATTCTCATGATGATCCTATGGTCAGGAGCTATTTATGAGTTAGTTATGTAAATTCATGCCTTAAATTTTTAACTCTTGAAAATATAAATTAACATTTCTACTAACTCAAAGATGTATCACAGACATAATGTACACAATGTGATAGTAGAATAATCCTTTTATTCATTTATAGTCAAAATTATAAATTTGTCCTTACATTTGTATAGGAATGTGTCAGCCAATCTGGCATTTAGGGCACACATCTAACAGACTCCCACTTGACCTAATGCCAATTGGCTACATATCTAAGTCCTATCTTCTCAAGGTAGGCTTCGATCTTCTACTGGCCTAATAGCTTTGTCAGTGGATCTGCCACATTGTCTGTGGAGTCGACTCTCTTAACCTTGACATAATCTTTTTTGAGGTAATCATGGATCAGATGGAATCACCGCTCGATATGCTTGGACTTCTGGTGAGACCTTGGCTCCTTAGCTAGGGCTATGGTGCCATTATTGTCATAGTTAAGAGGGATGGCATCCGATGACATCACTCCAAGCTCTGTGGTAAATTTTTTATACCAGAATACCTCATTCGCAGCTTTTGATGCAGTAATATACTCTGCCTCCATGGTGGAATCAGTAATTACCATCTACTTTGAACTCTTCCAACTGACTGCACCACCATTGTAAATGAACAGACTCCCAGATGTCGACTTTCGATCATCTATATCAGATATAAAGTCTGAGTCTGTAAATCCCAGAACTTGGAGTTCTCCATTCCCAAAGACTAGAAACATATCCTTAGTCCTTCTCAAGTACTTAAGGATATATTTCACAGAAGTCCAGTGCTCTTCGCCTGGATTCGACTGATATCTGCTTGTGACACTCACAGCATGGGCTATATCAAGTTGTGTACATAGCATGGCATACATGAGGCTCCCTATTGCCGAAGCATAAGGGATCTTGCTCATGCGTTCAATCTCCTCAGGTGTGCTAGGGCACATCTTCTTAGAGAGATGAATGCCATGTCTAAAAGGTACTAAACATATTTTAAAGTTTTTCATGCTAAACCTTTTTAGCACCTCCTCTATGTACATCTTCTGTGAAAGTCCTAGCATCCTATTTGGTCTATCTCTATAGACCTTAATACCTAGTATAAAGGATGCTTCTCCTAGATCTTTCATAGAGAACTCCTTAGACAACCATATTTTGACTGAGGTCAACATGGAAATATCATTTCTAATTAGGAGGATGTCATCAATGTACAGTATGAGGAAGACAACTGCGCTCCTACTGACCTTCTTAAATACACATGGTTCTTCCTCGTTCTTGATTAAACCAAATATTTTGATCACATCATTGAAATGAGTATTTCAGCTCGGAGATGCTTGCTTAAGTCCATAAATGGACCTTTACAGCTTGCAGACCTTGTGATCATCATCACTGGATGTGAAACCAAGCGGCTGTTCCATATAGATATCTTCCTCAAGATATCCATTTAAGAACGCCGTTTTCACGTCCATCTGTCATATTTCATAATTGAAATAGGCTGCAACAACAAGCAATGTGCGGATGGATTTTAGCATGGCTACGGGCAAGAAGATATCCTGATAGTCAATACCTTCACGCTGACTATAATCTTTTGCTACGAGCCTAGCCTTGAATGTCTCCACATTCTCATCTGCACCTATCTTTCTCTTGAAGATCCATTTATACCTAATAGGTACAATACCTTCAGATGGATCTACCAAGGTCCAGACTTGGTTTGAGTACATCGAGTCAATTTTTGATCTCATTACCTCTAACCATTTCTCAGAGTCGATATCTGATATTGCCTCGTCATAGGTCTTGGGGTCATCACCATGAGCCACATTGCTCGTGAGGAATATTTCCTCTACATCTTCTTGTATGGTACCTAAGTTCCTTTCAGGAGGACGAAAAATCCTAGTCGATCTACGAAGTGGAAGAGGTTGTGTTAGGATTGATTCTAATTGATTGGATTCCTCAGGTTCTTTAGCTCATTGCTCTTGGGAGACATTCTCCTTGAGCTTAATTATTCTTTCGATGCCACTATCTTGAATAAACTATTTTTCAAGAAAAATAGTATATCGATTCACAATCACATTGTGGTCTTTCGAAATATAAAAATAGTATCCTAATGACTCTTTAGGATATCCTATGAACTGAGCTCTAAAAGATTTGAACTCTAACTTGTCTGCCTGCTGTCTCTTGACATGAGCCGGACAATCCTAAATTCTGAGATGACTCAGACTTGGCTTCTTACCATGCCATATCTCATACGGTGTAGTAGGAATGGTTTTAGAGGGAACCCTATTCAATACATATATTGCTGTCTTGAGACAATATCTCCAAAGAAACTCAGGGAGGTCCGTGAAGCTCATCATGGAATGAACCATATCTAATAGGGTCCGGTTCCTCTGTTCTGAAAGTCCATTGAGTTGTGACGTTCCAGATGGAGTCCATTGAGAGACTATGCCATTGTCCTTAAGATAGTCTAGGAACTCCCAACTAAGGTATTCACCTCCTCGATCTGATCGAAGAATCTTAATGGACTTTTCTGTTTGTTTTTCTACCTCATGTCTGAATTCTTTGAACTTTTCAAAGGCTTCAGACTTGTGTTTCATTAGAAACACATGCCCGTATCTAGACATATCATCGATGAAAGTAATGAAGTAGATATAGTTGCCTTTAGCCGGTACATCAAATGGGCCACACACATCTGTATGTACTAGAGCAAGTAGGTCTGTGGCCCTTTCCCCATGTCCTGTAAAAGGGAGCTTGGTCATTTTGCCTTGAAGGCATGATTCACAAACTGGATATGACTCGAAAGTCAACGGACTCAATAGCCCAAATTTTTCTAATTTCTTAATCCTGTCTTCCGATATATGGTCTAGCCTTAGGAGCCACAGATACCTATCATTTAGACTATCTCTAGGCCTTTTAATTCCTATGGCATTCACATTTTTCTCGATATTAAATACAGATACATCAATATGTAGCTGATAGAGATCATTAATAAGAAAACTATTTGCAACTTTATTATTTTCATAAAATATATTACAATGGTCCTTATGAAAGCTAATCACATAGCCTTCTTGTGCTAAACATGAAACAGAAATCAAATTTCTATTTACTGCAGGCACATAATAACAGTCTCTAAGAACTAAATCTAATCCTAACGGTAATCGCAGAGGGTAGGTTCCCACGATCACAGCAGCAACTCTTGCTCCATTCTCGATGCGTAGGATCATATCTCCATCCCTCAGCCTCCTGCTCTCCTCAAGACCCTGCATAGAAGTACATAAATGAGCACTAGAACCAGAGTTAAGTACCCAACTGGATGCAGAGGAAATCATAAGATTAGATTTTATAATGAGCATTCCTCTAGAAGGACCATCCTTCTTGTTCTTCAGGGTGGCTAGGTACTGAGGACAGTTCCACTTCCAATGGCCGTCTAAATTGTAGTGAAAATATTTTTTCTTTTCAGCAGCCTTCTTCTTCGGTTATGTCTTCTTCTTCTTTCCATCCACCTTCTGCTTCTTCGCAAACTTCTTCTTTCCAAAAGATTTTCTCTTGGAAGAAGTTCGCTCCACAGTAAAGACTGAGCCTTTTGAACCCTTCAAAGAAAGCTCAGCCATAACCAACATGTTCATTAACTCAGCCAAGGTACACTGCATCTTATGCATATGGAAGTTCATGATGAACTGACCATATGCATCAGATAAGGACTGAAGGATCACATCAATCTGAAAATTTCTATCTAAGATGACACTGAGCTTTTCAAGCTCCTCAAGATCCTTGATCATTGACAAACAATGATCTTGGACTGACTGCCCATCACGTATTTTAGTCTTAAAAAGTCTTTGGCAGACTTGATACTTGGCTGCGTGACTTTGTTCACCAAACAACTCTTGTAGGTGAGTCAATATTTGGTGGGTAGTCATAATATTCTCATGCTGGCACTGCAAGTCATCAGACATGGCACCCAACATGTAGTACTTGGCTTTATTATCGTCATCCGTCCACTTTTTTAGAGACGCTCTCTGTTCAGCAGTCAGACATGCTGGTATGGCAAGTGGGTTCTGGTCCAAGACATGAGTCAGTTTCTCGAAACCCAAAATAATTCTGTAGTTCCTCAACCAGTCTTTGAAATTAGGTCCAGTCAATCTATGGGTGTCCGATATTTTGGTCAGGGGGTTGGACGCAGACATATTTTCTGTAGAGAGTCAAAAGTTTTTAGTTAGATTTTGTAATCAGACTTAACCAATTTATTTAGGAGTTTCATTTTTAAATAAATTAGGCTCTCACTATTTTCTCAGATCCCTACACTCCCTAGGTAGAGATGTGAAAATCTCCGTGATTAGTGATTTCTAGTGGGTGTGCGGTCTTACCGACTGGCTCATCACCTCACCTAACAGTTATTGGTGATGGGTCAACCGATGAGTGGACAACTCTTATCCAATGATTCTCTAATCATGGTGCATCCAAAACTTGATCTCTAATTCATGAAGCTCACCGTGTCCGAAATATTGCTCCAATCTTTAGTTAAGTCAGACCCACCATTTGTACGAACTAGATTTCTGATTGAGTCCCTTACCATATCCGAAATATTGAGCACAACCCATCCTCTAATCCGTAGCATCCAATGCCTAATAGACATGATTGCATCTTTCCGATGCAACTGAACCACTGTAACCAGTTGAGAACAATCAATCTCGGGAAGGACCCGCACATCCACAATAGTGAAAGACCTTAGAATTAATATTTTCTTAGGAAGATTTAATTTAGGTCTCATTAAACTTGACTTGACATAGTCATAACAATTATGACTAACCTAGTGGCATGGGCTAGCTTGAATTGTTAGTCACCTCAAATCAGAATTGGGTCGACACATATGGCCAGGTAAGTGAGACTGGTGGGAGGGATATGCCATTAATTTGACAAGAATGCATTCGAGTCGAGTAGCTCCCAATTAAAAACTAGTCAGTCGCATCTGCGCAACTTACCTTAGACACCAAATTGTCGAACCAGAACCAATTAGGTTAGCCTACAATCCAGGCTCTAACCACTGAGCCAAATTAGGTCTTAACTTGATCGAGTCACATATGAATGTGATTCAACCTTGACCTAGACTTAATCCTATTAGGTTGGTCAATTATTAGCTTTCATGATCCCACCTAACCAACTTTTGATTCGGTTTGATCAACCGCTAGACTTAATTGAGCTACCCAAGCTCGAATCCAATTTTATGAAAATGACTTAGATCTGAAATTCTCAATTTTAGATCTAATTTAATTTCATAAGCTTAATTTATTAATTAAGTCTTGGATTCATAAACAAAAATGTAAAATAAATCTTAGAATTTTAGGATCTAGAATTTTATAGAAAAGTAAGTTTGATTTTTGATTAAGGATGAACGTGCAGCACCCCTACATGCCATAAGAACACCCCATTGAATGGGAGGAGAGGGTCTTAAACCCTACTTTGTTCTTTGATCAGACGGCCATGAAGAACACCTTAATCAGAAATATTGATTTAACTACAAAACTAGTTAGATCTAAGTTACATATCACATATATAATTTCAGATCTAACATATACATGCTTTGCATACATCTCATGTATTAAAATCTGATCTAATTAGCATGCTTTCAGATCTGATACATCACATGTAATATCTAAAAAATAAGATTTAAATTGAACTATTCAATATAAAATCTATTCTAGACAGTTACTAGAACAATTCTACAACTAGTCTAGGCATGCAGCAGATCAATCTTATGAATTAATTAAATTTTATTTTCTATTTTTTGATCTAAATATAATATTTATAATATCAAAAAATTAAAGAATAAATTAGATTTAATTTATATTTTAATCATATTAAAACATAAAACTTCAAGACTATTCATAGTTTAAACTATTCCTAGTCTAGTCATGCATCTCATACATGTTAGATCTGCTTAGATTTAATTTTAAATTTTTTAATTTCAAATCTAATCACATCTGTTGTGATATCTAAAATCTATTAATATTAGATAAATAAAAATAAAAATTAGATCTAAATTAGATTTGAAATAGAGCCATCAACCTGGCTCTGATACCATTTGAAGGAAAAACTGATTTTTTCCTTGTAGGATCTTCTAGATCTAATGAGATCTAGGGCGAAATATTTAAAAAAAAAAAATTATCCTACTTTATTTTAGATCTAAGGTCTATTATATCTGATTCTTATTATCTAATATTTAATCAAAAATTAAATCTAAAACTTGAGGATTAGAGGAATACCTCTAGGGTAACTAGATTACCCTGTAGATGATCGCAGCAATGCCCGAGGTTCTAAAATAGCCATGCAGTCGCCTGGCCTCTACTAGTTTCTACTCAAGTAGGATCTAAATCATCTTCTCCTCACAAATCTTTTCTCCAAAAATCATATCTAGATCTAATCTGTAAGATCTTCAAAAGATCTTCTGAAGCTGGAGCAGCAACTTCTCGACAAATCTCTGCAGCCTTCTAATCAGAGAGCCACCACGCCTTGGACAAGCACCAGATGGATGCCCAACCTCTTGGATGTGAAGAGAGAAGGGATAGGAGTAGAGGGGGTATAGATAAGTGGAGGGGTTTCACATTTTTGCTGGGTATTGAGTAGAGTCTCTAAACCCTAGGCGCAGATAGGGTTTAAATAGACCCTGCTGCATCATGCAGTGCCACATCATTCAACCAATCAAAAAATTTTAATTAATTTTGAAAAAAATTTGATTGATGGAGTGTTGTCATTTGATCATATCAGATAAAAATCTCCACAATCCCTCCTACTGTTGGCACCAACACTGAATAAACACGGTGAGATTGGCGCCTAATAGTTTGAGTCGATCAAGGCATAGAGTCCTCATCTCATGGGACTCTATCCTTATCCACTTGGGGTGCATGCCATATCTGATTATGGCACCCACTTTGAGGGTAAAATTAGTAGGTGGACACTTCACAAAACCTCTCCAATGACCTCTTGCCAAGTGGCCTTCAGTCCAAGGTCCATGGGTCAACATTTGACCAATGTCCTAAAATAGAAATGACAGGTGACAGGAATTGACAGGTGTTGTCTTAAATTCATCTCATGAATTAAGATAAGATTTTTTTGAGCTGGACTGGCTCCAGTCAGACTGAGAGAAATCTTCTTAAGATTCTCTGGGTGAGTCAAATCACATTTGGCTCAATCAAGATAGAAAAGATTACACGAGAAGAAAGTTAGGCTCAATCGTGTGCTAGCACGATTTTCTTGAACCTAATTGGATCTAATCCAAATCAATCGAACTGGGCTAGCTCAATTGATGACATCCAAACCCTAACTCTTGTTTGTGTGACCCAGTTAGGTTTATTTTTGTATGATAATGAGACATGTCGTGATCTCATCATCGACATCATCGAAACTCCTTTTGATGGACCAGAACTCTTCTGATTCAGATAATTAGAATGATCGATCATCAAGATCATTCTAATTGCTCCCAAAATTCATCAGTGACACCTAGCAGTATATGGTGGCAACCCATCAAAAATAAAAACAAACCTCTCGATGCAGCTACCTATGTGATTGAGTTCCTCTATCATGAGTCCCGATTAAATTAGGGTTAAGGTGAACTCGTCAAACCCAACATCAGTCATATGCATCAATCGATTGATCTGAGTCCGATGTGAAACCCCAATGGAAAACTCTTTTCCATTATTTTACTCTGCCATGGCCATGGACTTAAGGACTCGATCTTTCGATCATCATAGGACTACTCCTCTTATCTACCGAGGTTGATAGATCCCATCTTGGTGCAATCTGGTTCCTACAATGAATATGCTACAGCCAACATACATCTCAGAATTTTGAATGGCTAGGAGATCGAGTTATGATGTAGTCAAACTATAACATACTCAAGGTGAACTGTCAATATACCTCAGGTCAAAGAACTAGACACACAGCTACAGCATCGAGCTAGTCATCGACAAGAAGGTAGATTTTCTTATGACTGCTCGAGGTGGTCATGCTCAGTACTCTCATTCTCAATGAATACCTGTACTCTCGCTCGATATCTCCACACCGTAGACTCAAGACACATCTACCCTAAGAAAGTAATCATACACCAACCTTCCGGATCGATCACCATTCTCGTGATGATCCTATGGTTAGGAGCTGTTTATGAGTTAGTTATGTAAATTCATGCCTTAAATTTTCAACTCTTAAAAATATGAATTAACATTTCTACTAACTCAAAAGATGTATCACAGATATAATGCACATAATGTGATAGTAGAATAATCCTTTTATTCATTTATAGTCAAAATTATAAATTTGCCCTTATATTTGTACAAGAATGTGTCAGCCAATCTGGCATCTAGGGAACACATCTAACATGCTGGTCTTAAATTTAACTAGAATATGGAGAATGATCCAAAAGCTGGCAACAGTGATTTCTATCATATGCTGAGAGATACTGATGAATCACAGCAGTCGGGATATAAAATACACACTGTATTATATGCTGTGTTAGAGCTATTGAACTTGAAGGTCGAGTTTAATATGACAGTCAACTGTTATGATAGAATGATAGTAATCATAAAAAAAATATTACTAAAGGATGAGAAGCTTGTTGGGAGTTTCTATGTTTCAAAAAAACTGGTGAAAGGGTTAGGCATGAGATTTCAAATCAAAGTATTGCTTTTTCTGTGGATTCGGCTCAACTCATTACTCTCTATATATTTTTAATTTTTAAAAATTAAAATTAATTTGATAATTAGGGTGTCCTAACGACAACATCACGAGCCTATCAATTTTTGGCATCATTACCGGAGAAGGTACCAGATTTCTTTGATTTTCTTATGAATATAGCTTGCTAACTTTTTTTGATTTTTTATCTTTCTTATAAAAAAAATAGAAAAAAAAAGAAGAAAAGAAGGGTGAAATGCTTCAAGTTGGTGTGATCGATCCTAACCCTAATCCTAAACTATTTTTTTAAAATATTAATTATTATTTTTTTAAAATTAATATAAAATTTACTCACATAAATCTAATAAAAATTACATGACAAGAGTAGAAACTTAATTGTTTAGAAACATTCATCATCTTAAATTTATTTTTGGTGATCACTGGAAATAAGATAAGCTTTCAAGTTTGATTAATTTTATGCATCTACTTTAGTTGCATAGAACCTCTTATTTGAAATTGATTGTGTATATTCATATTAAAACAACTTAAGGGCAACACTCATTAACAAGATAAGATGGAGATTTTATCACCCTTTCTTAGTCTAAAAATAATCAACCAGCATCCTGTATAAACCCAATCCTAATTAAAATTCAGTAGACGTTGACCCTTAAGATCAATTGAGTTCAGTTTGAATATTGGGGTGAAGTCAAGTGCAAAGTTAGTTTGGACTTATCTCTAAAATTGGTGTCTAAGACAAGAGATTACAAAGACTAAGCCTAAGTAGACTCGTGGTTATTTAATTGGTTCCTTTAGCTTACCTAGCCAATCTAATTGATATCTAAGGCAAGCAACGGGGGGACCCCCATGACCCCACCTCTTACCTAGCTAGTTGAAGGAAGTGAAAACAAATCCAACTTGCATCTAGATCAAGACACTCTATATCAAACTGTTAGATCTAAGAAATCCATAGATGTCCTAGGTTTAATTGCTTGCTAACTTGATTGCAATTAACACTTAACCACAACTAATTCTTCTCATCTATCATCTCTAGGTTACGACTTTCTTAAGGTTCTCATCTTTAAAACTTCTCTCTTTCTTTCTCTTCTCTTACCTTTCTCCCTCTTCTTAAAAAAAAAATTTGAACCACACACATTAGGGTTTGCATTAAAACATGCACAGTAGGAGATCTTTTAATCCTGACCTAGTTGAACCTAATCCTGAAGTTGAATGGCTAATTTACGTTAAACCTGAAAATCAAATGGCTGAAAATCTTGGAGAACCACCTAAGTAGATGAAAGAATATTTTATTCTTTCCACCTATAACCCATCGACTTGTATCCACTTATCTAATATCTTTGCAAGCCATTATAAGAGCAAGTTGACCACAATCTAGATATTCCCATCTTTCTATGGGAATACTAATGAAGATCCTTACAAACATCTAGATGAATTCTTAAAAATCTATTCCATGGTGAAGATCCAAAATTTTACTGATGATGCACTTAGACTGACCCTATTCTTCTTCTTACTTAAGGATAAAGCCAAATACTGGCTTGGCACAATAGAGAGACTGATCCGAACTTGGGCTGAAATACAGCATGAGTTTTTTAAGAAATTCTATCCTGTAGGTCGAACCAATAATATGAGGTGAGCCATCACTGGATTTGCTCTACTTTCAGGGGAACAAATTCATGAGTCATGGGAGAGACTTAAGAAACTTCTTAGAAAATGCCCACACTATGGTCTATCTAAGTGGCAAATTGTTCAAGCTTTCTATGAGGTTTTAGGTGACTAGTATAGATAGATGATTGATGCATCTTATGGAGGTACATTCATGAATAAGAGTGAAAATGAAGCCTATATCTTGTTTGAAACATTGAGTGAAAACTCGATCATCCATGCTTCATTATTTTTCTATGAAAAATTGATTTCTCACCAAAAATGGGCAAAAATTTTTGAGATCAAACAAACAAACTCTAATTCTAAGGCTAACTTGAACCCAATAGCTTAGAAATTAGATAAAGTCGACCTTCTTGCCTAGAAGTTAGATCAGTTCCTAACCTTAAGTCAACAATCTCCTACGCAATACATACCACCTTTCAATTATCAAGAGATTTGTTCTATCTATACTAGCCTAACCCATCATGTGAGTGAATGTCCCAGGGCTATACAGTTTTCACCTTTTATCCAAGAACAAGTTCAAGCTGCCCAAGGTTACTTCAAGCCTGTCAATGATCCATTCTCAAACATATATAATCCAGGTTGGAGGAACCACCCCAATTTTTTTTGGAGATCCTAATAGACTCAGGTTCAAATTCAAATTCCTCTGGTGCAAAACCTTCAAAATAGACCCCAATACCAGAATTATACCTATAATAGAGGTTAACCTAATCAGCCTACCCACCTACCATATCACAATCAGCCATCATACCCACCTCCTCAATAGATCAATCTAGCCGATGATAGATTTAATCAACTCCAATAATTGATTATAATCCAATAGTAATCTATCGTTAGGCTAGAAGCATAAATAGGATAGTTAGCTAAGTCTACTATGAGGAGAGAACTAGGTCAATTGCTTAGCTAACCGATACTAAATCTCATGAACAACCCATCCACCCACCAACCATCTGGACCTAATCATCAATTCAATATCCCCCTTAAGAATCCTCAATTTGAGAATATCAATGCAATTACTGACCTTAGAAGTAGTAGGATTCTTAAGGACCCATATCAAGATCAAGTGAGAGAGGCTAGTACTGATGCTAGCCAAAATGAGAACTTGAAAGAAGAGGTTAGTACTGAGACTAACCCAATAGAAGAACTTAAGCCCGAAATTAATACTGATGCTGGTTCCAATTTGAGTGAGAAAGATAAGGGAAGAAGAGAGCAGATGATTTACCTGAGTCATATAAACTTAAAGTCTCATTCCCTTCAGCCCTAGAAGCCAGTTCTTCTTGCAAAAAGTAAGGAGCATGCAATGAGGAACTAATAGAATTGTTTAAGTAAGTTCACATTAATCTACTCCTTCTCGATGTGATTCATCATGTTCCAGCTTATGCAAAATTTTTTAAGGAACTTTGCACACAAAAGCATGAACCGAGAGCAATAGAGAGAATTATGCTATTTGAGGATATCAGTGCAATCCTGTTGAACCCATTGCCTCAGAAAATGAAAGACCCTAATACTCCTTTGATTTCATGTGTTATAAGAGGCATCACCTTTGGCCAAGCCCTGTTAGATTTAGGAACTAGTGTCAACCTACTTTCAATCTCGATCTACAAAAAATTTGGGATAGGAGAACTGAAACCCATATCGATTATTTTGCAACTAGCTGATAGATCTGTAAAGATGCCATGTGGTCTGATCGAGGATGTCATAGTCAAAATAAACACATGCTATTTTTTTAGTAGATTTTTTCATACTTGATATGGAACCATCTCAAGAGCTGAATCAAAAACCTATAATTTTAGAACATCCATTCCTAGCCATTGCCAATGCCAATATCAATTATAAAACAGAAGCCATGGACATTTCTTTTGGAGATCAAAAGGTGAGAATTAACATTTTTAATGCCTTAAAGTATGCTCAAAAGGAGGAAAGCTATTTGATAATTGATCAGAGAGATGAGATAGTTGAAATCAATTCCTCTTTAGATTTGATGGAAGATGATTTTCTGGATGAGCCCATTAAAGAAACCCAAAATCAGGAGGTGAAAGCCTTGCCTGATTCACCTCATCTAGCACATTCATTATCTTGGTCAATAAGAAATGAGCCCTTACCTAAGCTAGAAACTGAACCTCTACATCCTTCAATTCAGGCCCCACCACAACTTGAACTAAAACCTTTGCCTGAATTACTTAACTACATATTTTTAGGATCTGAGAAAATCTTATCAGTAATCATTGCTTCTGACCTAACTCCTGAGTAAAAAAATTAATTGTTGAATATGTTAAAAACAAATAGAGAGGCCATAAGATGGATCATTACTGATTTGAAAGGCATTAGTTTGTCAATATGTATGCACCATATTTATACAAAGGACAGTGCCAAACCCATCCGAAAAATGCAAAGATGGCTTAACCCGAATGTGCAGGATATAGTCAAGAAGGAGGTAATTAAATGGTTAGATGCTGGTATCATTTATTTTATTTTTAACAGCCATTGGGTGAGTCCCACTCAAGTTGTTCTAAAGAAATCTGAACTCACGACTGTCCGCACTGACTGTGGGGATCTAGTGCCAACACAACTTTCCACTGGATAGCGTGTCTGTATAGATTATAGAAAACTTAATGCAGCCACCCATAAAGATCATTTCTCCTTATCCTTTATTGACCAAATCCTAGAGAGACTTCCTGGCCAACAATATTTTGGCTTTTTAGATGGATACTCAGGATACAATCCAATAGTAATCTATCCAAAAGATCAAGAAAAGATAACCTTTACATGCCCTTATGGAACTTTTGCTTTTCATAGAATGCCTTTGGGACTATGTAATGCACCCACGACCTTTCAAAGGTGCATGAAGTTAATATTTTTGGATATGGTAGGAGATTTCTTAGAGATATTCATAGATGATTTTTTAGTTTTTGGAGAATACTTTGCGATTTGTCTCAATAATTTGAAGAGAATATTAAAACGATGCATTGAGACCGATCTAGTTTTAAGTTGAGAAAAGAACCATTTCATGGTTCAAGAGGGGATCATCTTAAGGCATATTGTGTCAAAGAAAGGGATTGAGGTTGATAGAACAAAAGTTGAACTGATTTCTAAACTTCCTCTACCCACTTCTATCAAACAAATTTGATTTTTCCTTGGCCATGTAGGATTCTACCGTCACTTCATCAAAGACTTTTCTAAAACATCCCATCCTTTGTGTAATCTGCTCGCTAAGGATGTTCCTTTTAACTTTGATGAAGAATATCTTAAGGCTTATGAATTTTTGAGAGAAGCTGTGACCAAAGCTCCAATCATCCAATCTCTAGACTGGTCACTATCTTTTGAGATTATGTGAGATACTTCTGATTTTGCCATAGGATCTATCTTGGGCCAAAAGGTAAATAAATGTCTCATAGTGATCTATTATGCCAACAGAACTCTGAATGAAGCTCAAATAAATTATATCACAACTAAGAAAGAGTTATTAGCTATAGTGTTTATACTAGAGAAGTTTCGATCATATCTGTTAGGATCAAAAATTATGATTTATTTGGATCATACGGCTTTGAGATATCTGCTCTCAAAGAAAGATGCTAAATCATGATTGATTAGATGGATCTTACTACTATAAGAATTTGATATTAAAATTCAACACAAGAAGGGAACTAAAAATATTGTAGCAGACCACCTATCGAAGATCCTAGTCGAAGATTGTGAACTTGCATCAATTGGAGAATCTTTTCTAGATGAGCAACTTCTAGTAGTTTCACACATAAAGGCCCCTTAGTTTGAAGATATTGTGAATTACTTAGTAGTTGGATAAATTTCTAATGGCTGGTCTAAGAATGAAAAGAATCGATTCTTTGCTCAAATCAAATATTATTTTTAGGAAGATCTTAAATTTTTTTGAATTTGTGCTGATTAGATCATTCGTAGATGTGTTCCTGAAACTGAACAATTGAGTATCTTGAAATTCTATCATACTCTTGCTTGTGGAGGACATTTTTTTGGATGAAAAACTGCGGCCAAAGTACTACAAAGTGGTTTTTACTAACCCACATTATTTAAGGATGCTTATACTTTTAGCCAGAAATATCTTATATGTCAAGCTTTAGAAAACATTTCAAAGAAAGACATGATACCTTTGAACCTCATCTTAGTAGTTGAAATTTTTGATATTTGAAGAATTGATTTTATGGGACCCTTTCCACCCTTCAATGATTTTGAATAAATTTTGGTGACAATCGATTATGTTTCTAAATGAATTGAGGTAATGGCAAAACAAACCAATGATCATAAAATAATCATAAAATTTGTTCAAAGGATCTAGGTTCAGATTTTCATGTGCTATCATTAGCGATGAAGGTACCCACTTCACAAACTATCAGTTCCTAACACTGCTGTGAAAATATGGAGTCACACATAAGATAGCTACACCATACCGTCTGTAAACAAGTAGCCAAGTTGAAGTATCTAATAGGAAGATCAAGAACATCCTGTGAAAGACTATTAGGCCTAATCGTAGAGATTGGTCGGATCGATTGGATGATGCATTATGGGCCTATAGGATAGCTTATAAAAACCCGATTGGAATGTCTCCCTATAGATTGATCTATGAAAAAGCAAGTCATCTTCCGATGGAACTTGAACACAAAGCATATTAGATAATTAAGCAACTGAATTTTGATTTAAAATAAGCTGATTCCAATCGAATATTGCAACTGAGTGAATGGGATGAATTGAGATGAGAGGCTTATGAAAATTCATGAATTTATAAAGAGAAAATGAGAGTCTTTCATGAAAAACACATTTTAAGAAAAACCTTTGAGCCAAATCAACAAGTCTGGTTATTTAGTTTAAGGCTAAAATTATTTCTAAAAAAATTAAGATCTAAATAGGATGGACCTTACATAGTAAATCAAGTATTCCCATATGGTGCAATCAAACTTTATGATCCTAAATTTGAAAATATTTTTAAGATAAATGGCCAAAGATTGAAACCATATATTGAAGAGATGTCACTAAATCGAACTATTGATCAAGTAGCATTAACAGACCCATACTGAACCGAGCTACATTATATCTGACTGAAGATGATAAACTTAGCACTTTTTGAAAGGCAACCAAGCTTCTATTTTTTTTTGATATCTTTTGCATTTTGTTTAGGTTAATCGAGTCTTGCTTAATATCTTTTGTAGAGATTTGAAACCAATATTGGCTAAGTTGGAGGGAGAACCAATTTTGAAAAGATTTTTGGATCAAGTGATATCTTTATTTTTCTTTTTCTTTTCTTTGTATCCATCCTTTATTTTTCTTACTCCATTGAGGATAATGTCGATTAAGTTGAGAGGAAGAATAATAAAAATTTTTAAATTTTTAAGTCCTCAAATAAGTTAGTATTTAGCATTTAAGCATCTGATTATACTTAAGAATCGAGTTGAACCAAGCATTTTTTTAAAAAAAATTGACGTACAGACTAGAGAGTTTATGAGATATTGAGGGATCAGGTATTAAAAAAATCCAATAAAAAGTTAAGTTTAGAACTTAAATAGTTTTTTTTTAACATTTCTAAATTTTTCTACTAGCATCGAAGAAGGATTTACTTCTTATGGACTTGTGTATAGTAACTATACATTTCTTTATATATGTATAAAAAAAAAATTTAAGAACTTCATGCTAAGTAATCGGGCCTCTTTGCCTAAGTAAGTATTAAGTTTCATATCAAAAGGTATGAAGGGCAAAGAAGATTTATTGTAAAACTAGTTTTAACTCGTAACCTGTTTGATTCGAGCAAGTAAGTCCGAGGGATATTTTATATCTAGTGCTCTAAAGCCATTTGATTCGGGAGTCATTGATTGAAAACTCACTATATGGATTAAATAGAAAGCTTAAGGAGTTAAAACACTTAATAGCAGTATAACAATAAAAAAAAATCAATAAATGAAGGACAGAAGTAACAATATACTTGTCTATTTGAAGGTTAATGATTTAGAGATAAAGATAAGGATAATTTAAAAAAAATTAAAAAAGATTTATTATTCTTAGTTTAACTCCCATATTGATTAGTATTAATATCCCAATGATATACCTTACTCAAGCTATACTGAACATCGATGATCTTTTTGAAAATTATCTGGTGAAATTCGAAACTCTAAGTTAAATGGTTCTTAACTTTAAATTCTTTCTTTACTTGAGGATGAGCAAAGTTCAAGTTGGAGGGTGTGATAAGTCATATATTTATATATTTATTTTAAATATTTTTGGTAATTAATAGTACTAACATCTTTTAAAAAACCTAATTTTATAAATAAATTAGAACTTTTTATAAAAATAAATAATTTTAAAAATATAAAATTAGAGCATATTTATGAAAAATAGATGTCAAGTTAATTGAGTAATTTAAGCATCAAAATAAATGAAAAAATAATGAGCAATTTAATTCATATTTTTTTTTATTTTTCAGGCATAAAATTCGAGCAAATCAAGCAAAAATATCAAAACAATCATTTTAAATAGCCTTCGATGCACGGTGGACTAGCCGCCCGATCTATAGAATCAGGGGCATGGTCCACAGAAATTCAAGTGGTCCACAACATGGCTCATGGTTGGGCGGAAGGCTTTTGCATGATTGGATGGCTAAGATTGGTTGAAACATGCGATCGAACGTTCCGGAACATGTTTTACCATATCAATCAGTGGTGGCCCACAGCTGCTGCATGATCCAATGATTAGAAGCGATCCTGAGCGAGATCCGATGATTTGTATTCATTGCCGATGGGAGAACTAAATAGAAGAGAATTTTTTTCATGCAATTTGACTATCCAAAACCAATTTGAAGCCCGATCCGATGGTCAGCATTCTTTCTGACTGTGAATAGGAGATCAGGGGTGCGATCCGACAGTCCAGAGCCAATGTGATGAAGGATCTAATGGACAGCATTGAATTTGACTTTGATAAGGCACTGTATTGGAGCACGATCCCGGCTCCTCCCATGGATTTTGGGTGCAGTGGAACCAGCAACGAACAGATCTGGAGACTTCTGGACTCGATCCAAGGCCCTTGACGAAATCAGTCTGGTTGCTGTCTTCTTCGTCAGCCTTTCGTTCCAGATAAAGAATGCCTTTGAAATCACCTCTAAAAAAGTCAAGATCTAGTACCCCACCAGATCAGGCCTGGACCGAGGTCTTCCAATTCATAGATCTTGAATCGGGGTATTCTAGATAGGGAAGAAGGTAGATGGAGACAGACCTTACAGATCTGTCCTGCTGCAGCCTTTCTTGTAAATCTGTTGATGGAGATCTCACCCGCTCCTCAAATGACCTCAAATCAACTCCAGATCTGAGAGAAATTTGTATCAACCTCTTCTCAAGGGATTCTAGGTCTTGGACCTGATGCTTGGGTGGCTGCAAGAAAGGAGGGGAGCAATCTGGTTGGCGGCTGCAAGGGGGAAGGGGCTCGCGCCTCCTTGCTTTTCTTTCCTTTTAGGACCTGGCGGCAAGAAACCCTAGGGTTTCTTGCTCCTGGGGCATGGAGAAAGGCTGGAGAGAGAGGGAGAAAAAAGAGAGAGATTTGGGAGAAAGAGTTCTGTATTTTCTTGGCTTAATCAAACCTATACACAGTACATGTATATATAAACACAGGGTCAAGTGATCTAAACCCAAAACTCCCTTGACCAACTCTATAGGAGATTAGGTTAACCCAAGCCCATGTACACTCATGATTCGATCTAATCTCACCTATTCTGGGCCCAGACCTGGCCCATAAAGAGTTGGTCCCTTGAGGCCCACATAACCTAGACCTCAAGAACCCGAAAGGCCCACAGCCTTTCAACCTAGGGCCCAACTAGCCCTAGAGCCTCCATGAATCCCTCATGAATGATGGACCTTGGCCTTAGCCTTGGTCCCCTGGGCCTTGGGCACACCGTCTGAATCACAACAATCTCCACCTTGGTGTCCTAAGGCCTCAACCAGCTCCACTCTATCCTTGTGACTGTAGACCCATTTGCAGCCAATGGGCCTCTTCCCCTTTGGCAACTACACCAATCGCCATGTTTGGTTCTTGTGAAGAGACTGCATCTCCTCGGACATCGCCTGGACCCACCGCTCTCTGTCCTGGCTCTCAATAGCCTCCTGATACATATATGAGTCTCCATTCACTATCACCAGGGCATATGACAGCATCTCCTAGAAGCCATATCGGTCTGATTGCCTGATGGTCCTCTTGGGCTTGTGTAGGGCAACGCCGATATCAGTCTTCGGTCCAGCTCGCTCCTACTGGACCTCTCTCCCTCAATCATCCGTCCGAGTCCTCTCCACCTGTGGAGACACCTTAGGTAGGTTCTCCACCTGAATGTCATGTCCTCCCATAGTACCTGCAAGAGGCAAAATCAAAGAGATTAGCTGTCCAGTAGCACCCTGCTGGACCTCCTCCTGCTCCTGCGCTCCTCCATTCTTGCTCACCTTCGTAGGACTGACTCCTCATCAAAAGTCATATCCCGACTAATGATGACCTTTTTTTCTAAGGGATCCCACAGCCTGTATCCCTTGACTCCTCACAGATAGCCTAGAAACACCGTCTTGCGTGATCTGGCGTCTAGCTTGCTCCGCTCACCAGCTCCAATGTGCACATAGGCCGTGCACCCAAATACCTGTAGATGGCCCAGCCCAACTATCCTCCCAGACCACACCTCCTCTGGAAGCCTGCCATCCAACCTGGTGTGAGGTGACCTATTGACCAAGTAACCCGCTGCGTCTACTATGTCAACCCAGAACTCCTTTGGAAGCCCTGCCTGCAGCCTCATGCATCATGCCTTTTTCAGAAGTGTTCTATTCATCCTCTCGGCCACCCCATTCTGCTGTGGAGTCTCCTTAACTGAGAAGTGTCTTCTGATCCCACACTCCTCACAGTAGTCCTGGAACTCTCTGTTGGTGTACTCTCCGCCATTGTCTGACCTCAGACACTTCACGCTCCTCCCCTTCTCCTTCTCCACCTCAGCTCTCCAGATCTTGAACTTGGTGAAGACCTCTAACTTCTCTCTCATGAAGTAAATCCAGAGTTTCCTTGAGAAATCATCAATCAGGGTCATGAAGTATCTGGCCCCATTCCTAGCTAAAACTGGGGCTGGTCCCCATACATCCGTGTGTACTAACTCCAGAGGGGCTGCACTGCGGGCTGTACTGATGTTGAACTGAACTCTCCTCTGCTTTCTCATCTGGAAAGGTTCACAGATCTCTCCTGTAGCACCATCCTCCATATCAGAGATGAGTCCTCTCCTGCTCAACTCCCTCAGCCCCTTGTCACCCATGTGGCCTAGGCGGTAGTGCCACATCCTATAAGCACCCTGCTGGTCCTGTGCTGCAGCTGCTGCATCAGACTCTCCGGTCACCACAGATCCCTCCATGCGATAGAGGTTATTGTCCAACCTCCTACCTCTCATCACTACCGTAGCTCCATTGGAGATGTTCAGTACTCCACTTCTAGCCCTACTGCTGAAGCTGTATCTACTGCGCTCCAAGTAGCCTAGTGACACCAGATTCTTTTCCAGCTCTGGGATGTGCTTTACATTTGTCAATGTCCTCACAATCCCATCAAACATCCTCACCCTGACTGTCCCTATCCCAGCCACCTTGCAAGGATGATTGTCATCTAGAGTCACTGATCCCTCATCTGTCTTGGTGTATGTCGCAAACCAAGACCTGTGTGGTGTGTAGTGATGTGAGCACGCAGAGTCTAGTGTCCACTCCTCTGTGTAATGCCTGTGACCATCTGATACCACAAGTAGATCATCCTCCACCTGCTGCCCAGCAACTGCACTCACTGATTCTGAGCCACTTCTTTCTCCCTTCTTGCTCTTCCATAGTGGACATTCTCGCTTGAAGTGCCCGAACTCGTTGCACTTGAAGCATTTCACCTCTTTCTTTCCCTTCCTAGACTTGGACCGCCCTCTGGACTTGCTTCTGCCTCTGCCTCTACCTGTCCTCTCCCCTACTACCAAACCCTCCTAGGGAGCCCGATCTCTGGTCAACTTTTCTCTCTGCTCATTAGACCTCAGCACCGAGACCATGTCCTCATATTTCAGAGTCTCCTTGCCGTAGAGCAGTGTAGTCACCAAAGAGTCATACGATCTTAGTAGTGAACACAAAAGCAACAGGGACTTGTCCTCCTCATCTAGCTTCATCCCAATATTCATCAACTTCATGCACAACTGGTCGAACCTCTGAATGTGGCCAATCACATCAGATCCCTCCTGCATCCGAAGACTGTACAACCTCTTCTTCAGCATTAGCTTGTTGCACATATTCTTCCCCATATACATGGTGTGCAACTTCGACCAAAGGCCCTTCGGGGTCTTTTCTTCTAGCACTGAATACAACGCCGCATCCGCCAAATATCCTCTGATCACCGAGCATGCTTTCTTCTCCAACGATGCCCACTGTCTATCTGTCATTCCCTCAGGCTTCTCATCCAAAGCCTGATCCAAATCTGCTTGCACCAGAAGATCCTCCACCCGGATTTTCCACATGAAAAATTTTCTTTGCCATCAAACTTCTCGACATCGACCTTCATATTGCTGCCCATGACTGGATCCAAGCCAAACAAGCAATATAAAATTAAGAAGTGTAGAATATACCTTGATGGTACCTTGCTGAAAATTTTCAGCACTTGGGATCTTCAACTTCTCGTGCTTGGAACCACTTCCTCACCATCGTGGCTCTGATACCAACTATTGGAGCATGATCTTGGCTCCTCCCATGGACCTTGGGTGTAGCAGAACCAGCAATGAATAGATCTGGAGACTTCTGGACTTGATCCAAGGCCCTTGATGAAATCAACCTGGTTGCTGTCTTCTTCGTCAGCCTTTCGTTCCAGATGAAGAACGCCTTTGAAATTACCTCTAAAAAATTTAAGATCTGGTACCCAACCAGATCAGGCCTGGACCGAGGTCTTTCAATTCATAGATCTTGAATCAGGATATTCTAGATAGGGAAGAAGATAGATGGAGACAGACCTTATAGATCTATCCTGTTGCAGCCTTTCTTGTAGATCTGTTGATGGAGATCTCACCCGCTCCTCAAACGACCTCAGATCAACTCCAGATCTGAGAGGAATTTGTATCAACCTCTTCTCAAGGGATTTCAGATCTTGGACCTGATGCTTGGGTGGCTGCAAGAGAGGAGGGGAGCAATCTGGTTCGCGGCTACAAGGGGGAAGGGGCTCGTGCCTCCTTGCTTTTCTTTCCTTTTTAGGACCTGGCGGCAAGAAACCCTAGGGTTTCTTGCTCCTGGGGCATGGAGAAAGGCTGGAGAGAGAGGGAGAAGAGAGAGAGAGACTTGGGAGAAAGAGTTCTGTATTTCCTTAGCTTAATCAAACCTATACACAGTACATGTATATATAAACACAGGGTCAAGTGACCCAAACCCAAAACTCCCTTGACCAACTCTATGGGAGATTAGGTTAACCCAAGCCCATGTATACCCATGACTCGACCTAATCTTACCTATCCTGGGTCCAGACCTGACCCATAAAGAGTTGGTCCCTTGAGGCCCACATAACCTAGACCTCAAAAATTCGAAAGGCCCACAGCCTTTCAACCTAGGGCCCAACTAGCCCTAGAGCCTCCATGAATCTTTAGCCTTGGTCCCCTGGGCCTTGGGCACACCACCTGGATCACAACACACTGGGCAGTGATTTTTGGGCTGATCTCGTGTGTCCAAACAAGATCCAACGGCCAAAAGCAAGGGATACGGATTTGACACGATTTTGAGGATTTTTGGGACTCCGTTTGCTACCAGAAAAAAGTGAAAAATTCACCTACAAATAAGGAGGTTCGAGAATAAGAGAAAAAGTAGAGAAAAGTAGTGAAACAAAAAGAAAAAAAAATTAAGAGAAGTTTAGAGATCTAAGGAGAAGAAGGAGAGAAGCCAATTCACTCCATAGAGTATGAAGGAAGAAGGAGAGATCCTTAACCATCTTTTCGATGAGACTGCACTGATTAACTTCAAATTTTTATTATAATTTTATTTTATTTTATTATTTTTTTAAAATTTTTTATAATTAAATTTTAATTTTAATTAATGCAAAATTTACTTTCTTGCATTTTAAATTTTTGTCTTTTATTTCTATTGCTAAGATCTAATTAGTAGATCTTAGTACTAATTTATTTTTATATTTTTTAAATTTTTATTATTTATTTTTATTGTAAGTAGAAGGTAAGATCTAAATAGTAGATCTTAGTACTTGATTTATTTTTTATACTTTTAATTTTTTATTTTTTGACTTAAATTGCTTTCCTCAAAATTTTATTTTTTTTATAAATCAAAGATTTCAAATTAAAATACTACCTTCTCTGTAGATTCAACCCAACTCACTACTCTCTACATATTTTTAATTTTTAAAAATCAAAATTAATTTGACAATTATGGTGTCCTAACGACAACATCGCGAGCCTATCAATATATATATATATATATATGTATGTATGTATGTATGTATATCTTTAGAAACTATTTTTTTCTCTTGCCTTATCCTTCCTTGCTCCAATCTCATCCATCCATTCTTCCTTCTTCTTCATCTCATCCATCCATCTCCTAGCCCTTGTCCACATCATTAATCCCACATCGAAAAAATATAAAAACTTTCTTCCTCCTAACACCTATAAATAAAGGTCAATGTCTCTACTCTTAAACATCTGTCTCCACACCATACCTCTTGTAGGGACCTGCATGATAGATGGAAATACCTACCTTTTAAATTTTTTAGCCACCTTATTTCCACTTTCTTCTACCCTTCCAACACATGAGAAGGAGAGTCAACCGGGAGGAGGTGTGAGAATCAGAAGTGGAGCAAGCTCTGCAGAGGAAGACTATGAGAAGAAATCCTTGTTAGGTGATTTCTTCTTTTATTTTCGGAGAGTAGATTGATTCTTTAAACTTAAATCTTGTATTTTTTCTTTCATATAATTAGATAATCTTGTAAGCTTTTGAATTTCAATAAATAAATTTTAATTTTGCTTTCAAGATATTATGCTTAATATTATATGTTGTTAATCTTTAAATAGTTTATGTGTTTGTTGAGATGAATTGTGATCGGGAGATATAGTCCATGCTCAGACGAAATAGGCTACCTTAAGGATCAACACATAGATCTATTTGTTTGTTTGATTTAAGATTCTTCTTATGATTTAAGTTTGAATAGCTTATGCTTTAGGAAGATGGACTGTGATTAGAAGATATGATCCGTGCTCAGATGAGATAGGTTATGCTCGAACCTGAACATAAAAAATTTTAATTAATTGATCTAATTATTTTTAAAAGAAAAATATTTAGATTGTAGTTAAAGATGAAATCAAAACCTGAGACATTTTCCTACTTGAGATCTTTTCCTATCTGATATCTTGTTAGATTGTTATTTTTCCGCAACTAGTTAATTTTCTGATCATCGATATTTTCTAAAACAAATCTTTCTCTATTTTATTCATCATTGTTTAACTACTACTTAACCTTCTGATACCTGTGGAATCGACACCCAATGCACTCTATACTACTGTTTTATTTATTTGCATCAGGGTATTTTATCTTTGATCACTCTCATGATAAGAGTACATCAAAAATCATCTGTGTAAATTTAGATTTGCTATAGAACTAGCCATTAAAGCTATCAGCCATAATTGAGTTGACTCAAGATCAAGTAGGGATCGACTCAAGCAATCTATGAGTCAGCTCAACAGAAACAGAAGTCAACTTGAAGACTGGTCTATAAAATATGATTTTTTATCTTTCCTAAGAGAGTTGACTTAAGGCCAAATAGAATTCGACTTGAGGTCTGACATTAAAAGTTTTGTATTCTATGTGACTGAGAGAATCAACTCAACCAAAGTAGGGACCGACTCCTAGTCTATGCCACTTCACATATGCATGCCAGAGTCAACTTTTTGAAACTAAGAGTCAGCTTTTAATCTTTTCCTCTTGATTTTTTATAATGTGTTTTCACTATTTAGCTTTCTTTGGTTCTAATACTTGTCATTTGATAATTGCTTTGAAGAATGATTTTAGCTTTCTAAAACATTCTTCACAAGAACTTCAACAACTGATTATTACCAAAATAAGTATTAAAATATTTTGTATTTATCAAAATCAATCCTTGGATCAATACAACTTTTTCTCTTTTAAAATTATTTTTAAGCAAAAATTTACTTAATTCTTCATACCAAGTGTGGGTTGCTTATTTTAATCCATACAATGCTTTATTAGGTTTAAAAATATGGTTTGAAAATTTATGATTTTCAAAACTAGGAGGCAGTTCAATATAAACTTTTTCTACAATATATCCATTCAAAATATCCACTTTTAACATCCATTTCAAAGGGTTTGAAATTTATATAGCAAGCAAATGTAAGAAGTAACCTAATGTTTTTTTAATCAAGCTACTAATATAAAAGTTTCTTCAAAATCAATGCCTTATTCTTGATTCTACCCTTGTGCCACTAACCTAGTCTTACTCCTAACTAAATTTTCTTATTTATTTATATTCCAATTATTTTAGCTGGGTTTACAATCAACCTAGATTATTTTGCATAGGTTCACCAACTAAAACCATCCCAACTAAGTCTCTCAAGGCTTAGTTAATACAGCCATCCAGTTTAGGACTTGGGCAAACCTCTCCCATAAGTTTCCATCATAAGAACTTTTAAAGAAACTAAGGAATATAAGAAGGGATTGAGTTAAATGACCTATTGCATAAGAAGAAAAAACTCATTGTAGTTCAGTTGAAGTCAAAGTAGATTGCTCTTTAATGCTTGACTACTTCTCTATAATGCATACGTGGCTCTTGAATGACTACTGTTGGGTACAAAATACCCCAACAATCGAAGTTTGCACCAGGAGTGACCCTCCGGGGATTCTGCCAACTTCCAACCTTCGATGAAATCTTTCCGAACCTCTCTGGCGGTCGAGCCTCCACAGCACTCCCGAGTTCTGCCGATGGATAAACCCCCACCAGCGTCGACCAGATTCTTCACGACAGACGGACTGCTACGGGAGCCGAGCTTCGTCCCCGACTTTGGCTACAGGAAGACTTCGTCCGGACTCCTACAGAAGCCGGGCTTCGTCCCCGACTTTGACTACAGGAAGACTTCGTCCGGACTCCTACGGGAGCCGGGCTTCGTCCCCGACTTCGACTACAAGAAGACTTCATCCGGACTCCTATGGGAGCCGGGCTTCATCTCCGACTTCGACTACAGGAAGACTTCGTCCGGACTCCTATGGGAGCCGGGCTTCGTCCCCAACTTCGACTACAGGAAGACTTCGTCCGGACTCCTACGGGAGATGGGCTTCGTCCCCGAATTCGACTATAGGAAGACTTCCTCCGGACTCCTACGGGAGCCGGGCTTCATCCCCGACTTCGACTACAGGAAGACTTCGTCCGGATTCCTACGGGAGCCGGGCTTCGTCCCCGACTTCGGCTACAGGAAGACTTCATCCGGACTCCTACAGGAGCCGGGCTTTATCCCCAACTTCGGCTACAGGAAGACTTCGTCCGGACTCCTACAGGAGCCGGGCTTCGTCTCTGACTTCGGCTACAAAAAGACTTCATCCGGACTCCAACGGGAGCCGGGCTTCGTCCCCGACTTCGATTACAGGAAGACTTTGTCCGGACTCCTACGGGAGCTGGGCTTCATCCCCGACTTTAGCTACAGGAAGACTTCATCCGGACTCCTACGGGAGCCGGACTTCGTCCCCGACTTCGGCTACAGGAAGACTTCATCCGGACATCTACGGGAGCCGGGCTTCATCCCCGACTTCGACTACAGGAAGACTTCGTCCGGACTCCTACGGGAGCCGGGCTTCATCCCCGACTTCGACTACAGGAAGACTTCGTCCGGATTCCTACGGGAGCCGGGCTTCGTCCCCGACTTCGGCTACAGGAAGACTTCGTCCGGACTCCTACGGGAGCCGGGCTTCATCCCCGACTTCGGCTACAGGAAGACTTCGTGCGGACTCCTACGGGAGCCGGGCTTCGTCCCCGACTTCGACTACAGGAAGACTTCGCCCGGACTCGTACGGGAGCCGGGCTTCGTCCCCGACTTTGACTATAGGAAGACTTCGCCCGGACTCCTACGGGAGTCGGACTTCATCCCCGACTTCAACTACTGGAAGACTTCGTCCGGACTCCTACGGGAGCTGGGCTTCGTCTCCGACTTCGACTACAGGAAGACTTCGTCCGAACTCCTACGGGAGCCGGGATTCATCCCCGACTCCGACTGCAGGAAGCCTTCACCAGACTCCTGCGAAAATCGAACTTCATCTACAGAAAGCCTCTGACTGGGCTCCTACAGTAAATAGCCCTCGTCTATAGTACTAACGCCCAAGGCACCCAACGGTAAACGGCCCGTCAGCAACATCCGAGCTCCTTTCAGAGGGATAGCTGCCTCTCTCTGTCAGGCGCATCAATCGAGCTTCGACCGACAGGCCTGGACTCCTTGGCTGGCCGCAGTAACGGCCACAACTTTGCTCCACTTCCTACGACAGATTTCGTGCGGCTCCATCACTCCCTGGCTGGCCGCAATAATGGCCATGATTCTGCTCCACCTCCTGCGACGGATTCTGTACGGCTCCACCACTCCCTGATGAGTCGCGACAACGGACGTCGCTCCACTCTCTGCAACTGACTCCACATGGCAAGCCATGGTGATAGCCACGACTCCCCCCATTACTCTTCATAATAAACTCTTCCTGGCCCCGAGCGGCCCACTATTATGCGGTTACAAACGTCGCTATCAATCCGTTGCTCCCTCTGCCTATAAAAAGGGGACCCCAGATACGTTATTCTCTAAGCTCTAATTTTCTATCCAAAAACTCTGCTAAAATTTTCATTCGAGCACTCCATTCTTGTTGAGGCAGAGAACTGACTTGAGCATTGGAGGGTCTTGTCGGAGCAACCCCAACTCTGGTTTAGGCTTCTTTTGCAGGTCCAGGTGGCGACCGCGACTCCCTCGACTCCAGCTTCTCCGACGCAGGTGGATTTTTGCACCAACAGGATTGGTGCTAGAAGGAGGGCGTGTCTTCGTAGTACCCTTGTTCTTAAAGGAGCACTCAATGGGACCACCTCCGATCATCTTTTCCGGCATCCTCTCCTCCTTCCCCCACTAGATCTTCGCTCGATGCCTTTCCGTGAGGCATCCATATGGCGACCCACGGCCTCTGTGGTCAGATCTCAGGCTCTGACCTCGCCTCCAGTTTTCCAGACTCCTCCTCCGGCAACGGCCGCCGGCATGGAGCAGTCAGATAATCGGCCTCCGACGGATTTCGCCAACACCATCTCGGAGGAATCCCGACGGGGAGCGACCGGCGTATTGGTCGGACCTCCCAAGAAACAAAAGATCGAGGAATCCATAACTTTCACTGAAGAAGATGCTCGGAGAGTTCAATTTTCTCATAACAATGCAGTTGTGGTTTCCTTGAATATAGCTGATTACGATGTCCGCCGCATTCTAGTTGACAATGGAAGTTTGGCCGATATTTTGTTCTACGATGCTTTCTCAAGAATGTCCATCCTTGACGGCCATTTGGGGCCGATTAGCTCCCCTCTGGTAGGGTTTACCGACGATGCTGTCCCGGTGGAGGGAGTAATAACTTTGACTGTAGCTGCGGGTCGATATCCAAAACAATCCAGAGCTCTGGTGAATTTTTTGGTGGTGAAGGCGCCGTCGGCCTACAATGCAATCCTCGACCGACCTGGCCTCAACGCTCTCCGAGCCGTCGTGTCAACCTTCCATTTAAAATTGAAGATCCCTACCAACCAGGGGGTCGGAGAAGTCAGGGGAGACCAAGCCCTGGCCAGACACTGCTACAACATAGCCTTGCAAAGAAGTGACCAATCCGACCTCTGTCCAGTTGATGGGCTGGACGCCCGCGACGACCTCACTGAGGAGAGAGGCGGCCCAATCGAAGATCTGATTTCGATCCCTTTGAACGACGGGAATGCGGAGCATGTGGTGAAGATCGGCTCCAACCTGGGGGAAGAGGTGCAGGTGCATCTCGTCGATTTTCTATGAAAGAATGTGGACATTTTCACTTGGGTCCCAGCCGACATGTCGGGGATTGACACGAAAGTCATGGAGCACCGTCTGGCCATCGATCCAAAGCATCGACCGACGAAAGAAAAAATTCGAGGTCATGCACCGGAGAGGCAGAAAGCGATAGCCGAGGAAGTGGACAAACTCCTGAAAGTCGGGTTTATTAGGGAAGTCAATTATCTTGACTGGATTTCCAACATTGTCCTAATCAAAAAGGCAAACGGCAAGTGGAGGATGTGTATAGACTTCAAAAAGCTGAATAAAGCCTGCCCAAAGGACAGCTACCCTCCACCCAGAATTGATCAACTGGTGGATGCGACCTCGGGCCATGAGCTTCTTACCTTCATGGATGCATTCTTCGGCTATAACCAAATCAGGATGGCGCCGGAAGATGAAGAAAAGATCGCTTTCATTACTAACTGTGGCCTTTACTGTTACAGATGCCTTTTGGCCTCAAAAATACAGGTGCGACCTATCAGCGGCTGGTGAACAAAATCTTCAAGCAGCAGATCGGCCGCAACATGGAGGTCTACGTGGACGACATGCTCATGAAAAGAAAATCTTCCATGAACCACGTCGCCGACCTCGAGGAGACCTTCGGTGCCCTCCGAAAATATAAGATGAAGCTGAACCTGACTAAATGTGCTTTCGGAGTGACCTCGGGGAAGTTCCTAGGCTTCATGGAGTCGGGACGCGGGATTGAAGCCAATCCAGAGAAAATTCACACCATCCAGGAAATGGCCGCCCCGAAGTCGATAAAAGAGGTTCAATGCCTTACAGGGAGGGTAGCAGCCCTGAATCGCTTCGTCGCGAGGTCGGTCGAATGGTGCTTACCCTTCTTCCAAATCCTCAAGCGGCCGAAGAACTTCTATTGGACCCCTGAGTGCCAACAGACATTCGAAGAGCTAAGAAGCTACCTCGGCTCACCTCCATTGTTGGTGAAGCCCGAGCCTGGAGAGGAGCTATTTTTATACCTGGCGGTCTCCCCTATGGCTCTCGTAGCAGTCCTTGTTAAGGAAGAGGTGAAAATTCAACGATCGATCTACTACGTCAGTCGTGCATTGAGAGATGCCGAAACCAGGTATATTAAATTAGAGAAACTAACTTATGCCCTGTTGATTGCAGCCCGGAGGCTCCGACGCTACTTCCAAGGGCACACCGTAACATTACTCACCGACCAGCCGATCAAGGTGATTCTGCACCGGGCAGATGCCTCTGAGAGGATGGCGAAATGGGCGATCGAGCTCACCGAATTTGACATCAACTATCGACCCAGACCGGTGGTAAAAGCCCAGATATTGGCAAATTTTATAGTAGAGTGCACTATCTCGGAGGAGGCCGAATCGGAACAGGGTGAAATGGACGACCCCGAGCCCCGACCGAACTCCCCTGAAGAAGAGGCCGACCTCCCTAGTTGCTTTTGGGCCCTCTACGTGGATGGGTCTTCCAACATGTCGGGCGCAGGCGCAGGCCTGATCTTGATCAGTCCAGAGGGGATCGTCGCGGAGTACGCTCTGCGTTTCGAGTTCCCCGCAACAAACAATGGAGCTGAATATGAAGCTCTGATCGCAGGGTTGAGGATTGCCAAAGAATTGGGAGTAGATCGGCTCCAAGTTCACAGTGACTCCCAATTGGTAGTGGGACAAGTCAATGGAAACTACGAAGCGCGGGAGGACAGCATGGCTAAGTATCTTGAAAAGGTAAAGGAGCTCGTCCCCGCCTTTAGTAGCTTCCACATCAGGTAGATTTCGAGAATGGAAAATACCAAGGCTGATCTTCTCTCCAAACTGGCTACGTTGGCTCCGGCTGAATTGCCTAAGGGTGTTCTCTTTGAAGTTCTGAAGTGCCCAAGTATGGAAGAATCGCAGCCCGTTATGGAAATTGATCACGAGCCCAATTGGATCGACCCACTGATGGCATATCTCAGGGATGGAGTTCTCCCTCATGATGCAAAAGAAGCTCGAAAGCTCAGAAATCAAGCCTCCTGATACATCATTTATGAGGACAAGTTATACAAGAGATCATACTCTTTGCCCCTTCTAAAATGCCTCCGGCCTTCGGAAGCTGAATGTGCCTTGTGGGAGGTGCATGAAGGAATCTGCGGAAGCCATCTGGGGGCTAGATCTTTATCCCACAAGTTGCTCCGCTAAGGATATTACTGGCCGACAATGCATCATGACTCGATTGAATACGTCAGAAAGTGTGACCGATGTCAGAGATATGCCAACATCCAGAGACAGCCCGCCACTGAGCTTACACCCTTGAGTGCCCCATGGCCTTTTGCGCAATGGGGGATGGATATCCTTGGACCCTTTCCTGTGGCGTCGGGGCAGAGGAAGTTCCTCCTGGTAGTGATTGACTACTTCACCAAGTGGGTCGAAGCCGAACCACTGGCAAAAATCACAGAAGCTAAAGTGCAAGATTTCGTCTGGAAGTCAATCGTTTGCAGGTTCGGCCTGCCAAGAACCCTAATCACTGATAATGGGCGACAGTTTGCAGAAGCAAGATTCGCTGAATTCTATGAAGATCTAAACATCTCCCACAACTTCACATCAGTAGCCCATCCTCAGGCGAACGGCGAAGCTGAAGTGACCAACAGAACCCTGCTGCAAGGGATCAAGACAAGGCTCGAAAAGACGAAGGGAACTTGGGCAGATAAACTTTATCATGTACTGTGGACGTATCGAACTACCCAAAGACTGCCCATGGGGGAGACCCCCTTCGCTCTAGCCTTCGGAACGGAGGCTGTTATCCCAATTGAGCTTAAACTCCCGTTGGCACGAGTCGTAGCATTCAACGAACATCATAATTTGCAAGGTCTTAAAGCCAACCTTGACTTACTGGAAGAAAAGTGGGAGGTAGCTCAAGTTCGGATGGCAGCCTACAGACAGAAAGTCGCCCGCTATTATAATTCCTGGGTCAAGAATAAAGTCTTTAGAGCAGGAGATCTAGTGCTTCGACGAGCCGCTGTCTCGCAACCTCAGGATCGAGGGAAGCTCGCCCCAAATTGGGAAGGCCCGTACGAAGTCAAAGAAGTAGTCCGGCCTGGAACTTATTACCTCAGGGAGCTCGGAGGATCAGACCTCCCGTGACCATGGAGCTCGAAAAACTTACGAATGTATTACCGATAACTTTATTTTAAATAAAAATTTCATATCTACATGTCTCATCTCTTGGCACAAGCCTATATCGACAGGACAGTCAAAACAAACCGTGTCGGGAGCAGGAGGAGAACTTCATCTTGACAAAATCGAAGGCCCGGTTCTCCTTAGACTGGATGGGGGGAGAGGCCAAACAGTGCCCATATGTGCCCCCACAGCCCTGTTAGGGACAGGAGGAGGACCTCGTCCTAACTTGAGCAAAGTCGAGGGCCCGGTTCTCCTTAGATCGGATGGGGGAAGAGGCCAAACAGTGCCCATATGTGCCCACACAGCCTTGTTAGGGATAGGAGGAGGACTTTGCCCTAACTTGAGCAAAGTTGAAGGCCCGGTTCTCCTTAGACCAGATGGGGGGAGAGGCCAAACAGCACCCATATCTGCCCCCACAGCCCTGTTAGGGACAGGAGGAGAACCTAGCCCTAACTTGAGCAAAGTCGAAGGCCCGATTTTCCTTAGACCGGATGGGGGGAGAGGCCAAACAGCACCCATATGTGCCCTCACAGCCCTGTTAGGGACAGGAGGATGTTGCTCCTAGATTGATTTTGATGATTACAAAGCAGATTGAAGGGATACCAATATTTTTATTTGAAAAAGTCTTTGTGCTCTTCAGGGGCAAAATTATAATTTTACCAAAACCCTGATTTAATAGTATCATTTGGTAAAGCAAAAGATTTGTGATCTATTGATAAAAATTTTATTATTTTTGGACTTGTATTTTTGAAGTTATGCATGTTTGAATTCCATGAGTCGACTCATGAGTCAGCTCATAGCACAATGAGCAGCTTGGCACGTTGAATTTTGACTTGGCACGCTGGATTTTTGGCTTGGCACGGCCTATGAGTCGACTCATGAGTCGACCCACAAGGCATGAGTCGACTCATGAGTCGACTTCTGCAGTTTTGGGCCAAAATTTCCAGAAACCCATTTTCTGGTTGTTGCAACAGAGGTCGACTCATGAGTCGACCCCTGCGATGGAATTTCTCCGCAACGGCTAGTTTTTAACCCATTTTAAGTGCTTTAAATGCTCATTTAATGTGCTCTAACGGCTCTTTTTCTGCCTAGAATATTTTCCTCTATTTCTTAAAGCTATAAAAGGTTTCAAAAGGTGGAAAACAAGAAAGAGATAAGCAAGACATTAAGAAGAGAAAGAAAGAGATTTGAAGAGCATTCAAGAGAGCATTTAAGAGCATTCAAAAGAGAAAGGGTTTCTCAAGCCTACTTTTTAGCCCTAATCAAGAGCTCATTTAAAGCCTTCAAGAAGCCAACAATCAAAGCTCACCAACTCCTCAAGCTCTCAATCAATTCCCATCCAACTTTGAGGAAATCCAAAAAGGGGCTTCTTCACTTGAGTAAAGTGTATTTAAAGTTATATTCGCTCATTAAAGGAGCTTTTCTTATACTTATTTGTGCTATAAACTATTTTACTCTTTGTGAGTGATTGTTTTTGTTTTGGAGGGGTTCCAAAACAAGGGAAGGTTGATCCGAACCTGAAATCGGAGTGTATTGGGTTGGTTTGTACCCGAGAAACAAGTGGACTAGCTTAGGATAGCTAGTGTCGGAGTTTCTGACGTTTGTATTCGGGTTGAATACAAGTATAGTGGATTGAAATTCCCAAGTAGGAGCTTGGGGAGTGGATGTAGGTGCAAGGTCGGCACCGAACCACTATAAATCCTTGTGTTTGTGGTGTGCATAATTGTTTCTCTTTAACTCTTCTTTATTTCCTTGCTTTCTTCCCTTTAGACAAATTAATCTTGAACTAAGGTTTTTCTCCTCATTCATTTAGCTATTGACAAACTTTTTTCACAAGTCATTAGTTAAGTTAAAATTTTTAAAAAACCTAATTCACCCCCCCCCTCTTGGGTTGCATAGCTGGGCAACAGAGGAGAACCTCGCCCTAACTTGAGCAAGGTCGAAGGCCCGATCACACTTAGACCGGATGGGGGGAGAGGCCCCGCAACACCCATATGTGCCCCCATAGCCCCGTTAGCGATAACAGGAGGACCTCGTCCTAACCTGAGCTAAAATCGATTACGTCAGAAATAGGGGAAGAACCCTGTCCTAACAACATTAAGGTCTGGTCATTCATGATCGGATGGGAAAAAGGAGACCTTCCCAGCGGCCCCTTCATGCTCTCGCAACCCCACCAAGAGTAGAGGGAAAACCCCCACTCGAAAAAGAAAAAGGAGAAAGGGGAGGGGAGTTAAAAAGGAAAGCGACGGACTGTATCAGCGACGAATGAAAAACAAACGGCATCAAAGATGCAGGGAACCTCATCCCAGCAAGGATTGGGATTCTTATCAAAAACCCCAGCCTTCAAGAAAGCCCTCAACGTAAGCTCGAGATAAGACGACTTCCTCAGGGTGACAAGAAGCTCGGACCTCCGAGCTCGAACTCTGAAAGAGGGCGTCAAACCCGAGCGGCCCCGGACAAATCTGCGGCCATGGACGAAAGGATGGGTCAATGCGATGGCAATCGGGTACCTCCGAATGTCATCGATTTCAAGCAAGGCAAAAGCCGAAAGAAGCTCGGCAAGCGATAATTCAACACATGAGTAAAAGAGGTAGCGAAAGATTCTCTTCTCATGTTATTTATTAAATATGCATTACAGAGCCATTAAGGCTGAAGAAGAAGGATGATTGGAAAAGTGAGCCGACGCGGCAACGATCAGCGACCTCCGAATGATGTCGAAAAAAAAAAAGAAGAAGAAGAAAAAAAAAAGAGAGAGAAAAAGAAAAAGAAGGGAATACAACAATAACAATGGTAAATGAAAGAAGTTCGGCAGGCAGCAATTCGACGCAAAGTGCGGACGAACTAACAAAATCTCCTTCTCATTCTTGATTAACAAAGTTGTACGTTACAAGGCCCTGGGGGCCGAGAAAAAAAAATATTACTACAAAACTCAAAAGGAACACATTGGAGACCACTTCGAGCTCCCAACTTCTCCTTCCGGTTCCATCCTTCTCGACAGTATTTTCCAGTGCGTGTGATAAATCCCTCAGCTCTCACCCCCCACCTCGTTCTGCTCCATCGTCGAAACCCCAGCTCTAGGGGGAAAAGGGGGGGATAGAATTCAAGGGGCAGCGACGGCAACGGCAGCGGCGACGACGACCTGCATCAAGAAGAATCGGAGGCACCCGGGAGGTCGCGATGGTGTCAGAGGCATGCACCACCACCGTGTGCTCCACGACAACCACCGTCCTAGGTACTCCGGCAAGGTCGGCATGCGCTACTTCCACCGTCCTCGCAACAAGTTTTACTGCCCTGCCGTCAGCACTGACCGCTTCTGGTCCCTCGACCTCGACGACATCAAGAATCCCGCCACAGCTTGTGATGACAACTCTGCCCCCTTGACCGGTGTCACCCCGTTCAACTACTCCAAAATTCTCAGATGGAACGCGCTCACTGGTTGTCCCCGTTATTAAATCCCTATTGTTGAAGAAATTCTCCCTCGAGCCCCCTTTGAGGTGATGGAAACCCTCAGTGACAGTTCGACAGTCGGAGAATTTGCAGGCCGCTGTTTTCTCCCTCATACTCCTCTCGGTCCGTGGCATCCTCTCGAGGTTGGCCTCCAGGGCAGAAGCCCCGACAGGAGAACCCCCCGAAGGGGCTCGGAAGACTGAAGGCGGCGGGGAGCCGGTGGAGATGGCAAAAACTGGTGCGAAGAGTGCTTGGAGTCAAGAAGGGTGCCGATGGGGGTGGCTAAACTCTAAGGCGGAAGAAGGGCGCCAACTCCCAGGTGAAGTGAAGCCTCAGGAGGGAAGGAGGGGGCTTAAATAAGCGACGGGGCCTGGCGCAGTTATGGTGGCGGATATCCCTAAGTGCACCAGTGCCCGCCACGTGTCCCACTCACCACGACGTAGGGCTGACCACTGGCGGGACCATTATGGTGTGGCGCTTGGGACTACGCTCTGGTGGAAATTTTGAAAGGACCCTTCGGATCACCCCGGTTGGAAAAAGGCTTCGGCACGCACGCATTAAATACCAAAATATCTGAGGGCGATCGTGCACAGGATTCAAGGGGACAACTTCGGCTGTGAAGTTTCTTCGTACTTCCTCCATTTGAAACTCGAACTCGAAAGTAGGGAGACTGGTGTTGGGTAAAAAATACCCCAACAGCCGAAGTTCGCGCCAGGAGTGACCCTCCGGGGATTCTGCCAACTTCCGACCTTCGGTGATATCTTTCCGAACCTCTCTGGCGGTCGAGCCTCCGCAGCATTCTCGAGTTCTACCGATGGATAAACCCCCACCAGCGTCGACCAGATTCTTCACGACAGACGGACTCCTACGGGAGCCAGGCTTCATCCCCGACTTCGGCTACAGGAAGACTTCGTCCGGACTCCTACGGGAGCCGGGCATCGTCCCTGACTTCGACTACAGGAAGACTTCGTCCAGACTCCTACGGGAGCCGGGCTTCGTCTCCGACTTCGGCTACAGGAAGACTTCGTCCGGACTCCTACGGGAGTCGTGCTTCATCCCCGACTTCGACTACAGGAAGACTTTATCCAGACTCCTACGGGAGCCGAGCTTCGTCCCCGACTTCGACTATAGGAAGACTTCATCCGGACTCCTATGGGAGCCGGGCTTCGTCCCTGACTTCGACTACAGGAAGACTTCATCCGGATTCCTAGGGAGCCAGGCTTCATCCCCGACTTCAGCTACAGGAAGACTTCATCCGGACTCCTACGGGAGCCAGGCTTCGTCCCCGACTTCGGCTATAGGAAGACTTCATCCAGACTCCTACGGGAGCCGGGCTTCATCCCCAACTTCGACTACAGGAAGACTTCGTCCGGATTCCTACGGGAGCCGGGCTTCGTCCCCGACTTCGACTACAGGAGGACTTCGTCCGGACTCCTACGGGAGCCGGGCTTCGTCCCTGACTTCGACTACAGGAAGACTTCGTCCGGATTCCTACGAGAGCTAGGCTTCATCCCTGACTTCGGCTACAGGAAGACTTCGTCCGGACTCCTACGGGAGCTGGGCTTCGTCTCCGACTTTGACTACAGGAAGACTTCGCCCAGACTTCTACGGGAGCCGGGCTTCATTTCTGACTTCAACTACAGGAAGACTTCGCCCGGACTCCTATGGGAGCCGGACTTCGTCCCCGACTTCGACTACTGGAAGACTTCATCCAGACTCTTATGGGAGTCGGGCTTCATCCCCGACTTCGACTACAGGAAGACTTCGTCCAGACTCCTACGGGAGCCGGGCTTCGTCCCCGACTCCGGCTGCAGGAAGCCTTCGTCCGGACTCCTGCGAAAACCGAACTTCATCTGCAGAAAGCCTCTGACTGGGCTCCTACAGCAAATAGCCCTCACCTATAGTACTAACGCCTAAGGCACCCAACGGTAAATGGCCCGCCAGCAACATCCGAGCTCCTTTCAGAGGGATAGCCGCCTCTCTCCGCCAGGCGCATCAACCGAGCTTCGGTCGATAGGCCTGGACTCCCTGGCTGGCCGCAGTAACGGCTACGACTCTGCTCCACTTCCTGCGACAGATTTCGCACGGCTCCATCACTCCCTGGCTGGCCGCAATAATGGCCACGATTCTGCTCCACCTCCTGTGATGGATTCTGCACGGCTCCACCACTCCCTGATAAGTCACGATAATGGACGCCGCTCCACTCTTCGCAACTGACTCCTCGTGGCAAGCCATGGTGACAGCCACGACTCCCCCCATTACTCTTCATAATAAACTCTTCCTGGCCCCGAGTGGCCCACTACTAGGCAGTTACAAACGTCACTATCAATCCGTTGCTCCCTTTGCCTATAAAAAGGGGACCCCAGATACGTTATTCTCTAACCTCTAATTTTCTATCTAAAAACTTTACTAAAATTTTCATTCGAGCACTCCATTCTTGTTGAGGCAGAGAACTAACTTGAGCGTCAGAGGGTCTTGCCGGAGCAACCCCAACTCCGATTTAGGCTTCTTTTGCAGGTCCCGACGGCGACCGCGACTCCCTCGACTCCAGCTTCTCCGACGCAGGCGGATTTTTGCACCAACAACTACTAAATATGTACTTAGGGATACTTAATCAGTAAATACTCTTAATTTCTCTTAAAAAATTGAATGCACTCTTGAATGATGATTGGTGGGCTCTAAGATTTTAATTCACTATTCATTACTTTTATCTTGCTTCCTAATTTGATTTCATATCTTTTATAGGTTTAATTTTGGTTGGAAATAATAATCTAGCCATTATGGAAGCCAAAATAGCCATTGGAGTTGAGTTTTGCCCATTAGAAGTTGTCAGAGAAACTAGCTGCTAGGCTGTCACTTGTAGAGTAGCCGACATGTTTGTTTTAGGAGTGGACTCATTTCACTCTCAAGTCAGCTTATGAAAACTGCATTTTTGGTCATTCTCTATCTTTCATTTTGGAGTTGGCTCATGCAGAACCAAGAGTCGACTCATTAACCTCTAAATTTTGGGCACTTTCTATCCTTTGCCTGTGGTCACTCTGGAATCAGCTCTTGCAGAACTTCTAGTTGACTCATGAAACATGCCCATTTCTTCCAACATGTCGGAGTTGACTTATATATTTTTGGGAGTCAACTTGAGAGACATTCAAAAATATGGGTTCTTTGTATCTATCTACGGTCATTCGGGGTTAACTTGTAGTATAAGGAGTTGACTCCTAAAAGCTAAAACTTGTAAAATTTATCCTAGAAATCCTTTTGACTTGGCTTATTTGAGAGGCTTCCTTTATTAAGTGGATTATTTTGATTTCATGAGAAGTCCTACAACCATTTTTAAAGTACTTTATTAGTAACATTTGTACACAAATATTTTTATTATCACCAAAATCAAAGCCTTGGATCAGCAAACACATAGAGGCCTGATAAGTCATCTATTTTTGCATTTATTTATGGTACTAATATCTTCTAAAAAATCTAATTTCATAAATAAATTAATTTTTTTTATAAAAATAAATAATTTAAAAAAAATATAAAATTATAGCATATTTATGAAAAATAGATGTCACACTAATTGAGTAACTTAAGCATCAAAATAATGGAGAATTAATGAGTAATTTAATGCATATTTTTTTTTTATTTTTCAAACACAAAATTGAAGCAAAAATTAAGCCAAAATACTTCAAAAATATTTAAAATAGCCTTCAGTGCATGGTGGATCGGTCGCTCGATCCACAGATTAAAGGGTGTGGTCCACAGAATTTCATGCAGTACACGATGCAGTCTATGACGGATGACTCATTTTTGTACGATCAGATGGTAGAGATCGCTTTGAATATGAGATCGAATGACTGAGATCATATTATCCCATATCCAGCAGTGGTGGCCCACTCTCAGTGCGCAATCCGATGGTCCAAATTGATTTGAAGCGAGATTCAATGGCTGCTATTCATTGCCAGCTGAGAACTGAATGAAGAAGGAATCTGATGCACCATCCGATGGCTAAAAAACTATCTATCATGCGATCCGATGGCCAGAAGCATTTCCGACTATGAATAGGAGAGATTGAGCACAATCCAATGGTCGAAAACAAATCAAACATGTGATCGGATGGCCAGCATTGATTTTGATCGAGAGAAGGATTTAAACACTAATTTTTGGGCTGATCTAGACGATCCAAATGTAATCCAACAGCCAGAATTAATAAATATGGATATAATATGAATTTTAAGGATTTTAGGACTCCTTTTGTTATCAGAAAAAGGTAAAAAATTTATCTATAAATAGGAGATCTAGGAATAAGAGAGGAAAGTAGAGAAAATTAATAAAAAAATAAAAAAAAATAAAAAAAATTAGAGAGATTTAAGGATCCAAGAAAAAGAAGAAAAAAAGTCGGTTCGCTCCAAAGAGTATGAAGAAAGGAGAGGTCGTCAACCATCTTCCCGATGAGGCTGCATCGATCAACTTTAGATTTTTATTATAGTTTTATTTTATTTTATTAGTTTTTAAATTTTTTTTACTTAAATTTTAATTTTAATTAATATAAAATTTATTTTATTATACTTTTATATTTTTATCTTTTATTTTTTGTTGCCCAGCTATGCAACCCAAGAGGGGGGGGGTGAATTGGGTTTTAAAAAATTTTAAGCTTAACTAATTACTTATGAAAAGTATTTGTCAAAAGCTTGATGAATGAGGAGAAAGACTTTAGTTGGTGAGCTTTGATTGAAGGCTTCTTGAAGGCTTTAAATGAGCTCTTGATTAAGGTTAAAAAGTTGGCTTGAGAAACCCTCTCTTTGAATGCTCTTGAATGCCCTCTTGAATGCTCTTGCTTTTCTCTTTCAAAATCTCTTGTATGTCTCTTGTGTATATTGTGTATATCTTTTTTATTTTCCACCTTTTGAAACCTTTTATAGCTTTAAGAAACAAAGAAAAACATTCTAGGCAGAAAAAGAGCCGTTAGAGCACTTAAAGTGAGCATTAAAAGCAACTAAAATGGGTTAAAAACTAGCCGTTGCGGACAATTTTCGTCGCAGGGGTTGACTCATGAGTCGACTCATGCTTCAGGGGTCGACTCATGAGTCGACCTCTGTTGCAACAGCCAGAAATGTGGTTTCTGGAAATTTTGGCCCAAACCAGCAGAGGTCGACTCATGAGTCGACTCATGCCTTGTGGGTCGACTCATGAGTCGACTCACAAGTCGTGCCAAGCCAGAAAACCAGCGTGCCAACAGGAATTTCAGCGTGCCAAGCAGCTCATTGTGCCATGAGTTGACTCATGAGTCGACTCATGCACTTCAAACATTCATAACTTCAAAAATATAAGTCCAAAAATAATGAAATTTTCACCAATAGATCACAAATCATTTGTTCTACCAAATGATACTATCAAATCAGGGTTTTGGTAAAATTACATTTTTGCCCCTGAAGAGCATAAAGACTTTTTCAAATAAAAATATTTGTATCCCTTCAATCTGCTTTGTAATCATCAAAATCAATCTAGGAGCAACAATCTCCCCCTTTTTGATGATGATAAAATATTTGAACAAAAGTATTTATGTGAATCATGAATTTTAAAAGAATGCATTATAGATGCATATGCTTGAAAAGAGTATGATTATTTTGGCATGTGATACAAATGGTCATATGCATAAATAGTTTGTCCATTTGCTTAAAGATTTGAAGATATGCTCATTGGATTATGATTTTGGTGTTAGAGCAGAAAATTTATTTTTGTTATCAGAGCAAGCTGTATTTTGAAAATTTGCTCATTCTCATTTGATTTTAGTTTTAGCATCAGAGCAAAAAATAATTATGTGTGCCAAAGCATGTTTAAGAGTTGATTTGGAAAGTGTATTAGAGCATTTTAAGTTTAAGATGTATCAGAGCAAGAGAAAAAAAAAATTTTGCAATGTATCAGAGCAAGAAAAATAATTTTACAATGTATCAGAAAAAAAAATTTTACAATGTATCAGAGCAAGTTAAGAATTTTAAGATGTATCAGAGTAAGTTAAATTTCTTAAGATGTATCAAGGCAAGTTAAATTTCTTAAGATGTATCAAGGCAAGTTAAATTTCTTAAGATGTATCAAGGCAAATAAAATTTCAAAAGATGTAACAGAGCAAGTTGAAATTTTAAAGTATATCAGAGCATATTTTGATGGATTTCTTTTTGTTTAATTTCTCCCCCTTTTTGACATCATCAAACATGGTTAACTCCTCCTTTTTCTGAAATATTCTTTAATTTTTCTCCCTTTAGAGTTTATCATTGATGTTTGCTCCCCCTTAATACAGCAATTATTAACAGCAAACAACAACAAAGAGAAGACAATATTTCAACAAGGAGAATATATATAACCAAAATATGATCGACATCATTACAAAAGGTAGAAATATAAGTAAAAGATGATACCATAAAACCATAATTATTTCAATACATAGTTCATAATATAAAAGTCAACCAGCTAATGTCAATACATGGCCCCAAAATACAGATCCTAGAACAAGACACTAACACCTAGGATCTAGTAATGATCATGACAAGTCATGGATCGGAGTCATCAGATATGGGATGAGGAGCTGATGGATCTCGATCAGAAGTGCGTCCTCTACCCCATCTGCCTCTGGCACGAGCAGGAGAGCGAGATGAACTGGGTGGCTGAGAACGCTGAGAGGCTAAGGACTGAACAGAAAGGGTGAGTCTGATGGAATCAAGTACGTTCAGTGCTCTGGAAACAGACTGAAATAGAGCAGTGAACTGAGTGGATGCATGCTCACTCGATCCTCGGATCTCTCTCCTCAGTAACTCATATCCACCCTCCAGTGCACCTCTGAGCCTGCCAGCCTCTGCAGTGAGGTCTGTGACCTCAATAGTGGACTCCTGTGGCTGAGGATGGGCCAAAGCTAGGACTTGCCCCTGCAAGTCAAGAACTCTGCCAGTCAGTCTCCAGACGGTGTCCTCATGCTGCTGAATCCGGATGGACTGGTCTGATATCATCTGAAACATAGTGGAGATGTGGGGAGTCATGGTCTGATCAGAAGAAGTGGCCCCTGGTGCAAAAGTAGTACTGCTCCACTGACTAGATAGCAAAGAAGCCACACGCTGTGATATCTGCTCGATCTGATCATCAGCCAGTCTGAACTCTGATGGAGGTGCTCTGGTCTCTGGCTGATACACTGGTGTGGGCATCCTGGTGAACTCTGAAGGGCCAGCCTCTGTATCAGGAATGAACTGGATATCTGGTGATGCTGCCCTGAAGTCATGGATAGGAGATGATGGACCTTCTTCTTCAGCTCTGTCTTCAGCTCTCTCCTCAGATCTCTCCTCAGAGCCCTTGATCCAACCACCATCAGTCTTTGTAAATCCCATTCGGTGCAGGGTGTGTTGGTTGAAAGTGTCCACATGAGAGAGCTTAGTAGATGCCTCCCCCTCACAGCTAACTCCAAACCTCCTAAATACTCGAGTAAGGGCCATACCAAAAGGCAAGTGTGCCTTGGATCTGTTCAAAGTCTCTCTCATGGCCTCTATCATCAGTGCAGGGAGGTTCAGGGGGGTCTGAGTGATGACATGAAACAAGATACAAACATCTCTGCTGGAAAGTAAATCATGCCTACCACTCCTAGGAAAGAAGAGCTTCGTTACCATTTGATGCAGGATCCTCATCTCAATAGACAAAATCTTTGCTTCCAATTTATTTAAACTCCCTGAGTAAGTTCCCCCTAGTATAACACTGATCCCCTCTTCTTTTACTGGGAGTTCCATGTAAGAGTAACCCTCACTAGGCAAATGTAGTATTTCTCCCAATATACTAGGATCCAAACAAATATCAATACCCTTGACTGTTGAAGTCACTGACCCACTCCCATAATGCAAATTCTGATAAAATTCTCTGACTAGGTCAACATAGGTGACTTCCTTATGGGAGCAGTAGAAACCCCATCCTTGGTTTTTAATCTTGGTTGCAAATGTAAAACCCTCTTTTTCAAAGAACCGAAAATCTATATTCTTCCCGGTTTCAACTTTTCTATCAGATAGAGGATTCTTACTAGGGCTTAGGGAGGATTGAGGAGGGCCTTGAGCAGACACTGAAGCTGGAGTGGGAGCAGTGGAAGACTGAGCAGCTTGCCTTTTCTTTCGGACATTTTCTTCTAGCTCACGGACTGACTTTCTTCTTTGGGGAAGCTTCATCTTCGGAGCCATATTCACTACAGTAGCAGGCAAGGAGACTTGGAGGAACAAGTGGATGAGTGGAAAAATGGATTACAAGAGAGTGAAGAGGGATTTTGATGAAGAGAGGAGGTGGATTTGAGAAGAACGGTGGAGTGCTAGGGCACGCTCCAACCGTGTCAAACAATGGAAGAAAGCACAAAAATCCCTTTCCCAAGGTGGCGATTTATGGTGGAGAGGAGGAGGGAGAAGTGCCTCGAGCTAGATCCTTGGATTTGGAGCAAATGGAAATGGGGAAGTCGGCTTTTGGAAGGAGGAAGATGAAAGGATGGGTCGGCTCACGAACAGGATCCCATATAAAAACAATGAGCCCGTGGGAAGTTTGAAGAAATTACAAGTTTTCCATTGAGTCGACTCATGGGGGTCGACTCATGAAGTTCAGAAATTCAGAAAAAATATGAATAAATTCTAAAAAAAATTAAAATTTTGGGAGAAGGAGTTTTGCTCAAAGATAAATTTTTAGAATGATAAACTTGAGCTTTTGGGACCAGGATAGATGTTGAAAATTGAGCTCTAAGAATTTTTGACATCAATTCTTTGGAAATTGAAAAATATTTAGGCATATGGATCAAGAATTCCTAGATTTCTCCTAATTTCACAGAATCTATTCTCACTAAGGGCCTTTGTAAAGATATCAGCTAATTGATTTTCAGTGCAAACATATTCAAGAATTATATTTTTATTTTGAACATGTTCTCTTATAAAATGATGTCTTATTTCAATATGTTTGGATCTTGAGTGTTGAATTGGATTTTTAGATAGATTTATGACACTTGTGTTGTCACATCTTATTGGTGTTTCATTAAGTTTGATTCCAAAATCTTCGAGTTGTTGCTTAATCCACAAGATTTGAGCACAACAACTTCCGACTGCAATGTATTCGGCCTCAACCGCAGACAGTGCCACCGAATTTTGTTTCTTGCTAAACCATGAGATTAGGTTAACTCCAAGAAATTGGCAAGTTCCACTTGTGCTTTTTCTATCTAATTTACATCCAGCAAAATCAGCATCTGAATATCCTAACAAATCAATTTGTGAGTCCTTAGAGTACCATAACCCTAGAGTTTGAGTACCATTCAAGTATCTAAAGATTCTTTTAACAGCATTCAAATGAGATTCTTTAGGATTAGATTGATATCTAGCACATAAACAAACACTAAACATGATATCAGGCCTACTTGCAGTTAAATATAATAATGATCCAATCATACCTCTATAGTATTTTAAGTCTACACATTTACCTTCATCATCCTTATCAAGCTTACATGAGGGACTCATTGGTGTGCCAATTGGTTTGGAGTTCTCCATTCCAAATCTTTTGAGTAGTTCCTTGGTGTACTTGCTTTGGATGATGGAGATTCCCTCTTTTGATTGTTTGATTTGGAGTCCGAGGAAGAAGGTGAGTTCTCCCATCATGCTCATCTCGAACTCCCCCTACATAAGCTTAGCAAAGTCTTGACAAAGGGATTCATTAGTAGACCCAAAAATTATGTCATCAACATAAATTTGTATAACTAGCATATCATTTTGATTTCTTTTAATAAAGAGAGTTGTATCTACATTACCTCTTGAAAAACTATTATTTAGTAAAAATTTGCTTAGCCTATCATACCATGCTCTAGGTGCCTGTTTTAATCCATATAAAGTTTTATTTAATCTAAAGACATGATTAGGAAAAGCATGATTTTCAAATCCAGGGGGTTGTTCTACATAGACTTCTTCAGCAATATATCTATTTAAAAATGCACTTTTAACATCCATTTGAAATAATTTGAATTTCATAAAGCAAACATACGCAAGTAGAAGTCTAATGGCTTCTAATCTAGCAACAGGTGCAAAGGTTTCATCAAAATCAATTCCTTCTTCTTGATTATATCCTTTAGCAACCAGTCTTGCTTTATTTCTAATTACATTACCATGCTCATCTAATTTGTTTTTAAAGACCCATTTTGTGCCAATTATTGAATAATTTTTAGGTCTTGATACTAAGGTCCAAACATTATTTCTTTCAAATTGATTAAGTTCCTCTTGCATTACATTAATCCAATTATGATCATTTTCAGCTTCTTCAAAAGTTTTAGGTTCAAGATGAGATACAAAAGCACAATGATTAAATACATCTCTAAGTGAAGAACGGGTTTTTACCCCATGCATAGGATCACCAATAATTAACTCCTTAGGGTGGTTGTGAACATACCTCCATTCCTTGGGTAGGTCATTTGTACCTTGAAGTTGTTCTTGAATTTCTTCACCTCTCTCATCTTGTTTGTCTTCTTGATCTTCGTTCTCTGGAGTTGCTGAATCTTTTAGAGTGATCTCCTTCATACCTTCTATTAGAGGATCTGCATCATCAACACCCTCATTCTTCCTTGAAGGAAGATCGTTAGATTCATCAAAAACAACATGTATGGACTCCTCAACTACTAAAGTTCTTTTGTTAAAAACTCTAAAAGCTTTACTAGTGGAGGAGTAACCTAGAAAGATTGCTTCATCTGATTTTGCATCAAATTTACCAAGTCTTTCTTCGCCATTATTTAATACAAAACATCGGCAACCAAAAACATGAAAATATACAATATTTGGTTTTCTTCCTTTCCAAAGTTCATAAGGGGTTTTCTTTAAAAATTGTCTAATCAAAGCACGATTTAAAATGTAACATGCTGTGTTAATTGCTTCCGTCCAAAAATATCTTGGAAGGTTGCTTTCACAAAGCATGGTACGGGCCATTTCTGCTAAGATTCTGTTTTTCCTTTCAACTACCCCATTTTGTTGGGGTGTCCTAGGAGCAGAGAAGTTGTGGCCAATTCTATTTTCATCACAAAAATTTTCAAAGTCTTGATTTTCAAATTCAGTTCCATGATCACTTCTAATATTTTAAATTAAAAATCCTTTTTCATTAGTGACTTTTCGGTGAAATTTAGTGAAAATATGAAAAGTTTCATCTTTGTGTGCCAAAAAGAAAATCCAAGTAAAATGAGAGTAATCATCTATAATTACAAAACCATATCATTTTCCTCCTAGACTAGTGGTTCTAGTTGATCCAAATAAGTCCATATGCAAAAGCTCTAAAGGTCTAGAAGTTGAAACAATATTTTTGGATTTAAATGAAACTCTAGTTTGTTTACCTAATTGGCATGCATCACAAATTCTATCCTTTTCAAAATTCAGTTTTGGCAAACCAAGAACTAATTCTTTCTTAATTAATTTTGAAAGAGAATACATGCTAATGTGTGCAAGTCTACGATGCCAAAGCCAACTAGTCTAATTAACTTTAGCATTCAAGGATACTATGCATTGCATGTCTAATTTGGCTAAATCATTCAAATCTACCATATAAACATTGTCATGCCTATGTCCTATAAATTTAATGCCATCGTTAATAGGACTAGTCACAATACAAACAGATGATTCAAAAACAACTTTATACCCTTTATCACAAAATTGACTAATGCTAAGTAAGTTATGCTTTAAACCTTTAACTAACAAAACATTTTCAATGTATTTGGAGAGAGTGATACCAATGTTACCTATCCCGATGATCTTTCCTTTGCCATTATCTCCAAAGGTGACCATCCCTTCATCCTTAGCATCAAACGTGATGAATTGTGATTCATCACCAGTCATGTGTCTCGAGCATCCACTGTCAAGATACCATTTCCTGTTTCCTCCTTGGGATGCTAGACACACCTGCAAGCAAAAGTCAAGTTTTTGTTTTAGGTACCCAAGCTTTCTTGGGTCCTTTTTGGTTAGTCAAAATGGTTCCTTTTGGAACCCATATTTTCTTTATAGTTGTGTTTGCAGATTTGTTAAAAAGGCATGTGTATGATTTATGTCATATTCTACCACATTTGAAATAAGTAATATTTGTAGACTTGTTACTTGAATAATTTACATAAATATTTTTCAGAAATTTTTGTTTCTTCAAGGGGTTATAGCCAAGTCCAGCCTTATCATATACAGCTTTTTGATTATCAAGAATCATATTTAGTTTGTTTGAACTTAAGATGAACTTATCTACTATAGGTTTCAGCTTGTTAATTTCATTCTTTAAGCTTTGATTTTCTTGAAGCAAGGTAGATTTTTCAATTGAAAGGCTTTCAGCTTGTTTCACTAAGGACTGATTTTTCAATTTCAGTTCTTTGTTTTTCATCCCTAGTTTCTTTAATTCATCAATTAAATCATAGAATGCTTCATGCAATTCTTCAAAAGTAAATTCACTAGGGGATTCAGAAATTACCTCATTTTCGTGTGCCATAAGGCACAGGTTGGCTTGTTCTGTTGAGGTTTCCTCATCGGAGCTTGAGTCATCACTCGCACTCCAAGTCGCCATCATTGCTTTCTTTTTGAACTTTTTGGGACCTTTCTTTAGTTGTGGACATTCGGATTTGAAATGTCCTGGCTTCTTGCACTCGTAGCATATAAGGGGTTGATCTTTCTCTTTCTCTTTGCTTTGTTCCCCTTTTGTGAATGACTTCTTTCTCATCCCCTGTTTCTTTTTTCTTAGAAACTTCTTAAATCTTCGGGTGATGAGTGCCATCTCTTCATCCTGTTCTTCATCTTCAGTGTCATCCGTTTCATCATCAGGCGAAGCTGTGGATTTGAGGGCAATGGTTCTTTTCTTTTTGACTTCATCCTCTTGATGTTGCTTCATGCTAAGTTCATGAGTCATCAAGGATCCAAGAAGCTCTTCTAGAGGTAGAGTGTTCAAGTCCTTTGCTTCTTGGATGGCAGTCATCTTGGCTTCCCAAGTTCTTGGCAATGACCTGAGAATCTTTCTTACAAGCTCACTGTTAGTATAAGATTTGCCAAGACTCTTCAAACCATTAATTATATCAGTAAAATGAGTAAACATAGTAGTTATGGACTCATCATGCTCCATTTTAAACAATTCATATTTATGCACAAGCATGTTTATTTTAGACTCTTTTACTTGATTTGTTCCCTCATGGGTTACTTCTAACCTATCCCATATTTCTTTAGCAGATGCACAAGTAGAAATGCGATTAAATTCATTTGCATCAAGTGCACAATAAAGAACATTCATAGCTTTAGCATTTAATTGTGCCAATTTCTTATCAACCTCATCCCATTCTTTCTCGGGTTTGGTTGACTCCTCACCATCTATAATCTTGGTGGGTGTGTGAGGACCGTTCACTATGATACTCCACATATCATAGTCGAGTGCTTGTATGAATATCTTCATCCGAGCTTTCCAATAGGTGTAATTAGACCCATTGAAAAGTGGAGGTCGGTTGGTGGATTGCCCCTCGGCTAGAGAAGTACCGACATGGGTTGCCATAGATCTTTGGCTCTTTGATTGTTAGATCAAAGAAGGGCTAGAGCACCGGGCTCTGATACCACTTGTTGCCCAGTTATGCAACCCAAGAGGGGGGGGGGGTGAATTGGGTTTTAAAAAATTTTAAGCTTAACTAATTACTTATGAAAAGTATTTGTCAAAAGCTTGATGAATGAGGAGAAAGACTTTAGTTCAAGATTAATTACCTAAAGCAAGAATGCAAGGATATAATGAAGAGTTAAAGAGAAACAATAAAGCACACCACAAACACAAGGATTTATAGTGGTTCGGTGCCAACCTTGCACCTACATCCACTCCCCAAGCTCCTACTTGGGAATTTCAATCCACTATACTTGTATTCAACCCGAATACAAACGTCGGAAACTCCAACACTAGCTATCCCAAGCTAGTCCACTTGTTTCTCGGGTACAAGCCAACCCAATACACTCCGATTTCAGGTTCAGATCAATCTTCCCTTGTTTTGGAACACCTCCAAAACAAAAATAATTACTCACAAGGAGTAAAATAGTTATAGCACAAATAAGTACAAGAATAGCTCCTTAAATGAGCGAGTATAACATTAAATACACTTTACTCAAATGAAGAAGCCCCTTTTGGATTTCCTCAAAGTGGATGAAGAGTTGAATGAACGCTTGAGGAGTTGGTGAGCTTTGATTGAAGGCTTCTTGAAGGCTTTAAATGAGCTCTTGATTAAGGTTGAAAAGTTGGCTTGAGAAACCCTCTCTTTGAATGCTCTTGAATGCCCTCTTGAATGCTCTTGCTTTTCTCTTTCAAAATCTCTTGTATGTCTCTTGTGTATATTGTGTATATCTTTTTTGTTTTCCACCTTTTGAAACCTTTTATAGCTTTAAGAAACAAAAGAAAATATTCTAGGCAAAAAAAGAGCCGTTAGAGCACTTAAAGTGAGCATTAAAAGCAACTAAAACGGGTTAAAAACTAGCCGTTGCGGACAATTCCCGTCGCAGGGGTCGACTCATGAGTCGACTCATGCTTCAAGGGTCGACTCATGAGTCGACCTCTGTTGCAACAGCCAGAAATGTGGTTTCTGGAAATTTTGGCCCAAACCAGCAGAGGTCGACTCATGAGTCGACTCATGCCTTGTGAGTCGACTCATGAGTCGACTCACAGGTCATGCCAAGCCAGAAAACCAGCGTGCCAACAGGAATTTCAGCGTGCCAAGCAGCTCATTGTGCCATGAGTTGACTCATGAGTCGACTCATGCACTTCAAACATTCATAACTTCAAAAATATAAGTCTAAAAATAATGAAATTTTCACTAATAGATCCAAATGATACTATCAAATCAGGGTTTTGGTAAAATTACATTTTTGTCCCTGAAGAGCATAAAGACTTTTTCAAATAAAAATATTGTATCCCTTCAATCTGCTTTGTAATCATCAAAATCAATCTAGGAGCAACATTTTTATTACAAGTAGATGCTAAAATCTAGTTAGTAGATCTTAGTATCAATTTATTTTATATACTTTAAATTTTTATTATTTATTTTTATTATAAGTAGAATCTAGGATCTAAATAGTAGATCTTAGTACCTGATTTATTTTTCATACTTTTAATTTTAATTTTTTGATTTAAATTACTTTTTTCAAAATTTTATTTTTTTTATAAAATAGCTCAAAGTACTGTCTTCTCTGTAGATTCAATCCGACTCACTACTTTCTATGTATTTTTAATTTTTTTTATAAAATCAAAATTAATTTGATAATCATGTTGTCCTAACGACAACATCATGACTCTATCAATTTTTGATGCCGTTGCCAGAGAATGCATCAATTTTAATATTTTATTTCTTTGATTTTTTTTATGAATATAGCTTACTAATTTTTTTATTTTTTTATCTTTTTATAGAAAAAAAGAGAAGAAAAGAAGGATGAAATGTTTCAATTTGATGAGATCAATCCTAACCCTAACTCTAACTATTTTTTTTAGTATTAATTACTATTCTTTTTCAAATTAACCTAAAATTTATCCATATAAATCTAATAAAAATCACATGACAAGAGTAGAAACATAATTGTTTATAAGTATTCATCATCTTAGATTTACTTTTGATGATCGCTGGAGACAAAGTAAGCTTTCAAGTTTGATTAGTTTCATGCATCTAATTTAGTTGCATAGAACCTCTTATTTGAAATTGGTTATGCATATTCATCTCAAATCAACTTAAGGGCACCACCCATTGATAAGATAAGGTAAAGATTTCATCATTTTTTCTTAGTCCAAAAATCACCAACCAGCATCCCACATTAACACAAGCCTAATTAAAATTCAATAGATGTTGACCCTTAGGATCAATTGAGTTCAGTTTGAGTATTGTGGTGAAGTCAAGTGCAAAGTAAGTTTGAACTCACCCTTAAAACTGGTGTCTAAGGCAAGAGGTTATAAAGACTAAGCCTAAGTGAACTCATGGTTATTTAATTGGTTCCTTTAGCCTACCTGACCAATCCAAATGGTGTCTAAGACAAGCAATAGGGGGACCCCCATGACCCCACCTCTTACCTAGCTAGTTGAAAGAAGTAAGAACAAACCCAACTTGCATCTAGGCCGAGCCACTCTCCATTAAACTGTTAGGTCTAAGAAATCTATAGGTGTCTAGGTTTAATTACTTGCTAACTTGATTAATACTTAACCACAATTAATTCTTCAACTAATTCTTCTCATCTATCATCTTTAGGTCTAGGGCTTTCTAAAGATTCTCATCTTTAGAACTTCTCTCTTTCTTCCTCTTCTTTTTCTTTTCTCCCTCTTCTTAAAAAAAAATCTGAACCATACACATTAGGGTTTGTGCTAGTTTATGCATGGTAAAAGATTTTTTCTAATCTAGTTGAATTGAATTATGAAATTGAACAGTTGATCCATATTAAACCTGATAATCAAATGACTAAAAATCTTAGAGAACCACTTAGGCAGATGAAGGAATATTTCATTCCTTCTACCTATAACCCATCGATGTTTCTATCATTCTATGGGATCAAATATTCAAACTTTAGTCCTAAGGCTAATTTGAACCGGATAGTCCAAAAATTAGATAAAGTCGACCTTCTTATAGATAAATTTTTAATCCTAAGTCAACAATCTCCTACATAATACACACCACCTTCTAATTATCAAGGGATTTATTCAATCTGTGCTAGCCCAGCCCATCATGTGAGTGAATATTCCATGGCTGCATAATTTTCAGCTTTCATCTAAAAATAAGTTCAAGCTATCCAAGGTTACTCCAAGTCTGTCAATGACTCATTCTCAAATACATATAATCCAGGTTGGAGGAACCATCCTTATTTTTCTTGGAGACCTCAATAGACTTAGGCCCATATCCAAATTCTCTCTATGCATAACTTTCAAAATAGATCCCAATATCATAACTATGCCTATAATAGAGGTCAGCCTGGTTAGCCTACTCAGCCATCCTATTACAATCAGCCTTCATACCCACCTCCTCAACAAGCTCCTCTAGTGGATGATAGGTTTAGCCAATTTTAACAAATGATTATGACCCAACAGCAATCCATCATCAGGCTAGAAGCACAAATAGGTCAGTTAGCTGCATCTTCCATGAAAAGAGAACTAAGTCAATTATCGAGCCAACCAATATCAAATTTCAAAAACAATGCATCCACCCACTAACCACTTGGACCTAGTCATCAATCTAATGTCCCACCTAAGAATCCTCAATTTAAAAATGATAAAGTAATTTCTGAACTTAGAAGTGATAAGATTCTTAAGGACCCATATCAAGATCAGGTGAGAGAAGCTAGTACTGATGCTAGCCAAAATATGGACTTAAATGAAGAAGTTAGTATTGAGACTAACCACACAGAAGAATCTAAGTTTGAAACTGGTACTGATGCTGGTTCTAGTTTGAGTGAGAAAGATAAAGAAAAGAAGAGAGCAGATGAGTTATCCGAGATACATAAACTAAGAGTTCTATTTCCTTCAGCCTTAGAAGTTAGTTCTTTCTCTCTAGAATCATCACCTCCTCCAGAACTGAAGTCGCCTTTGGTCACACCTGAGTATGCAAGTTTAGAATTAAGTGACACCCTTCCAGCTGAAGGAAAAACTATCATTTTCCTTGTAGGATCTTCCAGATCTAATGAGATCTGGGGTAGAATATTTAAAAAAAAAAACTTATCCTACTTTATTTTAGATCTAAGGTCTATTAGATCTGATTCTTATTATCTGATATTTAATCTAAAATTAAATCTAAAAATATGAGGAATAGAGAAATACCTCTAGGGTAACTAGATTACCCTATAGATGATCACAGTAATGCCCAAGGTTCTAAAATAGTCATGCAGTCGCCTGGCCTCTACCAGTATCCACTCGAGTAGGATCTGGATCATCTTCTCCTCGCAAATCTTTGCTCCAAAAATTAGATCTGGATCTGATCTAGAAGATCTTCAAAAGATCTTCTGAAGCTGGAGAAGCAGCTTCTCAACAAATCTCTGCAGCCTTCTAATCAGGAAGCCACCACGCCTTGGACAAGCACCAGATGGATGCCCACCCTCTTGGACATGAAGAGGGGAGGGAGAGGAGCAGAGGGAGAATGGAGAAATGGAAAGGATTCAAGCTTTTGCTGGTTATTGAGTAGATTCTCTAAACCCTAGGCACAGACAGGGTTTAAATAGACCCTGCTGTGCCATGCAGTGCCACATCATTCGACCAATCAAAAAATTTTAATTAATTCTGAAAAAATTTTAATTGATGGAGTGATGTCATCTAATCATATCCAATAAAAATTCCTACAATCCCTCCTACTGTTGGCACCAACATTGGATAAACACAGTGAGATTGGCACCCAACAGTTTGAGTCGATCAAGGCATAGTCCTCATCTCATGGGATTCTATCCTTATCCACTTGGAGCGCACGCCATATCTGATTATGGTACCTACTTTGAGGGTAAAATTAGCAGGTGGACACTCCACAAAAACTCTCTAATGACCTTTTGCCAAGTGGCCTTCAGTCCAAGGTCCATGGTTCAACGTTTGACCGATGTCCTAAAATGAAAATGGCAGGTGACAGGAATTAGCAGGTGTTGTTTTAAATTCATCTCATGAATTAAGACAAGACTTTTCTGAGCTGGACTGGCTCTAGTCAGACTGAGAGAAATCTTCTCAAGGTTCTATGGGTGAGTCAAATCATATTTGGCTCAATCAAGATAGAAAAGATTATACGAGGAGAAAGTTAGGCTCAATCGTGTGCTAGCACGATTTTCTTGAACTTAATTGGATCTAATCCAAATCAATCGAATTGGGCTAGCTCAATTGATGACATCCAGATCCTAACTCTTATTTGTGTGATCCAGTTAGGTTCATTTTGTATGGTAATGAGACATGTCATGATCTCATCATCGACATCATCGAAACTCTTTTCGATGGATCAGAACTCTTCTGATTTAGACAATTAGAATGATCGATCATCAAGATCATTCTAATTGCTCTCAAAATCTACCAGTGACACCTAGCAATATATGGTGGCAACCCATCAAAAATGAAGATGAACCTCTCGATGCAGCTACTTGTGTGATTGAGTTCTTCTATCATGAGTCTCGACTGAATTAGGGTTAAGGTGAACTTGTCAAACCTAACATCAGTCATATGAATCAATCGATCGATTCGAGTCCGATGTAAAATCCCAATGGAAAACTCTTTTTCATTATTTCACTCTGCCATGGCCATGGGCTTAAGGACTCGATCTTTCGATCATCATAGGACTACTCCTCTTATCTACCGAGGTTGATAGATCCCATCTTGGTGCAATCTGGTTCCTACAATGAATATGCTACAGCAAACATACACCTCAGGGTTTCGAATGGCTAGGAGATCGAGTTATGGTGTAGTCAAACTATAACACACTCAACGTGAACTGTCGATGTACCTCAGATCAAAGAACTAGACACACAGCTGCAGCATCGAGCTAGTCATCGATGAGAAGGTAGCTTCCTTATGACTGCTCGAGGTGGTCACGCTCAGTACTCTCATTCTCAATGAATACCTATACTCTCACTCAATGTCTCCACACCGTAGACTCAAGATATATCTATCCTAAGGAAGCGATCGTACACCAACCTTCCAAATCGATCATCATCCTCGTGATGATCCTATGGTCAGGAGCTGTTTATGAGTTAGTTATGTAAATTCATGCCTTAAATTTTCAAATCTTAAAAATATAAATTAACATTTTTACTAACTCAAAGGATGTATCACAGACATAACGTACACAATGTGATAGTAGAATAATCTTTTTATTTATTTATAGTCAAAATTATAAATTTGCCCTTACATTTGTACAGAAATGTGTCAGCCGATCTGGTATCTAGGGCACACATCTAACAAACTCTGACTTGACCTGATGCCAATTGGTTACATATCTAAGTCCCATCTTCTCAAGGTGGGCTTCGATCTTCTGCTGGCCTAATGACTTTGTCAGTGGATCTGCCACATTGTCGGTGAAGTCGACTCTCTTAACCTTGACATAACCTTTTTCAAGATAATCACGGATCAGATGGAATCGCCGCTCAATATTCTTGGACTTCTGGTGAGACCTTGGCTCCTTAGCTAGGGCTATGGCACCATTATTATTGTAGTAAAGATGGATGGTATTCGATGACATCACTCCAAGCTCTGCGACAAACTTTTTATACCAGAATGCCTCCTTTGCAGCTTTTGATGCAGCAATATACTCTGCCTCCATGATGGAATCAGCAATCACCATCTGCTTGGAACTCTTCCAGCTAACTGCACCACCATTGTAAATGAACAGACTTCCAGATGTCGACTTTCGATCATCTATATCAGACATAAAGTCTGAGTCCATAAATTCCTGAACCTAGAGTTCTCCATTCCCAAAGACTAGAAACATATCCTTAGTCCTTCTCAAGTACTTAAGGATATATTTCACAGAAGTTCAGTGCTTTTCACCTGGATTTGACTGATATCTGCTTGTGACACTCACAGCATGGGCTATATCAGGTCGTATACATAGCATGGTATATATGAGGCTTCCTATTGCCGAAGCATAAGGGATCTTGCTCATGTTATGGTCCAGATGGTGTACCCAAGGCCCAAGGGACCAAGGCTAAGGCCAAGGTCCATCATTCATGAGGGCTTCATGGAGGCTCTAGGGCTAGTTGGGCCCTAGGTTGAAAGGCTGTGGGCCTTTCAGGTTCTTGAGGTCTAGGTTATGTGGGCCTCAAGGGACCAACTCTTTATGGACCAGGTCTGGGCCCAGGATAGGTGAGATTAGGTCGAGTCATGGGTGTACATGGGCTTGGGTTAACCTAATCTTCCATAGAGTTGGTCAAGGGAGTTTTGGGTTTGGGTCACTTGACCTGGTGTTTATATATACATGTACTTGTATAGATTTGATAAAGCCAAGTAATAGATGACTCTTTCTCCCAAGTCTCTCTCTCTCTCTTCTCCCTCTCTCTCCAGCCATTCTCCATGCCCCAGGAGCAAGAAATCCTAGGGTTTCTTGCCGCCAGTCCATAAAAGGAAAGAGAAGAAGGGGAGGTGCTAGTCCCTTCCCCCTTGCAGCTGCCAACCATTTTCTTCTCTCCCTCTCTTGCAGTCATCCAAATACTAGGTCCAAGATCTGAAATCTCTTGAGAAGTGGTTGGTACAAATCTCTCTCAGATCTAGCATTGATCTGAGGTCGTTTGAGGCACGGGTGAGATCTCCATCAACAGGTCCACAAGAAAGGCTGCAGCATGATAGATCTGCAAGGTCTGTCTCCATCTACCTTCTTTCCTATCTAGAACATCCTGATTTATAATCTATAAATTGGAGTACCTCAATCCAGGTCTGATCTAGTTGAGTACTAGATCTTGGATTTTTTAGAGGTGATTTCAGAGGCGTTCTTCATCTAGAATGAAAGGCTGACGAAGAAGACAGCAACCAGGCTGATTTCGTCAAGAGCCTTGGATCGTGTCCAGAAGTCTCCAGATCTGTTCGTTGCTGGTTCTGCTGCACCCAAGGTCCATGGGAGGAGTTAGGATCATGCTTCAATAGTTGGTATCAGAGCCACAATGGTGAAGAAGCTGTTCCAAGTGCGAGAAGTTGAAGATCCCAAGTGCTGAAAATTTTCAGCAAGGTACCATCATGGTATATTCTACACTTTCTGATTTTATATTGCTTGTTTGGCTTGGATCCAGTCATGGGCAGCAATATGAAGATCGATTTTGAGAAGTTTGATGTTAAGAGAAATTTTTTCATGTGAAAAATCCGGGTGGAGGATCTTCTGGTGCAAGCAGATCTAGATCAGGCTTTGGATGAGAAGCCTGAGGGAATGACAGATAGACAGTGGGCATCGTTGGAGAAGAAAGTATGCTCGGTGATCAGAGGATGTTTGGCGGATGCGGCATTGTATTCGGTGCTGGAAGAAAAGACCCCGATGGGCCTTTGGTCGAAGTTGCACACCATGTATATGGGGAAGAATATGTGCAACAAGCTAATGCTGAAGAAGAGGTTGTACAGTCTTCGGATGTAGGAGGGATCTGATGTGATTGGCCACATTCAGAGGTTCGACCAGTTGTGCATGGAGTTGATGAATATCGGGGTGAAGCTGGATGAGGAGGACAAGTCCCTGTCGCTTTTGTGTTCACTACCAGGATCATATGACTCTTTGGTGACTACACTGCTCTACGGCAAGGAGACTCTAGAATATGAGGACATGGTCTCGGTGCTGAGGTTGAATAAGCAAAGGAAAAAGTTGACCAGAGATCGAGCTCCCCAGGAGGGTTTGGCAATAGGGGAGAGGACAGGTAGAGGTAGAGGCAGAAGCAAAACCAGGGGGCGGTCCAAGTCCAGGAAGGGAAAGAAAGAGGTGAAATGCTTCAAGTGCAAAGAGTTCGGGTACTTCAAGCGAGAATGTCCACTATGGAAGAGCAAGAAGGGAGAAAGAAGTGGCTCAGAATCAGTGAGTGCAGTTGTTGGGCAGCAGGTGGAGGATGATCTACTTGTGGTATCAGATGGTCACAGGCATTACACAGAGGAGTGGATACTAGACTCTGCATGCTCACATCACTATACACCACACAAGTCTTGGTTTGCCACATACACCAAGACAGATGAGGGATCAGTGACTCTAGGCGATAATCATCCTTGCAAGGTGGCTGGGATAGGGACAGTCAGGGTGAGGATGTTTGATGGGATTGTGAGGACATTGACAAATGTAAAGCACATCCCGGAGCTGGAAAAGAATCTGGTGTCACTAGGCTACTTGGAGCGCAGTGGATACAGCTTTAGCAGTAGGGCTAGAAGCGAAGTACTGAACATCTCCAATGGAGCTATGGTAGTGATGAGAGGCAGGAGGTTGGACAATAACCTCTATCACATGGAGAGATCTGTGGTGATCGGAGAGTCTGATGCAGCAGCTGCAGCACAGGACCAGCAGGAGACTTACAGGATGTGGCACTACCGCCTAGGCCACATGGGTGACAGGGGTCTGAGGGAGTTGAGCAGGAGAGGACTCACTCTGATCTAGAGGATGGTGCTACAGGAGAGATCTGTGAGCCTTGCCAGATGGAAAAGCAGAGGAGAGTTCAGTTCAACATCAGTACAGCCCACAGTGTAGCCCCTCTGGAGTTAGTACACATGGATGTGTGGGGACCAGCCCCAGTTTTAGCTAGGAATGGGGCCAGATACTTCATGACCCTGATTGATAATCTCTCAAGAAAACTCTGGATTTACTTCATGAGAGAGAAGTCAGAGGTCTTCACCAAGTTCATGATCTGGAGAGCTGACGTGGAGAAGGAGCAGGGGAGGAGGGTGAAGTGTCTGAGGTCAGATAATGACAGAGAGTACACCAGCAGAGAGTTCCAGGACTACTGTGAGGAGTGTGGGATCAGGAGACACTTCTCAATTAAGGGTACTCCACAGCAGAATGGGGTGGCCGAGATGATGAACAGAACACTTCTGGAAAAGGCACGATGCATGAGGCTGCAGGCAGGGCTTCCAAAGGAGTTCTGGGTTGACACAGTAGATGCAGCGGGTTACTTGATCAATCGGTCACCTCACACTAGGTTGGATGGCAGGCTTCCAGTGGAGGTGTGGTCTGGGAGGACAGTTGGGCTAGGCCATCTACGGGTATTTGGGTGCACGGCCTATGTGCACATTGGAGCTGGTGAGCGGAGCAAGCTAGACGCCAGATCATGCAAGGCGGTGTTTCTGGGCTATCCGCGAGGAGTCAAGGGATACAGGCTGTGGGATCCCTTGGAAAATAAGGTCATCATTAGTCGGGATGTGACTTTTGATGAGGAGTCAGTCCTACGGAGGCGAGCAGGCATGGAGGAGCAGTAGGAGCAGGAGGAGGTCCAGCAAGGCACTGCTGGACAGCTAACCTCTTTGATTTTGCCTCTTGCAGGTACTATAGGAGGATATAACATTCAGGTGGAGAACCTACCTAAGGTGTCTCCACAGGTGGAGAGGACTCGGATGGATGATCGAGGCAGAGAGGTCCAGCAGGAGCGAGCTGAACCGAGGACTGATATCGGTGTTGCCCTACACAAGCCCAAGAGGACCATCAGGCAATCAGACCGATATGGCTTCTAGGAGATGCTGTCATATGCGCTGGTGACAGTGAATGGAGACTCATATATGTATCAGGAGGCTATTGAGAGCCAGGACAAAGAGCGATGGGTCCAAGCGATGTCCGAAGAGATGCAGTCTCTCCACAAGAACCAGACGTGGCGATTGGTGTAGTTGCCACAGGGGAAGAGGCCCATTGGATGCAAATGGGTCTACAGTCGCAAGGATAGAGTGGAGCTGGTTGAGGCCTTGGGACACCAAGGTGGAGATTATTATGGTCCAGGTGGTGTACCCAAGGTTCAGGGGACCAAGGCTAAGGCCAAAGTCCATCATTCATGAGGGCTTCATGGAGGCTCTAGGGCTAGTTGGGCCCTAGGTTGAAAGGCTGTGAGCCTTTCGGGTTCTTGAGGTCTAGGTTATGTGGGCCTCAAGGGACCAACTCTTTATGGGCCAGGTCTGGGCCCAGGGTAGGTGAGATTAGGTCGAGTCATGGGTGTACATGGGCTTGGGTTAACCTAATCTCCCATAGAGTTGGTCAAGAGAGTTTTGGGTTTGGGTCACTTGACCCGGTGTTTATATATACATGTACTTGTATAGGTTTGATGAAGCCAAGTAATAGATGACTCTTTCTCCCAAGTCTTTCTCTCTCTTCTCCCTCTCTCTCCAGCCATTCTCCATGCCCCAGGAGCAAGAAACCCTAGGGTTTCTTGCCGCCAGTCCATAAAAGGAAAGAGAAGAAGGGGAGGCGCTAGCCCCTTCCCCCTTGCAGCCGCCAGCCATTTTCTTCTATCCCTCTCTTGCAGTCACCCAAACACAAAGTCAAGGACCTAAAATCTCTTGAGAAGAGATTGGTACAATCCCTCTCAGATCTGGAGTTGATCTGAGGTCGTTTGAGGCACGGGTGAGATCTCTATCAACAGATCCATAAGAAAGGCTGCAGTAGGACAGATCTGGAAGGTCTGTCTCCATCTACCTTCTTCCCTATCTAAAATGCCCCGATTTGAGATCTACAAATTGGAAGACCTCGGTCTAGGTCTGATCTGGTTGGGTACTAGATTTTGGATTTTTTAGAGATGATTTCAGAGGCGTTCTTCATCTGGAATGAAAGGCTGACGAAGAAGACAGCAATCAGGCTGATTTCGTCAATGGCCTTGGATCGTGTCCAGAAGTCTCCAGATCTATTTGTTGCTGGTTCCGCTGTACCCAAAGTCTGTGGGAGGAGCTGGGATCGTGCTCCAACAGCTCATGTATTCAATCTCCTCAAGTGTGCTAGGGTACATCTTCTTGGAGAGATGAATGCCATGTCTAAAAGGTACTAAACCTCTTTTAGAGTTTTTCATGCTAAATCTTTTTAGCACCTCCTCTATGTACATCTTCTGTGAGAGTCCCAGCATCCTATTTGGTCTATCTCTATAGACCTTAATATCCAGTATAAAGGATGCCTCTCCTAGATCTTTCATAGAGAACTCCTTAGACAACCATATTTTTACTGAGGTCAACATAGAAATATCATTCCCGATCAGGAGGATATCATCTACGTACAGTACGAGGAAGATAACTGCGCTCCCACTGACTTTCTTGAACACACATGATTTCTCCTCATTCTTGATGAAACCAAATATTTTGATCACATCATTGAAACGAGTATTTCAACTTCGAGATGCTTGCTCAAGTCCATAAATGGACCTTTCTAGCTTGCAGATCTTATGATCATCATCACTGGATGTGAAACCAGGCGGCTGTTCCATATAGATATCTTCCTCAAGATATCCATTTAAGAATACCATTTTCACATCCATCTGTTATATTTCATAATCGAAATAGGCTGCAACAGCAAGCAATGTGCTGATGGATTTTAGCATGGCTATGAACGAAAAGGTATCCTGATAGTCAATACCTTCGCGCTTACTATAACCTTTCGCTACGAGCCTAGCCTTGAATGTCTCTACATTCTCATCTGCACCTATCTTTCTCTTGAAGATTCATTTACACATAATAGGTATAATACCTTCAGGTGGATCTACCAAGGTCCAGACTTGATTTGAGTGCATCGAGTCAATTTCTGATCTCATTGCCTCTAACCATTTCTCGAAGTCGATATCTGATATTACCTCATCATAGGTCTTGGGGTCATCACCATGAGCTCCATTTTCCATGAGAAATATTTTCTCTACATCCTCTTGTATGGTACCTAAGTACCTTTCAGGAGGACAGAAAACTCTAGTCAATCTACGAGGTGGAAGAGATTGTGTTAGGACTGGTTCTAATTGATTTGGTTCCTCAGGTTCTTTAGCTCATTGCTCTTGGGAGACATTCTCCTTGAGCTTAATTATTCTTCTGATGCCACCATCTTGAATAAACTATTTTTCAAGAAAAATAGCATGTCTATTCACAATCATATTGTGATCTTTTGGAATATAGAAATAATATCCTAATGACTCTTTAGGATATCCTATGAACCGAGCTCTGAAAGACCTGAACTCTAACTTGTCCATCTGCTGTCTCTTGATATGAGCCGGACAATCCCAAATTCTAAGATGACTCAGACTTGGCTTCTTACCATGCCATATCTCATACGGTGTGGTAGGAACGATTTTAGAGGGAATCCTATTCAATACATATATTGCTGTCATGAGATAATGTCCCCAAAGAAACTCAGGGAGGTCTGTGAAGCTCATCATAGAACGGACCATATCTAATAGGGTCCAATTTCTCCATTCTGAAATTTCGTTGAGTTGTGGCGTTCCAGGTGGAGTCTATTGAGAGACTATGCCATTATCCTTAAGATAGTCTAGGAACTCCCGACTAAGGTATTCACCTCCTCGATCTGATCGAAGAACCTTAATGGGCTTTCCTGTTTGTTTTTCTACCTCATGTCTGAATTCTTTGAACTTTTCAAAGGCTTCAGACTTATGTTTTATTAGAAACACATATCCGTACCTAGACATATCATCAGTAAAGGTAATGAAGTAGACATAGTTGCCTCTAGTCGGCATATCAAATGGGCTGCACACTCTGTATGTACTAGGGCAAGTAGGTCTGGAGCCCTTTCCCTATGTCCTGTAAAAGGGAGCTTGGTCATTTTGCCTTGAAGGCATGATTTACAAACTGGATATGACTCGAAAGTCAACGGACTCAATAGCCCAGATTTCTCCAATTTGTTAACCCTATCTTCTGCTATATGACCTAGCCTTAGGTGCCACGAATACCTATCATTTAGACTATCTCTAGGCCTTTTAATTCCTATGGCATTCATATTTTTCTTGATATTAAATATAGATACATCAATATGTAGCTGATAGAGATCATTAATAAGAAAATCATTTGCAACTTTATTATTTTCATAAAATATGTTACAATAGTCCTTATGAAAGCTAATCACATAGCCTTCTTGTGCTAAACAAGAAACAAAAATCAAATTCCTACTTGCTGTAGGCACATAATAACAATCTCTAAGAACTAAATCTAATCCTAATGGTAATCGCAGAGGGTAGGTTCCCACGGCTACAGCAGCAACTCTTGCTCCATTCTCGATGCGTAGGATCATATCCCCATCCCTCAGCCTCCTGCTCTCCTCAAGATCCTGCATAGAAGTGCATAAATGAGCACTAGAACCAGAGTCAAGTACCCAACTTGATGCAGAAGAAATCGTAGGATTAGATTCTATAATGAATATTCCTCCAGAAGGACCATCCTTGTTCTTCAGGGTGGCTAGGTACTGAGGATAGTTCTGCTTCCAATGGCTGTCTGAATTGCAGTGAAAATATTTTTCCTTTTCAGCAGCCTTCTTCTTCGATTCCATCTTCTTCTTCTTCCCATCCACTTTCTGCTTCTTCGTAGACTTCTTCTTTCCAAAAGATTTTGTCTTGGAAGAAGTCCACTCCACAGTAAGAACTGAGCCTTTTGAACCCTTCAAAGAAAGCTCAGTCATAACCAACATGTTCATTAACTCAGCTAAGGTACACTGCATCTTATGCATATGAAAGTTCATGATGAACTGACCATACGCATCAGACAAGGACTGAAGGATCACATCAATCTGAAAATCTTTATCTAAGATGATACCGAGCTTCTCAAACTCCTCAAGGTCCTTGATCATTGTTAAACAATGATCTTGGACTGACTGCCCATCATGCATTTTAGCCATAAAAAGTTTTTGGCAGACTTGATACTTGGCTATGCGACTTTGTTCACCAAACAACTCTTGTAGGTGAGCCAACATTTGGCAGGTAGTCATAATATTCTCATGCTGGCGTTGCAAGTCATCAGACATGGCACCCAACATGTAGTACCTGGCTTTGTTATCATCATCCGTCCACTTTTTTAGAGATGCTCTCTATTCAGCAGTCGGACATGCTTGTATGGCAGGTGGGTCCTGGTCCAAGACATGAGTCATTTTCTCGAAACCCAAAATAATTCTGTAGTTTCTCAACCAGTCCTTGAAATTAGGTCTAGTCAATCTGTGGGTGTCTAGTATTTTGGTCAGGGGGTTGGACATAGACATGTTTCCTGTAGAGAGTTAAAAGTTTCTAGTTAGATTTTGTAATCAGACTTAACCAATTTGTTTAGGGATTTCATTTTTAAACAAATTAAGCTCCCACTATTTTTTTAGATCCCTACACTCCCTAAGTAGAGATGTGAAAATCTCCATGATTAGTAATTTCTAGTGGGTGGTGTGGTTTCACCGACTGGCTCATCACCTCACCTAACAGTTATTGGTGATGGGTCAACCGATGAGTGGACAACTTTTATCTAATGATTCTCTAATCATGGTGCACCCAAAACTTGGTCTCTAATTCATGAAGCTCACCGTGTCCAGAATATTGCTCCAATCCTTAGTTAAGTCAGACCCACCATTTGCACGAAATAGATTCCTGATTGAGTCCCTCACTGTATCCAGAATATTGAGCACAACCCATCCTCTAATCTGTAGCATCCAATGCCTAATGGATATAGTTGCATCTTTCCGGTGCAACTGAATCACTGTAACCAGTCGAGAATAATTAACCCCGAGAAGGGCCCGCACATCCACAATGGTGGAAGACCTTAGACTTAATATTTTTTTTAGGAAGATTTAATTTAGGTCTCATTAAACTTGACTTGACATAGTCATAACAATTATGACTAACCTAGTGGCATGGGTTAGCTCGAATTGTTAGTCACCTCAAATCAGAACTGGGTTGACACATATGGCCAGGTAAGTGAGACCGGTGGAAGGGATATGCCATTAACTCAACAAGAACACATTCGAGTCGAGTAGCTCCCAATTAAAAACCATTCGATCACATCTGTACAACTTATCTTTGACACCAAATTGTCAAACCAGAACCAATTGGATTAGCCTACAATCCAGACTCTAACCACTGAGCCAAATTAGGTCTTAACTTGATCGAGTCACATATGAATGTGATTCGACCTTGATCTAGACTTAATCCTATTAGACTGGTCAATTATTAGCTTTCATGATCCTACCTAACTAATTTTTGATTTGGTTTGATCAACCGCTAGACCTAATTGAGCTATCCAAGCCCAAATCCAATTTTATGTAAATGACTTAGATCTGAAATTCTCAATTTTAGACCTAATTTAATTTTATAAGCTTAATTCATTAATTAAGTCTTGGGTTCATAAACAAAATATGTAAAATAAATCTTAGGGTTTCAGGATCTAGGATTTTACAGAAAAATAAGTTTGATTTCTGATTAAGGATGAATGCGCAGCACCCCTACACGCTATAAGAACACCCCATTGAATGGGAGGAGAGGGTCTCAAACCCTACTTTGTTCTTATGATCGGACGGCCATGAGAAACACCTTAATCAGAAATATTGATTTAACTACAAAATTAGTTAGATCTAAGTTACATATCACATATATAATTTCAGATCTAACTAATACATGCTTTGCATATATCTCATGTATTAAAATCTGATCTAATTAGCATACTTTCAGATCTGATACATCACATGTAATATTTGAAAAATAAGATTTAAATTGAACTATTCAATATAAAATCTATTCTAGACAGTTACTAGAATAATTTTACAATTAGTCTAGGCATGCAGCAGATCAATCTTATGAATTAATTAAATTTTATTTTTTATTTTTTGATCTAAATATAATATTTATAATATTATAAAATCAGAGAATGAATTAGATTTAATTTATATTTTAATCATATTAAAATATAAAACTTCAAGACTATTTATAGTTTAAACTATTCCTAGTCTAATCATGCATCTCATACATGTTAGATCTACTTAGATTTAATTTTAAATTTTTTGATTTCAAATCCAATTATATCTGATGTGATATCTGAAATTTATTAATATTAGATAAATAAAAATAAAAATTAGATCTAAATTAGATCTAAAATAGAGCCATCAACCTGACTCTGATACTAGTTGAAGGAAAAACCATCTTTTTTCTTGTAGGATCTTCCAGATCTAATGAGATCAGAATATTTTTTTTAAAAAAAAATTATCTTACTTTATTTTAGATCTAAGGTCTATTAGATCTAATTCTTATTATCTAATATTTAATCTAAAATTAAATCTAAAAACATGAGGAATAGAGAAATACCTCTAGGGTAACTAGATTACCCTGTAAATGATCGCAGCAATGCCCGAGGTTCTAAAATAGCCATGCAGTTGCCTGTCCTCTACCAGTATCCACTTGAGTAGGATCTAGATCATCTTTTCCTCATAAATTTTTGCTTCAAAAATCAAATCTGGATCTGATCTGGAAGATCTTCTGAAGCTGGAGCAGCAGCTTCTCGATAAATCTCTGCAGCCTTCTAATCAGGAAGCCACCATGCCTTGGACAAGCATCAGATGGATGCCCAACCTCTTGGATATGAAGAGGGGAGGGAGAGGAGTAGAGGGGTCATGGAGAAGTGGAAAGGATTTAGGCTTTTGCTGGTTATTGAGTAGATTCTCTAAACCTTAGGCGCAGACAGGGTTTAAATATACCCTGCTGCACCATGCAGTACCATATCATTCGACCAATCAAAAAATTCTAATTAATTCTAAAAAAATTTTAATTGATGAAGTGATATCATCTGATCACATCAGATAAAAATCTCCACAATCCCTCCTACTATTGGCACCAACACTGGATAAACACAGTGAGATTGGTGCCCAACAGTTTGAGTCAATCAAGGCATAGAGTCCTCATCTCATGGGACTCTATCCTTATCCACTTGGGGTGCATGCCATATCTGATTATGGCACCCACTTTGTGGGTAAAATTAGCAGGTGGACACTACAGAAAAACTCTCCAATGACCTCTTGCCAAGTGGCCTTCAGTTCAAGGTCCATGGGACAACGTTTGACCGATGTCCTAAAACAAAAATGGCAGGTGACAAGAATTAGCAGGTGTTATCTTAAATTCATCTCATGAATTAAGACAAGACTTTTTTGAGTTGGACTGGCTCCAGTCAGACTGAGAGAAACCTTCTTAATATTGTTTGGGCAAGTCAAATCATATTTAGCTCAATCGAGATAGAAAAGATTATACGAGGAGAAAGTTAGGCTTAATCGTGTGCTAGCATGATTTTTTTGAACCTAATTGGATCTAATCCAAATCAATCGAACTGGGCTAGCTCAATTGATGACATCCAAACTCTAACTCTTGTTTGTGTGACCCAGTTAGGTTCATTTTCGTATGGTAATGAGACATGTCATGATCTCATCATCGACATCACCGAAACTCCTTTCGATGGATCAGAACTCTTCTGATTCAGACACTTAGAATGATCGATCATCAAGATCATTCTAATTGCTCTCAAAATCTACCAGTGACACCTAGCAGTATATGATGGCAACCCATCAGAAATGAAAACAAACCTCTCGGTGTAGCTACCTATGTGATTGAGTTCTTCTATCATGAGTCTCGATTGAATTAGGGTTAAGGTGAACTCGTCAAACCCAACATCAGTCATATGAATCAATCGATCGATTCGAGTCCAATGTAAAACCCCAATGGAAAACTCTTTTTCATTATTTCACTCTGCCATGGCCATGGGCTTAAGGACTCGATCTTTCGATCATTATAGGACTACTCCTCTTATTTACCGAGGTTGATAGATCCCATCTTGGTGCAATCTAGTTCCTACAATGAATATGCTACAGCCAACATACACCTCAAGGTTTCGAATGGCTAGGAGATCGAGTTATGATTTAGTCAAACTATAAAACACTCAAGGTAAACTGTTGATGTACCTCAGGTTAAAGAACTAGACACACAGCTGCAGCATCGAGCTAGTCATCGACGAGAAGGTAGACTTCCTTATGACTGCTCGAGGTCGTCACGCTCAGTACTCTCATTCTCAACGAATACCTGTACTCTCGCTCAGTATCTTCACACCGTAGACTCAAGACATATCTACCCTAAGGAAGCGATCATATACCAACCTTCCGGATCGATCACCATCCTCGTGATGATCCTATGGTCAGGAGCTATTTATGAGTTAGTTATGTAAATTCATGCCTTAAATTTTCAACTCTTGAAAATATAAATTAACATTCCTACTAACTCAAAGGATGTAACACAGACATAATGTACACAATGTGATAGTAGAATAACCATTTTATTCATTTATAGTCAAAATTATAAATTTGTCCTTATATTTGTACAGAAATGTGTCAGTCAATCTGGCATCTAGGACACACGTCTAACACCAAAATCCATTGCATCGAACTCAACTCCTAACCCAAAAACTCAATTCATGAGTATTTTAGAAGAACAAATAGAAGAAATGCTCAACAAACAAGGGTCTGTGAATGGGTTTGTAAATTATCTTTCTAAAATTAAGAATAAAGATGTGAACCACTTTCTAAAGATTGATAATAAAATATTAAAATTTATTATGGGCTATCTTCTTGAGATTGACAATCCAAAACCATTAAAATTTATCAATTCAATATTCTGCATGGGGGAGGTGAAAGAATCGGCATGGTCTGGCTGAAGATGATAAACTTAGCACTTTCTAGAAGGCAACTCAATTTTAGTTTTTACTTTTTGATATCTTTTGCATTTTGTTTAGGTTAATCGAGTTTTACTAAGTATCTTTTGTAGAAATTTGAAGACAACATTGGCTAAGTTGGGGGGAGAAGCTGTTGGATTTGTACCTTAGAAGCCAATTATTGGCTGACACATTATGTAATTCTAAGGTCTAAATTTATACTTGTAATCTTTTTATTATCAATAAAGTAATTTTTCATTCCAATCATGTTTGTGTCTATGATTTGTTCTAGAAATTAACAAAGATAATTTTTGTATATTCTTAAGGAGTTAAAAATTTGAGACATACATTAATTAGTGGTTAATTTCTAAATGCTCTCGATTAAAAGATCATCACGGAGGATAGTGATCAATCCATTTGAGATCTATGCATGGTTTACCTTCCTTGTGGATAGATAAGTTTTGGGTCTGTGGTGTAAATACACTCGATGAAGGTGCAAGTGGTTGTTAGAAAATAACTTACACTAAGCGTGACCAACATGAGAACCACATGGATATCTACTCACTCGTCAGTAGTCTTCTTGATGCTGCAGTGGTGTCAGTAGTCCTTTGACCTGTGGTGCCATTGGCTATTCGCAGTGAGACTATTGGGTTTGACTGCACGTTCTCTTCATCCCTAGCCATTTGGGTTCTTGCTATGTATATTGACTTCAGTAGGTTCAGGTTTGCTATTTGGAGTAGGATACACTTAGATAGAATCTATCAACCTTAATAGAAAAGAAGAAGTCCTATGCGATTTGCGAGACTGAGTTTAGAAAGTCTTTGATCAAAGCAAGTGTGAATATTAAAAAAAAAATTTCATAAGATTCACAAATAAACTCGAGTCGAGCCAATCTAGCATATAACTAACGATGGGGTATGATGAGTTCTCCATGACCTCCGTCTAATCAGAACTCATGATAGAAGGACTGAATCATACGATAACTGTATCTAGGAGTTCATACTTTTATTTTATTGGATTGCCACTACATACTGCTAGATGTTACTGGTGGATTATGAGACTCATCGAGCATCATCTTGATGATCGATGGCCCTCGAAGGATAGAATTAGAAATATTTCAATCCATCGAAAGGAGTTTCGATGATATTATGATGGAGATCATAATATATCTCACCATCAGATAGAATAGAATCTATGGGGTCACATATTAAGGGATTTAATCTCGAACTTATCAATTGGCTTATGAAGTTTCAATTGGGTTAGAATTTATTGAAATCCTATTAGGTTTATGAGAACCATGCTAGCACATGGTTAAACCCAATTCTTCTTGAAACTTTGATTTGATCAAGTCTATAACCTTGAATCTAACCTAAATCCATTTGGATTTAGTTGAGCTCTTAGTTATGACCCAAGAGGATTTAATTAAGTCAATTAGTTGGCATAATTATCCTAACATTATCTCTTCTTTATCTCCTAATTATCTCTAAGTGTGCATATGGAATAGATGAAGATTGGGTGGTGCCTTCTGTCTCTTTTGGCAAGAATTGGGCACCAAATTCTAGAGGGGCCCGCCCCCCTTATATGGCATGGCATGGAGGAGAGAGAGTGGGCCATGCCCCTCGCTTATTTGGTTAGAAATCCTTTTGTGGGGTGAGGAGAGAGAGTGGGCGACGCCCCTCTCTTATTTGGTTAAAATTCTTTTTGTGGGGTGCCAACTCAGAGAGTGGGCCACGGTCCTCTCTTATTTGGTTAGAAATCCTTTTGTGGGGTGAGGAGAGAGAGTGGGCCACGCCCCTCTCTTATTTGGTTAGAAATCCTTTTATGGGGTGTCAAGAGTTGGCACCCCAACTACCTGACATGTATTCCTATGATGTATCTTTTACATAGTTAAAGGGACTGATCATATATCATTTATATCTGATTTTAATTGAAATAAATCAAATTAAAAACATAGAAGATTCTTATGAGATAAGGATCTACCTTGTTAAGATAATTAGGTTCTTATTATGTATCAGGATAATGCCTATATAAAGGGTATGTCTCTAGGGTTTCTAGCTAATTAATTTTTAATGAAAAATCTCTCTCTCCCTTCTTTATACCTCCTCTCCTCTCTCTCTTCTCTTCCACACCCAAGAGTTGGGTGTCCCCTTTTTCCACACACCAAGAGGTACTGCTTTGTCTTCAAGAGTGAAGATCGAGGAGAAGAAGAAGAAGGCTGCTAATCAAGGAGTTGATCCCGTAGTCCAGATCAAGGTGTTGATCAAAGTACTCAAGGCTAAGATTTTTCTTGAGAAGAAGAGTCTTCTACGAGGAGAAATTTATTCGAGATTGATTCTGATGGATATCCGTAGAGACCGGATACATGTGCAGCTCGAGCATCTATGAATCCGTGATCATCAGAAGCGGTGAATATCTACCCGTGCCAAGATAATGAGATCTGATCTCATTTTTATTTCTAAATTCTAGATTATATATATGTATTTTCTTTTGAGCTTGGATAGGATTAGATTTGATCTCTTGCATGTGGGGTTAAAGGGTTTAACCCATTTTATTTTCTGCTGCATATTTCAAAAGTTTTGAAATCTACACATGCTGTCTATCTGATTTTCTAACAGTGGTATCAGAGTCACAGATTTTTAAAAATATATATGATCTAATTTTTAGATTATATCTAAAAGTTTTAATGATTTAAAATCAATTTTGTGCTGATATAAGGTGATCCTGGTATAGGGTTTACCCCCTATATTGCAAAGATTGTCCTAGCACAAGATTGATCGATTTTGAAAACTATTTTTAAGATAATTAAATCAAATATTTTAGATATAAAAATTAGCATATGTGATATGTTTAATTTATTATTAGATCTAAAATTAGAATAATTAAAAATTTATATCAAACTGATATATGATTGTCCTGATATAGGGTTTACCCCCTATATTGTAAAAGTTGTCCTAGTTTGATGTGAATCAATTTTTAAAAAAATATTTTTAAAATATTTTAATTATTATTTTAGATCTAATTTTATATATATTTGATATGTGTAAATTTAGTTTTAGATCTAAAATTTGATGTATATATAATATATTTTTATTTAGATTTGAAACTACATATATTTGATATATGAAACTAGATTTAGATCTGAAACTCAAGATCATAAGTCATTAATTGCATGCAATGAAATATAATCTAAAAATTATTTTTAGATCTAAAATCATATATTTGAATGTGGGTATGGGATGAATAAATTAGGTCTAAGTGATCAAACTACAATTAGAGTCTAATTGATTAGATCAGGCTACAATTCATTTTTGATTTTGAGCTGTTGATTGAACCTAATCGATGGATAATTAGGATTAGATCAAAGGGGCTCAAAGTTGAGTTTAGTTATATTTGGTCGTATCGATTCATATTTTGATGTGAATTGATTGACTCAAGACCAAATTTGGCTTAGTGGTTCGGATCCGTTTCAATAGGTTAACCTAATCGATTCTAATCGACCAATTTGATGTCTAAGGCAAGTATTTAGATAGTAGTTATTTAATTGATTCCATTATCTGATCTGACTAATTTTTATTGGTGTCTAGGGAAAGCAATGGGGGGACCCTCACGCATCTTAACTTACCTAGCCATCTTGAGAGATTTAGTTTTGTGTTAGGTTACTTGTTGACTCAAGTTCACCCATGATGACTAGGATAGTTAGACATATTGATGTGCTGACCTAATTTAATCAGTCAGATGTCAGATCTACTGATTTAGAAGAGATCTAAATCTAAATCTCCTCATTAAATATTAAGTCTAGAGGTCTTCCATCATTGTAGAGATGTAGGTGCCTTTTTGACGTTGATCATTCTTGGCTAGTTACAGTGGTTCGATTGCAATGGAAAGGTACAACCATTCTATTGATATTTGATATCCTGAGGTAGAGATGGGGTTGGACCCAATAATTGTTAGGTGAGAGTTTCAATGATGGCTTTGCGCTCGTTGGTGAACAATGGGTCTGACTTAACTAAGAAATGTATTAATAATTGTTAGGTGAGGCCACAGGACTTAGAGACCTCGCCCACTGTATCTTGCTTAATGAAGCAATAGATAAAATGTTATCCACTCATTGGTCTGTACTCATCAATAACTATTAGGTGAGGCGTGTATAGATTAATAGGACCGTAGTATCCATTTGAAATCGATTGCGTATAGGCTTCCATTTCTCCATCCGAGGAGTGTGGGAGATTCGAGAAAATAGTGAGAGTCTTTGTTTATTTTTTAAAGTTTTTAGAACAAACAATCTTATAAGTATAAAATCTAACTAGAAATTGTTATCTCTGCAGATAACCATGTCGAGTTCAAACCCCTTAGCTCGAATCCTTGATACAAATAGGTTGACCGGCATCAATTATAAAGATTGACTCCGAAATCTGAGAATTATTCTCAATTTCAAAAAACTCATACATGTCCTAGACCAGAAAATGCCTGTGTTACCTACTCACCCATCTGCTGATCAATGAGCTGCACTTGAAAAGTGGATGGACGAAGATAATAAGGCAAAGTGCTACATCTTAGTATCCATGTCCAATAATCTTCAGCAACAGCATGAAGACATGAGGACTGTCAGAGAGATGTTGGTTCACCTGCAAGAGTTGTATGGTGAACAGAGTTGCACAGCTTATTTTGAGGTCTCTTAGAAACTTTTCAGAGTGAAGATGCATGATGGGTAGTCCATCAATGATCATTGTCTGACAATGATCAAGGACATAGAGGAGCTTCATAAGCTCAAAATGAATATGGACAAGGAATTACAGGTGGATCTGACCCTCCAGTCTCTTTCTGATTCATATGGGTAGTTCATTATGAACTACCATATGAATAAAATCAATGCCACTTTGCTTGAGTTATTGAATATGCTGGTGACTGCAGAGGGCACCTTGAAGAGTTCAAGGGGTATAGTTTTGTCTATAGAGCGGGCTTCCTCTAAAAGAAAGTCTTCTTTTAAGAAGAAGAAAAAGTCTGTGAAGATATAAAAGAATGAGGTCAAGCCCAAGAAATAGGTTCTTAAGAAGGCCGACGATAAAGAAAAATATTTTCATTGCAACGTCGAAGGCTACTGGAGAAGGTACTGTCTGGCCTACCTAGTGACTGTCAAGAGCAGAAAGAAGGATGGGCCTTCTGTAGATACGTATGAAATGCTTGTTATTGAAACTAATCTAACGATTTCCTCTTCTTCTAGTTGGATTCTTGATTCTGGTTCAAGTGCTCATTTGTGCACTTCAATGCAGGATCTTAAAGAAGTTAGGGGGCTGAGGGAAGATGAGATCACTCTTCTAGTCAGCAATAGAACAAGGGTTGCTACTGTGGCCGTTGGAACCTACCCTCTGTGACTACCATTAGAATTTAGTTTGCTTTTGAAATACTGTTACTATGTACCTGTAATCAGTAGAAATTTGATTTCTACTCTATACTGACACAAGATAATTATAATTTTTATTTCAATAAAGATATGTGCTCTATTTATTTTGAAAATAAACTTGTAGCACATGCTTTCTTGATTAACAGTTTTTACCATTTGCATATCGATGCAAGTGTAAACATTAATGAGTAAATAGTGAATGCTATAGGGTCTAAGAGACCTAGAGATAGGATCAGCCAAAAGTATCTGTGGCATCTTAGGCTGGACCATATTAGAGAAGACAGACTCAACAAACTAGAGAAAGATGGTCTTCTTAGACCATTAACTTTCAAGTCTTATCTAGTCTGTAAATCGTGTCTTCAAGAAAAAATGATCAAGCTGCCCTTTATAGGATAAGAAAAAAGGGCCATTGAGATATTAGCCCTGGTACACACTGATATGTATGGTCCATTTGATGTACAAGTCAGGAGTGGCTATATCTACTTCATAACTTTTACTGATGATTTTTCACAATATGGGTTTGTGTATTTGATGCACTGAAAGTCTAAAGTCTTTAAAAAGTTTATAGAGTTCAGACATGAAGTAGAAAAATAGATTGAAAAATCTATAAAGATTCTTCGATCAGATCGAGGAGGAGAATATCTTAAAAATTTTGGACCTATCTCAAAGATAATATCATAGTCTCACAGTGGACATCTCTAGGGACACTTCAGCTTAATGGGGTATCTGAAAGGAGGAATCAGATCCTATTAGATATGGTCTGATCCATGATGAGCTTCACAGACCTTCCTGACTTTCTCTGAGGACAAGCTTTGCTTACTATGATTCATCTTTTGAGTCGGATTTCCTCTAAATCCATTCCTACCATACCATGAGAATTATGGCATGGTAAGAAGCCAACTCTTGGGTATCTCAAGATTTGAGAATGTCTGGCCCATGTCAAGTGACAGCAAGCGAACAAGTTAGAGGCTAGATCCTTTGGGGCTTGTTTTATAGAGTATCCTAAGGAAACCATAGGATACTACTTTTATCTTCTTGAGGATCACAATGTGATTGTGACCCGTCATGCCGTATTCTTGAAAAAAAAAATTATCCAAGATGGATGCAGTGAGAGGAAGATTGAGCTTAAAAAGAAAGTCTTTGAAGAGCATCGAGTCTAAGAACATGAACTCAGTAATGAGCCAGTAGATATAATACCTCCTCCACCTCGTAGATCAAGTAGGATCTCCTATCCTCCTGAAAGGTACTTAGATATTCTTACAGAAGATTTAGAGGAAGTGTTCCTTGTGGGAGATAGGGATATTAGGAATGATCTCAAAATCTACGATGAGCTAATGTTAGATGTAGACTCTGAGAAATGGATGGATGCAATGAAGTTAGAAATTGACTCCATGCATTCTAATCAGATTTGATCCTTAGTAGATCCACCTGAAGGTATTGTACCTATTAGGTGTAAATGAATTTACAAAAGGAAGATTCGATCAGATAGTAAGGTAGAGATCTATAAGACAAGGCTAGTCATGAAAAGTTATAGTCAATGCGAAGGTATTGACTGTCATGACACTTTTTCGCCTATAGCCATGCTGAAATTTATCCATACTCTGCTTGCCATAGCAGCATTTCATGATTATGAAATTTGATAAATAGATGTGAAAACTGCCTTCCTAAATGGATATCTTGAGGAAGATATCTATATGGAGCAGTCTCTAAATTTTACTTTTAGTGATAGTGATCATAAGGTCTACAAGCTACAAAGGTCTATTTATGGACTCAAGCAAGCATCTCAGAGTTGGAACACTCGCTTCAATGATGTGATCAAAATATTTGATTTCATCAAAAATGAAGAGGAGACTTGTGTGTATAAAAAGATCAATGGAAGCACTGTTACATTCCTCATATTGTATATAGATGACATCCTCCTAATTGAAAATAATATTTTCATGCTGACATCGGTCAAAGTATGGTTATTAAAAGAGTCACCATAAAAGACCTAGGAGAAGCTTCCTACATTCTTGGTATAAAGGTCTATAGAGATAGATCTAAGAGAATGATAGGACTCTTATAGTATATGTACATGAGAAGGTACTGAAGAGGTTCAGCATGAAAAACTTCAAGAGGGATCTTTTTCCCCTTAGACATGGCATTTATCTCTTCAAGAAGATGTGCCCTGACACACCTGAGGAGATCCAGCGCATGAGCAAGATCTCTTATGCTTCGGCAATAGGGAGCCTCATGTATGCCATGTTATGTACACACCCTGATATAGCACTTGCCGTGAGTGTCACGAGTAGATATCAGGCGAATCCAGATGAAGAACACTGGATTGCTTTTAAAAATATCCTTAAGTACTTAAGGACTAAAGATTTGATGTTGGTCTTTGGTGGAGGATTGGAGTTGAAAGTTGAGGGATATGCCAATTCAGACTTTATGACTGATATCGATGATAGAAAATCAATATCGAGGTGTATCTTCTTGTATAATGGTGGTACGGCTAGCTGGAAGAGTTTCAAGTAACCGATCATTATAGATTTGATCATGAAAGCCGAGTACATCACCATCTCTGAAGCTGCTAAGGAAGTATTTTGGTTCAAGAAATTCATTGCAGAGTCGGGTGTGATGCCACTAGATGCTATTGCACTGCACTACGACAACAATGGTGCCATATCGCTAAGGAGCCAAGGTCTCACTAGAAGTCCAAGAACATAGTGCGACGGTTTCACATCATACGCGAATACCTCAAGATGAAGTTCGTTGAGATGCAGAGAGTCGACTTCGTGCTAAATGTGGTGGACCCACTGACCAAGCCTCTCAGCCAACAGAAGATCGAAGCTCATCTTGAGAAAATGGATCTTAGGTATATGGCCAATTGGCTTTAGATCAAGTGAAAGTTTATTAGATTTGTGCCCTAGAAGTCAATTGTTGACCGACACATTATGTAATTCTAGGGCCTAAACTTATACTTAAAATTTTTTATTATCAATAAAAGATTTTTTCATTCCAATCATGTTTGTGTTCATAATTTGTCTTAAAAATTAATAAAGATGATTTTTGTATATTCTTAAAGAGTTAAGAATTTGAGATATACATTAATTAGTGGTTAATTTCTAAATACTTTCGATCAAAGGATCATCACGGAGGACAGTGATCAATCTATTAAAGATCGAGGTATGGTTCACCTCTTTTGTGGGTAGATGAGTCTTGAACTATGGTGTAGAGACATTGGGGTGAAGCTACAGGTGGTTGTTAGAGAACAACTTGCACTGAGCATGACCAACACGAGAACCACATGGATATCTACTCACTCGTCAGTGGTCTTCTTGATATTGCAGTGGTGTGAGTGGTCCTTTGACCTATAGTGCCATTGGCTATTCGTAACAAGGCTACTGGGTTTGACTGTACATTCTTTTGATCCCTAGCCATTTGGATCCTTGCTGTATATGTTGGCTTTAGTAGGTTCAGGTTCGCTGTTTGGAGTAGGATGCACTTAGATGGAATTTATCGATCTTGGTAGAAAAAGAGAAGTTCTATATGATTTGTGAGACTGAATTCAGAAAGTTTTTGGCCAAAATAAGTGTGAATATTGAAAAAGAGTTTCTACAGGATTCACAATTAAACTCAAATCGAGCCAATCTAGCATATGATTGATGATGGGGTCTGACGAGTTCTCCATGACCTCCATCAAGTTAAAACTCATGATAGAAGAACTGAATCATACAATAACTGTACCTAGGGGTTTATACTTTTATTTTATTGAATTGTCACTACATATTGCTAAGTGTCACTGGTAGATTATGAGACTTATCGGGCATCATCTTGATGATGATGGTTCTCAAAGGGTAGAATTGGAAATGTTTCAATCCATCGAAAAAAATTTCAATGATATTATGATAGAGATCATAATATATCTCACTACCAGATAGAATAGAACCTATGGGATCACACATTAAGGAATTTAATCTCGAATTTGTCAATTGGGCTTATGAAGTTTCAATTGGGTTAGGATTTCTTGAAATCCTATTAAGTTTATGAGAACCATGCTAGCACACGGTTAAACCTAATTCTTCTCGAGATTTTGATTTGATCAAGTCCATAGCCTTGAACCTAACCTAAATCTATTTGAATTTAATTGGGCTCTTAATTATGAGTCCAAGAGGATTTGATTAAGTCAGTTAGTTGGCATAATTATCCTAACATTATTTCTTCTTTATCTCCTAATTATCTCTAAGTGTGCATGTGGAATAGATGGAAGATTGGGTGGCGCCTTCCTCTTTTGGCAAGGATTGGGCATCAAATCCTAAACGGGCCCACCCCCTCTTATGTGGCATGGCATAGAGGAGAGAGAGTGGGCCACGCCCCTCTCTTATTTGGCTAGAAATTCCTTTGTGGGGCACCAAGAATTGGCACCCCAACTACCTAACATATATTCCTATGACGCCTCTTGTACATACTTAAAGAAGCTGATCATATACCATTTATATTTGATTTTAATTAAAATAAATCAGATTAAATAAGTAAAGGATTCTTATGAGATAAGGATCTACTTTTTTAAGATAATTGGGTTCTTATGATGTGCCAGGATAGTGCCTATATAAAGGGTATGTCTCTTGGGTTTCTAGTTAAATGATTTTTAATGAAAAATCTCTCTCTCTCTCTCTCTCTCCCTTCTCCACACCTCCTCTCCTCTCTCTCTTCTCTTCCACACCCAAGAGTTGGGTGTCCCCTTTTTTCACACACCAAGAGGTGCTGCTTTGTCTTCAAGAGTGAAGATCGAGGAGAAGAAGAAGAAGGCTGCTGATCAAGTAGTTGATCCCGTAGTCTAGGTCAAGGTGTTAATCAAAGTACTCAAGGCTAAGATTTTTCTTGAGAAAAAGAGTCTTCTATGAGGAGAAATTAGTTCAAAATTTATCTCGATGGATACCTGTGAGGTCGGACATGTATACGGCTCGAGCGTCTACAAATCTGTGATCATCAGAAGTGATGAATGTCTACTCGCGCTAAGGTAATGAGATCTAATCTCATATTCATTTCAAAATTTTAGATTATATATATGTGTTTTCTCCTGGACTTAGGTAGGATTAGATTTGATCTCTTGCATATGAGGTTAAAGGGTTTAATCCATTTTGTTTTTCACTGTATATTTCAAAAGTTTTGAAATCTACACATGTTGCCTACTTGATTATCTAATAAAAATAATTTTGAAAAGACTTTTGAATCAGGTGACATCTCTCTTTTTCTTTCTTTTTATATGCACTCTTCATTTTCCTAACCCATTGAGGATAATGTCGATTAACTTATGTGAGAGAGAATAATTTTTTTTTTAAATTTTTAAAGTCCTCAAGTAAGTTAGTATTTAGCATTTAAGTACCTGATTGTACTGAAGAATCGAGTTAAACCTAGTATTTTTAAAAGAAAATTGATGCATAAATCAGAGAATTTGTGAGATACTGAGGAATCAAGTATTAAAAAATTCAATAAAAAAATAAGTTTAGAACTTAAACAATTTTTCTTAAGCATTTCTAAATTTTTCTATCAGTATCAAAGAAGAGTTTACTTCCTATAAACTTCTGTAGGGTAACTATACGTTTCTTCATATATATAAAAAAAGAAAAAAAAAATTCAAGTACTTCATGACTGAGCAATTGGGCCTCTTTGCCTAAGTCATCAAAAGGTATGAAGGATAAAGAAGCTTTATTGTAAAGCTAGTTTTAACTCATAGTCAGTTTGATTTGAGCAAGTAAGTTCAAGGAGTATTCTATACCTAGTACCCTAAAATCATCTGGTTCGGGAGTCATTGGCTGAAAACTCACTATATGGATCAGACAAAAAGCTTAAGAGATTAAGACATTCAATAACAATACAAATTTAAAAAAAAATAAAAAAAATTAATAAATGAAGAACAGAAATAACAGTATACTTGTCCATATGAAGGTTAATGATTTGGAGATAAAGGTAGGGATAATTTAGAAAAAATTTAGAAAAGATTTAATATTCTTAGTTTAACTTTCATATTGACTAGCATTAATACTCTAATAACATATCTCACTCATGCTCTACTAAACATTAATGACCTTTTATTAAAATTATCTGGTAAAATTTGAAACTCTAAGTTAAACGATACTTAACTTTAAATCTTTTCTTTACTCGAGAACGAGCAAAGTTCAAGTTGGAGGATGTGATAAGTCATATATTTTTATATTTATTTTAGATATTTTATGATACTAATATTTTCTAAAAAATTTAATTTCATAAATAAATTAGATTTTTTTATAAAAATAAATAATTTTAAAAAATATAAAATTAAAGTATATTTATGAAAAATAGATGTCACGCTAATTGAGTAATTTAAGTACCAAAATAATGGAGAATTAATGAGCAATTTAATACATATTTTTTTTATTTTTTAGGCATAAAACCAGAACAAAAATCAAGCCAAAATATCTCAAAAAATATTTAAAATATTCTTCGATGCATGGTGGACCGACTGCTTGGTCCATAGATTCAAGGGTGCGGTCCACAAACTTTCATGCGATGCATGACGCGATCTATGATGGGTGACTCATTTTTGTGCGATCGAACGATGGAGATCACTCCAAATATGAGATCGGATGGCCGAGATCATGTTATCCCATATCCAGCGGTGGTGGCCCATTTTTAGTGCACAATCCGACAGTCCAAATTGATTTGAAGTGAGATCTAATGACTACTGTTTGTTGTCGACTGAGAACTAAGCGAAGAAGGAATCTGATGCACCATCCGACCACTGGAAACCCATCTATCATGCAATCTGATGGCCAGAAGCATTTCTAACTGTGAATAAGAGAGATTGACGTGATCCAATGGCCGAAAACAAATCAAACATGCAATCGGATGGCCAGCATTGATCCCAATCAAGAGAATGATTTAAACATGAATTTTTGACTGATCTGGGCAGTCCAAATGTAATCTAATGGCCAAAATTAATAAATATGGGTATAATATGAATTTTAAGAGTTTTACTACTCCTTTTGCTATTAGAAAAAGATGAAAAATTCATCTATAAATAGGAGGTCTGAAAATAAGAGAGAGGAGTAGAGAAAATCAATAAAAAAATAATAAAATAATAAAAAAAATTAAAGAGATTTAAGGATCTAAGGAGAAGAAGAAAAGAAGCTGGTTCGCTCCATGGAGTACAAGAAAAAGAGAGATTGTTAACCATCTTTTCGATGAAGCTACATCGATCAATTTTAGATCTTTATTATGATTATATTTTATTTTATTATATTTTTTAAATTTTTATACTTGAATTTTAATTTTTATTAATATAAAATTTATTTATTATATTTTTAAATTTTTATCTTTTATTTTTATTGCAAGTAGATGCTAAGATCTAGTTAGTAGATCTTAGTATCAATTTATTTTAATGCACTATAAATTTTTGTTATTTATTTTTATTGCAAGTAGAAGTTAGGATCTAAATAGTAGATCTTAGTATCTAATTTATTTTTCATACTTTTAATTTTTATTTTTCAACTTAAATTACTTTCCTCAAAATTTTATTTTTTTTATAAAATCAAAGATTTTAAATCAAAGTACTGCCTTCTCTGTGGATTTGATCCGACTCACTACTTTCTATATATTTTTTATTTTTAAAAAGATAAAATTAATTTGATAATCACGATGTCCTAACGACAACATCATGACTCTATCAAGGCCCAATCAGTCTATTGGCCTAAGGCAAAGACTCTTCTAAGAGTCTTGTTTCAAGAAAAGCACATTGAGAATTGTGTTCCAAAGTCAATCGTCAGCCTGTTGACGATTGTGCTTATCTTTGTAATTATATATGAATTATTAAATTAATAAATATTATTTAATTTTTTCATCACTGTTTATATCTCATTTTGAACTCTTGTTATGTGATGAAGTCCTTAGGACTATTTGATTCGATATAGGAGGATATATCGTTTAGTCTTTAAATAAGTTCACGACCAAATGATATGCTATTAATAGGACGATAGACATATCAAGTGTAGGTTGTTGTGTGCCATATAAGTTGGCTGTCCTCTTAACCAAGGAGCGGGGAGACGTTGGTATGGCATGCAGGTGAAATATAGGAGTACATTTCACTGAATGTGATCAACTCTGGAGCACTCTGTTGGCAAAAGTCACTCCGAAGGGATATAGGTATAAGTATCTCTCTGACCTGAGATCATCATGGTGACTCGCGAGCAACTCGCTATGCTTTAGTGTCGGACTACTTGAATTTCTAATTCAGCAATAAAAGATTTCTAGGCATAGTCAAGTACTTGTAAAGTTGGTGTGTGAGTCAAGATAAAATTGACCCCTCTGAATAAGTTGGAGTTAATGTATTAATGTATTTCAATTCAGTAAAATCTTAGCCGGGATAATCCATGTGATGAATTTTGAAAATTGAAATACAATATAGATGACCATATCAGGGTTGGCAGTTAAACCCTAGGTCACCTTGAGCATTTGGGTCAAAGAGATGAATTATATGGTAACTATACTCAAATAGGTTCTTGAGTATTGCTTAGCATACATTCAACCTATTCGGACATTGGGTACCATTGTAGATGGTTACTTTGATTAATACAAGAATCAGTTTCTGTGCTACTGACTTAGGTTCGAACCTATGGGGTCATATATATTAGAAGTTCTTCTCCAATCATATGGCTAATCTAAAGAGTCTCAGTCAACGAAGACTCTAGTGAAGAGTTTCACTTGATGGAGACTTTGCTAAAGAGTCCCCGTCCACCAGAGTCCCACTTGACGGGGACTCTGCTGAAGAGTCCCACTGGATGGGGACTCTGCTGAAGAGTTCCACTAGACTTTGACTCTATTATTAATAGAGGATTAATTAGTGATTAGATTATTAATTAGCTTAATTTGATTGAGCATTAAAATCTGGATCAAGTCTGATTGAATTTGATTCAATCAAGTCAAGCTGATTAGGTTATGAGATGATCTAATCGGTAAGGGAGAAATGATCCTGATTTGATCAGATCTATGGCTCAATTAATTTGATTAAATTTAATTGAAATTATAAGAGTCTAATTAGATTAGGTTCATCATATTTTATTTGGATCTAATTGGATTGAGTTCGAAAGAAATCCAATTAGTTAAACCCTAGAGTCCCAAATGAGTAGAACTCTATCCCTTGCGCCACCTAAATTGTCTCATACCTTTTCTCAATGCACAAAATTTATTTGTAAGTGAGAAAATTAAAAAATAATTCTTCTTTTATCACTCATTAAGGATAGAAATTGATTGGTTTTGATTTGAATTCAAATTAGTTTGAATTTCAACTTAAAACCTTATCCATATCCTTCTATATGTTGGTTGCTTTTGAAGGGATCCATTGTGTACGAGAAAAAGAGATCTTTCTAACTAATTTTTATATCCAATTTTCTCTAGTAAGTCCCTCTTTAAGTTAGATAAGGGTGAGAAAAAGTTGGAGTCAAATTGAAATTCAAAAGAGTTTGAATTGCAACAAACTCCAGCTCTTATCCTGTTTTATCTGGTTTGTACGACAACTATAAAAAGACCATAATTTTGTATGCCAAAATAAGAGAGCTGTTGGTGCAAAAATCTACCTACATCAGAGAAGCTGGAGTCGAGGGAGTCGCGGTCGCCGTCGAGACCTGCAAAAGAAGTCTAAACCAGAGGTGGGGTTGCTCCGGCAGGACCCTCCGACGCTCAAGTCAGTTCTCTGCCTCAACAAGAATGGAGTGCTCGAACGAAAATTTAAGCAGAGTTTTGGGATAAAATTTTGAGCTTAGAGAATAACGTATCTGGGGTCCCCCTTTTATAGACAGGGGGAGCAAAGGATTGATAGCGACTGTTTATGATCATCTTGTCGTGGGCCGTACGAGGCCAGGAGAAATTTATCATGAAGAGTAATGGGGTGGAGTCGTGGCTGTCACCATGGCTCGCCACATGGAATCAGTTACGGGGAGTGAAGCGGCATCCATTGTCGTGACTCGCCAGAGAGTGGTGGAGCCACGTAGGATCCACCGTAGGGAGTGGAGCAGAGTTGTGGCCGTTACTGCGGCCTGCCAGGGAGTGATGGAGCCACGTAGGATCCGCCGCAAGGAGTGGAGCAAAGTCATGGCCATTACTGCGGCCTGCCAGGGAGTGATGGAGCTACGTAGGATCTGCCACAAGGAGTGGAGCAGAGTCGTGGCTGTTATTGCGGCCTGCCAGAAGGTCCAGACTTGTCGGTCGAAGTTCAGTTGGAGTCTGATTTCCGCAGAAGCCTGGATGGGGATCATTTATCGAGGAATCTTGGTCTAGACCTTTAGCAGGAATTCAGGGTGGAAGTCCGGCTCCCGTGGGAGCCCGGACAAAGCCTACCTGTAGCTGGAGTCAGAGGTGAAGTCCGGCTCCCGTAGGAGCTCGGACGAAGTCTTCTTGCAGTCAAAGTTGGAGACGGAGTCCGTCTCCCGTAGGAGTCCGGACGAAGCCTACCTGTGATTGAAGTTGTGGGCGGAGTCTGGCTCCCGTAGGAGTCCGGACGAGGCCTGCCTGTAGTTGGAGTCAGAGATGATGTCTGGCTCCTGTAAAAGTCTGGACGAAGTCTTCCTGCTGCTGAAGTCGGGGACGGAGTCCGACTCCCATAGGAGTCCGGATGAAGCCTTCCTGTAGTTGGAGTTTTCCTGCTGCTGAAGTCGGGGACAGAGTCCGGCTCCCGTAGGAGTCCGGACGAAGCCTTCCTGTAGTTGGAGTCGGAGATGAAGTCTGGCTCCCATAGGAGTCCGGACGAAGTCTTCCTGCTGCTGAAGTCGGGGACGGAGTCCAGCTCCCATAGGAGTCTGGACGAAGCCTTCCTGTAGTTGGAGTCGGAGATGAAGTCCAGCTCCCGTAGGAGTCCGGACGAAGTCTTCCTGCTGCTGAAGTCGGGGATGGAGTCCGGCTCCCGTAGGACTCCGGATGAAGCCTTCCTGTAGTTGGAGTCGGAGACAAAGTCCGGCTCCCGTAGGAGTTCGGATGAAGTCTTCCTGCTGCTAAACTCAGGGATGGAGTCCGGCTCCCGTAGGAGTTTGAAGAACTCAGGGATGGAGTCCGGCTCCCGTAGGAGTCCGAACGAAGCCTTCCTGTAGTTGGAGTCAGAGACGAAGTCCGGCTCCCGTAGGAGTCCGGACGAAGTCTTCCTGCTGCTGAAGTCGGGGATGGAGTCCGTCTCCTGTAGGAGTCCGGATGAAGCCTTCCTGTAGTTGGAGTCGGAGACGAATTCTGGCTCCTGTAGGAGTCTGGATGAAGTCTTCCTGCTACTGAAGTTAGGGACGGAGTCCGGCTCCCGTAGGAGTCTGGACGAAGCCTTCCTGAAGTTGGAGTCAGAGATGAAGTCCAGCTCCTGTAGGAGTCCGGACGAAGTCTCCCTGCCGCCGTAGGTCGGACACCGGTAGAATCCCCGAGGGGTCACTCCTGACACAAACTTTGGCTGGGGGGGTTTTACACCCAACACCAGTCCCCCTACTTTCAAGTTCGAGTTTTGATCGAAGGAAGTATAGAAAATTTTCACAGCCGAAGTCGTTTCTTTGAATTCTGCACATGACCGCCCTCGAAAATCTTGGCATTTAATGCGCGCGTGCAGGAGCCTTTTTTTGATTAGGGCGATTTGAAGAGTCCTTTCGAAACTCCCACCATGGCATAATCCTAAGCGTCACGCCATAATGGTCTGCGAACGGTCAACCCTATGCCACGGTGAGTGGGACACGTGGCGGGCACTGATTGACCTAGGGATATCTACCACCATAACTGCGTCAGGCCTCGTGGCTTATTTAAGCCCCCGCCTTTCCTCCAGGGGCTTCACTTCGCCTGAGGGTCGATACCTTTCTTCCGCCTGAGAGTTTAGCCACTCAGCCACTCCATCGGTACCCTTTTCGACTCCGAGCACCCTTCGCACCAGTCTTTGCCATCCCCGCCGGCTCCCCGCCATCTTCAGTCCCCCGAGCCCCTCCGAGGGGTTCTCCCGTCGGGGCCCCCACCTCAGAGGCCAACCTCAAGAGGATGCCATGGATCAAGAGGAGTGTGAGGAGGAAAACAGCGGCCTGTGAGTTCTCCGACTGTCAAACTATCACTGAGGGTTCTCGTCGCCTTAAAGGGGGCTCGAGGGAGAATTCCTTCAACAACAGGGGTTTAATAACGGGGACAACCGGTGAGGGTGTTCCGTCCGAGAATTTTGGAGTGGCTGAACGGGACGACACCGGTCAAGGGGGCAGAGTTGTTGTCACAAGCTGTGGCGGGATTCTTGACGTCGTCGGGGCCGAGGGACCAGAAGCGGTCGGTGCCGACGGTGGGGCAGTAGAACTTATTGCGAGGATGGTGGAAGTAGCGTATGCCGACCTCGCCGGAGTACCTAGGACGGTGGTTGTCGTGGAGCACACGGTGGTGGCGCATGCCTCCGGTGCCATCACGGCCTCCGAGGTACCTCCGGTTCTTCTTGATGCAGGTCGTCATCGCCGCTGCCGTTGCCTTCACTGCCCCCTGAATTCTATTCCATCCTTTTCCCCCTAGGGTTGGGGTTTCAGCGATGGAGCGGAACGAGACAGGGGGCGAGAGCCGAGAGGTTTATCACACGCACTGGAAAATACTGCTGAGAAGGATGGAATCGGGAAGAGAAGTCGACAGCTTGAAGTGGTCTCCGGTGTATTCCTTTCGAGTCTTGTAGTAATGTCTTCTTTTTCTGGCCCTCCGGGCCTTATAATGTACATCTTGTTAATCGAAAAATGAGAAGAAGATTTTGTTACTTCGTCCGCACTTTGCATCGAATTGTTACCTGTCGAACTTCTTTTCTTTACCATTGTTATTGTTGTATTCCCTTCTCTCTCTTTCTTTTTTTTTTTTTGACGTCGTCCGGAGGTTGCTGGTTGTTGCCACATCGGCTCACCTTTCCAGTTATCCTTCTTCTTCAGCCTTAATGGCTCTATAATGCATATTTAATAAATAATATGAGAAGAGAATTTTCTGCTACCTCTTTTACTCATTTGTTGAATTGTCACTTGTCGAGCTTCTTTCGGCCTTTGCATCGTTCGGAGGTATCCGATTGCTATCGCATCGACCCATCCTTTCATCCATGGCCGCAGATTTGCTTGGGGCCGCTCGGGTTTGGCGCCCCCCATCAGGGCTCAAGCTCGGAGGTCTGAGCTTTTCATCATCCTGAGGAAGTTATCTTATCTTGGACTTGCATTGAGAGAAAGCTGGGGTTCTTGATAAGAACCCCAATCCCTGCTAAGACGAGGTTCTCTGCATCTTTGATGCTGTTTGTTTTCCATTCATCGCTGACGTAGTCCATCGCTTTTCTTTTTAACTCCTCTCCCCTTTCCCCTTTTTCTTTTTCGAGTGGGATTTTTTCCTCTGCTCTTGGTGGGGTTGCGGGAGTCCGGCTCCCGTAGGAGTCCGGGTGGAGTCTTCCTGCAACCAGAGTTGGGGATGAGGTCCGGCTCCCGTAGGAGTCCGGATGAAGTCTACCTGCAATTGGAGTTGTGTGCGAAGTCTGGCTACCGTAGGAGTCCGGATGAAGTCTACCTACGATTGAAGTTGGGGGCGAAGTCCAGCTCCCATAGGAGTCCGGGCAGAGTCTTCTTGCGATCAAAGTCGAGGGCGAAGTCCGGCTCCCATAGGAGTCCGGACGAAGTCTTCTTGCGAAGGGGCCGTTGGGAAGGTCCCCTTTTTCTCATCTGGTCTTGAATGACCAGACCTTAATTGGTATCGGGGCGAGGTTCTTTCCCTATTTCTGTCGTAACAGGTTTCAGCTCTGGTTAGGACAAGGTTCTCCTCCTGTCCCTAACGCGGCTGTAGGGGCACATATGGGCGCTGCTGGGCCTTTCCCCCCATCCGGTCTAGGTGTAACCGGGCCTTCGACCTTGCTCATGTTAGGATGAGGTTCTCCTCCTGTTCCTAACATGGCTGTGGGGGCACATATGGGCGTTGTAGGGCCTCTCCCCCCATTCGGTCTAAAGAGAACCGGGCCTTCGACTTTGCTCAAGTTAGGGCGAGGTTCTCCTCCTGTCCCTAACAAGGCTGTGGGGGCACATATGGGCGTTGCTTGGCCTCTCCCCCCATCCGATCTAAAGAAAACCGAGCCTTCGACTTTGCTCAAGTTAGGGCGAGGTCTCCTCCTGTCTCTAACAGGACTGTGGGGGCACATATGGGCGTTACAGGGCCTCTCCCCCCATCCGGTCTAAAGAGAACTGGGCCTTCGACATTGCTCAAGTTAGGACGAGGTTCTCCTCCTGTCCCTAACAGGGCTGTGGGGGCACATATTGGTGTTGCTTGACCTCTCCCCCCATCCGGTCTAAAGAGAACTGGGCCTTCGACTTTGTCGAGACGAAGTTCTCCTCCCGCTTTCGACACAGTTTGTTTTGACTGTCCTGTCGATATAGGCTTGTTCCAAGAGAGGAGACATATAGATATGCAATTTTTATTTAAAATAAAGTTATCGGTAATACATTCGTAAGTTTTTCGAGCTCCATGGTCGCGGGAGGTCTGCTCCTCCGAGCTCCTTGAGGTAATAAGTTCCGGGCCGGACTACTTCTTTGACTTCATACGGGCCTTCCCAGTTTTGGGCAAGCTTCCCTCGATCCTGAGGTTGTGAGACAGCGGCTCGTCGAAGCACTAGATCTCCTGCTCTAAAGACTTTATTCTTGACACGAAAATTATAATAGTGGGCGACTTTCTATCTGTAGGCTACCATCCAAACTTGAGCTACCTCCTGCTTTTCTTCCAGTAAGTCAAGGTTGGCTTTAAGACCTTGCGAATTGTGATGTTCATTGAATGCCACGACTCGTGCCAATGGGAGTTTAAGCTCAATTGGGATAACAGCCTCTGTTCCGAAGGCTAAAGCAAAGGGGGTCTCCCCCATGGGTAGTCTTTGGGTAGTTCGATACACCCACAACACATGATAAAGTTTGTCTGCCCAAGTTTCATTCGCCTTTTCGAGCCTTGTCTTAATCCCTTCCAGCAGGGTTCTGTTGGTCACTTCAGCTTCGCCGTTCGCCTGAGGATGGGCTACTGATGTGAAGTTGTGGGAGATGTTTAGATCTTCACAGAATTCGACGAATCTTGCTCCCGCGAACTGCCGTCCGTTATCAGTGATTAGGGTTCTTGGCAGACCGAACCTGTAAATGATTGACTTCCAGGCGAAATCTTGCACTTTAGCTTCTGTGATTTTCGCCAGTGGTTCGGCTTCGACCCACTTGGTGAAGTAGTCAATCGCTACCAGGAGGAACTTCCTCTGCCCCGACGCCACGAGAAAGGGTCCAAGGATGTCCATCCCCCATTGCGCAAAAGGCCATGGGGCACTCAAGGGTGTAAGCTTGGTGGTGGGCTGTCTCTGGATGTTGGCATATCTCTGACATCGGTCACACTTTCTGACGTATTCAATCGAGTCATGATGCATCGTCGGCCAGTAATATCCTTGGCGGAGCAACTTGTGGGATAAAGATCTAGCCCCCAGATGGCTTCCGCAGATTCCTTCATGCACCTCCCACAAGGCGTAGTCAGCTTTCGAAGACCGGAGATATTTTAAAAGGGGCAAAGAGTATGATCTCTTGTACAACTTGCCCTCATAAAGGATGTATCGGGAGGCTTGATTTCTGAGCTTCCGAGCTTCTTTTGCATCCTGGGGGAGAACCCCGTCTCTGAGATATGTTATCAGTGGGTCGATCCAGCTGGGCTCATGGTTGATTTCCATCATGGGCCGCGATTCTTCCATACTTGGGCACTTTAGAACTTCAAAGAGAACAACCTTGGGCAATTCGGCCGGAGCCAGCGTTGCCAGCTTGGAGAGAAGGTCGGCCCTGGTATTTTCCATCCTCGAAATCTGCCTGATGTTGAAGCTACTGAAGGCGGGGATGAGCTCCTTTACCTTTTCAAGATACTTAGCCATGCTGTCCTCCCATGCTTCGTAGTTTTCGTTGACTTGTCCCACTACTAGTTGGGAGTCGCTGTGGACTTGGAGCCGATCTACTCTCAGTTCTTTGGCGATCTTCAGTCCTGCAATCAGAGCTTCATATTCTGCTCCATTATTTGTTGTGGGAAACTCAAAGTGCAGAGCATACTCCACGATGATTTCCTCTGGACTAATCAAGATCAGGCCCGCACCTACGCCTGACATGTTGGAAGACCCATCCACGTAGAGGGCCCAAAAGCAACCAGAGGGATCTGCTTCTTCTTTGGGGGAGTTCGGTCAGGACTCCAGGCCGTCAATTTCACCTTGTTCAGGTTCGGCCTCCTCTGGGATAGTACACTCCATTAGAAAATCTGCCAATATCTGGGCCTTCACTGCTGGCCTGGGTCGATAGTTGATGTCAAATTCTGTGAGCTCGATCACCCATTTTGCCATCCTCCCGAAGGCATCCGCCCGGTGTAGAATCGCCTTAATCGGTTGGTCGGTGAGCAGCGTTACGGTGTGCCCTTGAAAGTAGGGTCGGAGCCTCCGGGCTGCAATCAACAGGGCGTAAGTCAGTTTTTCTAATTTAGTATACCTGGTCTCGGCGTCTCTCAATGCGCGACTGACGTAGTAGATCGATCGTTGGACTTTTGCTTCTTCTTTGACAAAGACTGCCGTGAGAGCCATGGGAAAGACCGCCAGGTATAAAAATAGTTCCTCTCCAGGCTCTGGCTTCGCCAACAGCGGAGGTGAGCCGAGGTAGCTCCTTAGTTCTTCGAACACTTGTTGGCACTCAGAGGTCCAACAAAAGTTCTTCGACTGCTTGAGGGTTTAGAAGAAGGGTAAGCACCATTCGGCCGACCTCGCGATGAAGCGATTCAGGGCTGCTACCCTCCTTGTAAGGCGCTGAACCTCTTTTATCGACTTCGGGGTGGCCATCTCCTGGATGGCGCAAATTTTCTCTGGGTTGGCTTCGATTCCGTGTCCCGATACCATAAAGCCCAAAAACTTCTCCGAGGTCACTCCGAAAGCATATTTAGTCGGGTTCAGCTTCATCTTATATTTTCGGAGGGTGCCGAAGGCCTCCTCGAGGTCGGCGACGTGGTTCATGGAAGATTTGCTTTTCACGAGCATGTCGTCCATGTAGACCTCCATATTGCGGCCGATCTGTTTCTTGAAGATTTTGTTCACCAGCCGTTGGTAGGTTGCGCCTGCATTTTTGAGGCCGAAAGGCATGACCCTGTAATAGTAAAGGCCACAGTTAGTAATGAAAGCAGTCTTTTCTTCATCTTCTGGTGCCATCCTGATTTGATTATAGCCGAAGAATGCATCCATAAAGATGAGGAGCTCATGGCCCGAGGTCGCATCCACCAGTTGATCAATTCTGGATAGAGGGTAGCTGTCCTTTGGGTAGGCTTTATTCAGCTTTTTGAAGTCTATGCACATCCTCCACTTGCCGTTTGCTTTTTTGATCAAGACAACGTTGGAAATCCAGTCAGGATAATTGACTTCCCTAATGAATCCAGCTTTCAGGAGTTTGTCCACTTCCTCGGCTATCGCTTTCTGCCTCTCTGGTGCATGACCTTGGATTTTCTCTTTCGTCGGTCGATGCTTGGGATCGATGGCCAGGCAGTGCTCCATGACTTCCATATCAATCTCTGGCATGTCTGCTGGAACCCAAGCGAAAACGTCTGCATTCTTTCGTAGAAAATCGATGAGATGCATCCGCACCTCTTCCCCTAGGTTGGAGCCGATCTTCACCACATGCTCTACATTCTCGTCGTTCAAAGGGATCGAAATCAGATCTTCGATTGGGCCACCCCTCTCCTCAGTGAGGTTGTCGCGGGCATCCAGCCCATCAACTGGACAGGGGTCGGATTGGTCGCTTCTTTGCAAGGCTATGTTGTAGCAGTGTCTGGCCAGGGCTTGGTCTCCTCTGACCTCTCCGATCCCCTGGTTGGTAAGAAATTTCAACTTCAAATGGTAGGTTGACACGACGGCTCGGAGAGCATTGAGGTCAGGTCGGTCGAGGATCGCGTTGTAGGCTGACGGCACCTTCACCATCAAAAAATTCACCAAAGCCCTGGATTGTCTTGGATATCGACCCGCAGCTACAGTCAAAGTTATCACTCCCTCCATCGGGACAGCATCGCCGGTAAACCCTACTAGAGGGGAGCTAATCGGCCTCAAATGGCCGTCAAGGATGGATATTTTTGAGAAGGTGTCGTAGAACAAAATGTCAGCCAAACTTTCATTGTCGACAAGAATGCGGCGGACGTCGTAATTAGCTATATTCAAGGAAACTATAACCGCATCGTTATGAGGAAATTGAACTCCCTGAGCATCTTCTTCGGTGAAAGTTATGGATTCCTCGATCTTTTGCCGCTTGGGAAGTCCGGCCAATACGTCGGTCGCTCCCCGTCGGGATTCTTCCGAGATGGTGCTGGCGAAATCCGTCGGAGGTCGATTGTCCGACCGCTCCATGCCGGCGGCCGTTGCCAGAGGATGTGGGGCCTGGGAAACTGGAGGCGAGGCCGGAGCCTGAGATCTGGCTGTGGAGGCCGTGGGTCACCGTGTGGATGCTTCGCTAGAAGGCATCGGGCGAGGATCTAGTGGGGGAAGGAGGAGAAGATGCCAGAAAAGATGATCGGAGGTGGTCCCGTTGAGCGCTCCTTTTAGAATAAGGGTACTGCGAAGACACGCCCTTCCTCTAGCGCCAATCCTGTTGGTGCAAAAATTCACCTACGTCGGAGAAGCTGGAGTCGAGGGAGTCGCGGTCGCCATCGGGACCTGCAAAAGAAGTCTAAACCGGAGGTGGGGTTGCTCCGGCAAGACCCTCCGACGCTCAAGTCAGTTCTCTGCCTCAACAAGAATGGAGTACTCGAACGAAAATTTTAGCAAAATTTTGGGATAGAATTTTGAGCTTAGAGAATAACATATCTGGGGTCCTCCTTTTATAGACGAGGGGAGCAAAGGATTGATAGCGACTATTTATGATCACCTCGTCGTGGGCCGTACGGGGCCAGGAGGAATTTATCATGAAGAGTAATGGGGTGGAGTCGTGGCTGTCACCATGGCTCGCCACATGAAATCAGTTGCGGGGAGTGGAGTGACGTCCGTTGTCGTGACTCGCCAGGGAGTGGTGGAGCCGCGTAGGATCCACCGCAGGGAGTGGAGCAGAGTCGTGGCCGTTACTACGGCCTGCCAGGGAGTGATGGAGCCATGTAGGATCCGCCGCAAGGAGTGGAGCAGAGTTGTGGCCGTTATTGTGGCCTGCCAGAAGGTCCAGACTTGTCGGCCGAAGTTCGATTGGAGTCTGATTTCTGCAGAAGCCTGGATGGGGATCATTTGTCGAGGAATCTCGGCCAAGACCTTCAGCAGGAGTTCAGGGTGGAAGTCCAGCTCCCGTGGGAGCCCGGACAAAGTCTACCTGTAGCTGGAGTCGAAGGTGAAGTCCGGCTCCCGTAGGAGCTCGGATGAAGTCTTCCTGCAGTCGAAGTTGGAGCCGGTTCTGTCTCCCGTAGGAGTCCAGACGAAGCCTACCTGTGATTGAAGTTGTGGGCAGAGTCTGACTCTCGTAGGAGTCCAGACGAGGCCTGCCTGTAGTTGGAGTTGGAGACAAAGTCCGGCTCCCATAGGAGTCTGGATGAAGTCTTTCTGCTGCTGAAGTCGAGGACGGAGTCCGGCTCCCGTAGGAGTCTAGATGAAGCCTTCCTATAGTTAGAGTCGGAGATGAAGTCCGGCTCCCGTAGTAATCCCGACGAAGTCTTCCTGTTGCTGAAGTCGGGGATGGAGTCCGGCTCCCATAGGCATCCGGACGAAGCCTTCCTGTAGTTGGAGTCGGAGACGAAGTCTGGCTCCCGTAGGAGTCTGGATGAAGTCTTCCTGCTACTGAAGTCGGGGATGGAGTCCGGCTCCCGTAGGAGTCCGGACGAAGCCTTCCTGTAGTTGGAGTTTTCCTACTGCTGAAGTCGGGGACGGAGTTCGGCTCCCATAGGAGTCCGGACGAAGCCTTCCTGTAGTTGGAATCGGAGACGAAGTCTGGCTTTCGTAGGAGTCCGGACGAAGTCTTCCTGCTGCTGAAGTCGGGGATGGAGTTCGGCTCCTGTAGGAGTCCGGACGAAGCCTTCCTGTAGTTGGAGTCGGAGACGAAGTCTGGCTCCCGTAGGAGTCCGGATGAAGTCTTCCTGCTGTTGAAGTCAGGGACGGAGTCCGACTCCCGTAGGAGTCCAGACGAAGCCTTCCTATAGTTGGAGTCGGAGATGAAGTCTGGCTCCCATAGGAGTCTGGATGAAGTCTTCCTGTTGCTGAAGTCGAGGATGGAGTCCGGCTCCCGTAGGCATCCGGACGAAGCCTTCCTGTAGTTGGAGTCAGAGATGAAGTCCGGCTCCCGTAGGAGTCCGAACGAAGTCTTCCTGCTGCTGAAGTCAGGGATGGAGTCTGGCTCCCGTAGGAGTCTGGACGAAGCCTTCCTGTAGTTGGAGTTTTCCTGCTGCTGAAGTCGGGGACGGAGTCCAGCTCCCGTAGGAGTCCGGACGAAGCCTTCCTGTAGTTGGAGTCGGAGATGAAGTCCGGCTCCCATAGGAGTCCGGATGAAGTCTTCCTGCTGCTGAAGTCGGGGACGGAGTCCGGCTCCCGTAGGAGTCCGGATGAAGCCTTCCTGTAGTTGGAGTCGGAGTTGAAGTCCAGCTCCCGTAGGAGTCCGGACGAAGTCTTCCTGCTGCTGAAGTCGGGGATGGAGTCCGGCTCTCGTAGGAGTCCGGACGAAGCCTTCTTGTAGTTGGAGTCGGAGATGAAGTTTGGCTCCCATAGGAGTCCGGACGAAGTCTTCCTGCTGTTGAAGTCGGGGATGGAGTCTGGCTCCCGTAGGAGTCTGGACGAAGCCTTCCTGTGGTTGGAGTCGGAGATAAAGTCTGGCTCCCATAGGGGTCCGGACGAAGTCTTCCTGCTGCTGAAGTAGGGGACGGAGTCCGTCTCCCGTAGGAGTCCGGACGAAGCCTTCCTGTAGTTGGAGTCGGAGACGAAGTCCGACTCCCGTAGGAGTCCGGACGAAGTCTTCCTGCTGCTGAAGTCGAGGACGGAGTCCGGCTCCCGTAGGAGTCCAGACGAAACCTTTCTGTAGTTGGAGTCGGAGACGAAGTCTGGCTCCTGTAGGAGTCCGGACGAAGTCTCCCTGCCACCGTAGGTTGGACGTCGGTAGAATCTCCGAGGGGTCACTCCTGACACAAAGTTCGGCTGGGGGGGTTTTACACCCAACAAGAGCTCTTCACCATGAGATACTAGAGAGAAATATGGTCAAAAATACTTTTTTGAGACATCAGGATTGGGTGGATTTCCTTCCTCCTTGGCATGAACAAAAGAGGAGATCGTTCTCCTCTTGGGTGAGAAACCTAGAACTGTTCTAGGTTTTTGAGTGAGGAAAAAATCAAAGAGAAGAGAGTCTTCATCTAAATTTTCTTCACTATCCAGCATCCTTCTCTGATCCATCTTCAACATCGAAAAGATTCAAGATGATCGAAGAAGGAGATCAAGATAGATCTACCATCAGAAACCGACTGCGCGAGCTAGCACTCCCATGGAGGGTTGATCGGTCCAAGGGGCTTTGTGTGGATCATCCATAGAGGCTGGACACTTGTGCAGTCGCTCGACATCAGTGAGAGCTTCATACCATGCTTACCAATAGCACAGATCATCAATCCATAAAAAAGTGATGAGTTTTGAATTCTACCGATATAATCTAAAGGTTAGATCAAATTCAGGGCATCGATGTGATCGATGCAGTTTTTTATTTTATTTCAGATTTTATATATAAATTTTTTATATCATAGATCCTTAATGATAGTTTAGATCTAATCTAAAATATATTTAGAGGATTAAAATATTTAATCTTTTATTATTCTGCTATAAAATTTTAAAAATACATGCTTTGAACTATCCATTTTTCCTTCATATGGTATCGGAGCAAAGTTTCTTATGACATAATTTTTTTTGCATATAATCTGATTTTAATTATTTAGATTAGATCTAGATAGTTAATTTAAATCTGAGTAGTATAGTAATCTGATTGGATGGATCCTCATAGCTATCCGGTCATAGGAGAAATCAGAATTTTACTATCCTATTTATCCATTCGATGGGTTCTCCTATAGCGTGTAGGGGTGCTGCACGATCTTTTCCATGATGATGAACAATGAAAAAAATTTTAAAATTTTATTTTAGATCTGAAATAATATATATTAGATCTAAAATTAAAATTTTGATCATTAGATGATTGATTATAAAAATATTTTATAGAACTAAAAATTATTTTCAAACACCAAACCCGAACTCATATCAGCCCAAAACTTAATTGAGAATTAAGTGATCTAGATTTGAGAATCAAAGATTTAAGGTATAAATTTTATTACTAATGGGTTAATGGGTAGCTCAAGTCAAATCTATTTAACTGGGTTAGACCTAGGGTTAGAAATCATTGATAATGAACTATGTTAGTAATTAAATAAATCTAATTCAAAGTTAATTCTAATTGGGTCAATTTTTTCTATTAATCAATTTTAATAGTTATAGATGGTCAAGCCCATATCTTTAATTAGACCAATATGGACTTTGATCATAGATCCATGGTCGAATCTAAGTCTATAAGTTGATCAAATTGAAAATGACTAACCAATTGGTGTCTAAAATAAGTATGGCAGCTTTGATCGATGGTCATTAATTGAGAGCTACTCACATAGATTGAGTCTATGTCGAGTTAATGGCATATCCCTCCCATCGATCTCATTTACATGGCCAACATGGTGAATTATATTTTGATTAAATCACTTAATGATTGGAGTTGACCCATGCTAACTAAAAAATTAGTATGACTGATTTAGATATCCCTAGTTCAGCATATCTTGAGTCCTCTTTATGACTTGGTGAAGCCAGTAGGAGGATTCATGATTAGTTGGCTGGATCAGTTTATGCCTGATCTTCTTAAATCTGACTTGGTGAAGTTAGTAGAAGGATTAAGATTAACTAGTCAAGTCTCATCTCATCTCTCAATTCAACTAATTAAATCTTCTAAAATTGTTAGGTCCCTAAAATGAAATAGTTATGGTAATAACTAGATCATAGCCTCCCATTAAGTTGGGTGATAATGAGTCTAATGATTTAGATGATCATTGGAGGCACCACACGTCTGGTGCTTATCTAGCGGTCGAAATTATCATTCATAATATGTTGTTTTAGTTGTATCTTTCTGATAATGGTCAGGTTGGTCGAGCCATACTCGGACCCGATCACTCATTTGTTAGATACACTAAATTCTGATATGTTAATGGTTCGACCTAACCAAAACCTTCAATGGAGGTGCCACATGCCTGCTGAAGAGGTGTCTGAGGCAAAATTGAATACTAAAAATTATTTGGTGAAATAATTGGTTAAAAACCTATCCATGGGTACACAAAGGTTGGTCGAGCCACACTCGAGCCAATGTGCAGTCCATGTGGATTCTAGTACCCACTAAGAAATTAGTGTAATTCTTCGAATTGAAGGTAGATGCTATCAATTCAAATAAAATAGTGAGAGAATCTTTAGACTAAAATTCATATCTTTAGGCTTAATCAATTCATATACTAAGTAGGTTCTGATTTTCTTTTTGCAGTTATGGCCACCACCTTGTCATTCTGATCACTATTAGATAGTGATAAATTGATGGGACCAAATTTTGATAATTGGTATCGAAAGCTCAAAATAGTCCTGGAGCACGAATGGATCTTGTCTGTATTGATAGATCCGGCACCCGAGGACCAGCTCTGAATGCGCGTAGCACGGTTAGAGACACTTATCAGAAGTGGCTCAATGATCGAACTATAGTTCGTTGTATTATGCTGGCGGTGATGAATGATGAGTTTAGCCATCATTTCGAAAATACTCAGCCACAGGATATGTTGCAAATATTGAATGAGTCCTTTGGCACACCTGACGATATTGAGAGGCACAAAACTAGTTGTGCCATCTTCAATGCTCGAATGAGGGAAGGAGCATCAGTCATTGATCATGTATTGTACATGATTGAGATGATTGAGCATCTAAACAAGCTTGGCTTTCTCCTGCATAAGCAGTTGGAGAAAGATGCTATTCTGAACTCTTTGCCCAAGTCCTACCTCCCTTTTCTTACTCATTTTCGAATGACAAAATCTATAGTTAACTACCATGGTTTGTTGGGATTACTGCAAAACTTTGAGAATGATTACTATCTCTGATAGGAGTCGGTAAATATTATGGGAGGATTTTCTTCTGGATGTCGATCCTTTAAGAAAGGAAAGAAGAACAAGAAAAGGATGCAAAGTGCTGGGGCACCCAAATCTAGTTAGACCAAAAAATCCAAGTCCGATCAAAGTCACGCGGAATGCTTCTACTGCAAGAAGTAGAGGCATTGGAAAAAAAATTATCCTCAATACATTGCCTCCCTAGATCCGAACAGATCAAGAAAGAAGCAAGTTATTGCTGGACAAGGTAATTATATGATAACACCTTGTAATTTCTCAATTTATGATTCTACTACCTGGATATTAGATACCAAAAGCCCTTTTAATATTTGCAATTCATTGCAGGGTCTACAGGTTAGTAGGAGATTTGAAAAAGATGAAGGATTCCTTAATGTTGGAGATGGAAGATCAGTTTCAGTTCTAGCGTTAGGGACTATTAAGCTTATATTCAAGTCTAATATAATTATTCTAAGTGAATGTCACTTTTGTCCTTTCTTTTTTATTGAATATTATTTCTGTAGGCCTTTTGGCCAAGTACGGTTATGAAATTTTAATAAAAAAAATAATTTTAATATCATTATGAATGGTGTTAATATGATGAATGGATAACTGAAAAATGGTATTTACATATTATCACAACCTGTTAGTGTAATGTACACATCCAACAAACGTCCTAGAATTAGTGATGTCTTCGATATCTATCTTTGGCATTGTAGGTTAGGTCATATTAACAAGAATAGAATAAACAGGTTGATATAAGAGAAAATCTTCGAAGTCAGTGATTGTGAATCACTCCCAACCTGTGAGTTCTGTCTTCTTGAAAAAATGATCAAATCACCTTTTACTGAAAAAGATGAGCGAGCCAGTGAAGTTCTAAGTCTGATACATACTGATATATGTGGAGCTATGAACACTAGTGCCAGAGGTGGATATTATTATTTCATTACATTTACAGATGACCTATCGAGGTACGGGCACATCTATTTAATGACACATAAGTCAGAATTATTTGAAATATTCAAATGATTCCATAATAAAATAGAGAAACAAACTGAAAAGAGTATTAAAACTCTTCAGTCCGATCGAGGAGGAGAATACCTCTCTAGTGAGTTTCTGACATACTTAGAAGAGAATGAGATTCTCTCACAATGGATCTCTCCTAGAACACCACAGCATAATGGTATATCAGAAAGGAAGAATCGAACCCTGTTAGACATGGTTCGATCCATGATGGGCTTTGCAAGTCTGCCGATTTCTTTTTGGGGATACACACTTGAGATGACTTGTTATATTTTAAATAAAATTTCGAGTAAGTCTGTAAGTAAAACACAATATGAGATGTGGATAGGACATAAGCCAGCACTCTCCCATCAGAGGATTTGGGGATATCCGGCTTATGTCAAACAATTGAAAACTGACAAGCTTGGACCTAGATCTAATAAATATCTATTTATAGGGTACCCAAAAGAGATCAAGAGATATTACTTCTATCTTGCTGACAAGCAGAAAGTGTTCGTCAGTAATAGGACTGTCTTTTTAGAAAAGGAGTTTCTTGGTGAAGGAACTAATACCTCAAAAATTAAACTTGATGAAGTTTGATCGATAGAAGAACTGACACAATCTAGTAAACCCATAGAGTTGGACTTGATTAGAATAAATTTGAAACCTATTGTAGAAATATCTTTAAGGAGATTCGATAGAGTACTACATCAACCGAATAGATACTATAATTTCTTAGTCCGAAATGGGGATCCCGTTGAACTCGATGAGAACAATGAGGATCTGATCACCTGTATGAATGCGATGCAGAGGTCTGACACTGATAAGTGGCTAGAAACCATGAAATTCAAAATAGAGTCCATGAAAATCAATAATGTGTGGATATTGGTTGACCCACCTGAAGGGGTAAAACCCATAGGGTGTAAGTAGATCTTCAAAAAGAAAAGGGGCGCAGATGGGAAGATAGAGACCTATAAAGCCCGTCTGGTTGCTAAAGGTTACCCTCAGTATTATGGTATTGACTATGGCGAAATATTTTCTCCTGTGGCAATGCTCAAGTCTATTCGGATTATGCTTATGATTACAGCATATCTGGACTATGAAATCTGGCAAATGGATGTGAAAACAGCCTTCCTAAATGGAGAGCTAGAAGAAGAGGTGTATATGATACAACCTGAAGGTTTCATATCTACAGATGAGTCTAAGATATGCAAGCTTCAAAAGTCCATCTATGGACTTAAGCAGGCATTTCAGAGTTAGAATATGCATTTTGATAAAGTGATCAGAACGTATGGCTTCATTAAGAATGGAGAGAAATTCTACATATACAAATAAATTAATAACTCTGTAGTAGTATTTCTTATTTTGTATGTCAATGATGTTCTCTTAATCGAGAATGACATTCCTATATTATAGGGAATAAAAATTTGGTTGTCATCATAGTTCTCTATGAAAGACTTGGGAGAAGCATCCTTCATCCTTGGGATGAAGATCTATAGAGATAGATCTAAAAAGTTACTTGGATTATCCTAGTCGATGTACATTGATACTGTGCTGAAAAGGTTCAGTATAGAGAATTCTATGAAAAGCTATCTTCTGATAGACCAAAAAAATTTTTTCTCGAAGAGATTGTCCGACAACTTCTCAAGAGAGAGAGTATGAGTAAAATTTTATATGCTTCGATAGTGGGATCTATTATGTATGCCATGATATGTACGCGATCAGACATAGCATACTCATTAGGAGTCATGAGCAGATACCAGTCCGATCCAGGTGAGAATCACTGGAAGGTCGTAAAGACCATCCTTAAGTATTTGAGAAATACTAAGGATCAGTGGCTTATCTATGGAGAATCTGACTTAAAATTTATGCAATTTATAGACTCTAATTTTCAGTCAGATCATGATGACAGTAAAAGCGTGTTGGGATACATTTATACTTTGAACGGTGGAGCAATCTGCTAAAAAAATTCTAAGCAGCACACTGTGGCCGACTCTACTTGTGAGGTAAAATATATCATGACATCTGATGCTACAAAAGAAGCTGTGTGGCTACGAAAGTTCAACAACAAGCTCGAAGTGGCACCCTCCCCTGATGGCCCCATCTTGTTATACTACGACAGTACTGGTGCCATTGCTCAAGCGAAGGAACTGAAGTCACATCAGTGGACTAAGCACATTTTGTACCGCTACCATCTGGTCCAAGAGATTGTGGATCGAGATGACATTGAGATTCAGAAGATCGATGAAAAAGAGAATCTGACTGACCCATTTACTAAAGCCCTTGACATCAAGGAGTTCGAAGACTACAAATCAAAGATGGATATACAATACTATATCGATTGGCTTTAGTCCAAGTGGGAGTTGTTGGAAATTGTGTCTCAAAGCCAATTATCAATCTATTGATGGTTGTGCTTATCTTTATAATTGTATATGAATTATTGAATTAATAAATATTATTTGATATTTTGATCATTGTGTACATCTCATTTTGAACTCCTGTTATGTGATGAAGTCCTTAGGACTATTTGATTCAATATAGAAGGATATATTGTTTAGTCCTTAAATGAGTTTGTGACCAAATGATATGCTATTACTAGGACGATATGTCGTTGTGTGCCGTATAGGTTAGTTGTCCTCTTAACCAAGGAGCATGGAGATGTTGGTATGGTATGTAGGTGAAATATAGAAGTACATTTCACTGAACGTGACCAACTTTGAAGCACTCTACTGTCAAAAGTCACTCTAAAGGGGTATAGGTATAAGTGTCCCTCTGATCTGAGATCATCACGGTGACTTACGAGCAACTCACTATGCTTTGGTGTCGGACTATCCAAATTTTTAATTCAGTGATGAAAGATTTTTAGACATAGTCAAGTACCTGTGAAGTCGGTGTGTGAGTCAAGATGGAATTGATCCCTCCGAATAAATAGGAGTTAATGTATCAGTGTGTTTCAATTCAGTAAAACCTTAGCTGAGGTAATCCATATGATAAATTTTAAAAATTAAAATACAATATGGATGACCATATCAGGGTTGGCAGTTAAACCCTAGGTCACCTTGAGTATTTGGGTCAAAGGGATGAATTATACGGTAACTATATTCAAATAGATTCTTGAGTGTTGCTTAGCATACATTCGGTCTATTCGGATGTCGGGTACCATTGCTAGATGGTTACTCCGATTGATACAAGAATCAGTTCTTGTGCCATCGATTTAGGTTCGAACTTATGGGGTCACACATATTAGAAGTTTCTCTCCGATCACATGACTAATCTGAAGAGTCCCAGTCAATGGAGACACTGGTGAAGAGTCCCACTGGATGGAGACTCTGCCGAAGAGTCCCACTGGACTGGGACTCTAGAGAAGAGTCTCGCTAGACTTAGACTCTATCATTAATGGAGGATTAATTAGTGATTAGATTACTAATTAGCTCAATTTGATTGAGCATTAATGTCTGGATCAAGTCTGATTGAATTTGATTCAATCAAGTCTGATTAGGTTATGAGATGACCTAATCGGTAAGGGAGAAATGATCCTGATTTGATCGGATCTATAGCTCAATTAATATGATCAAATTTAATTAAAATTATAAGAGCTTAATTAGATTAGGTTCACCATATTTTATTTGGATCTAATTGGATTGGGTTAGAAAGAAATCTAATTGGTTAAACCCTAGAGTCCCAAATGAGTAGGACTCTATCCCTTGCGCCACCTAAATTGTCTCACACCTTTTCTCACCGCACAAAATCAGTTTGTATGTGAAAAAACTAGAAAATAATCTTTCTTTTGTCACTCATTAAGGATAGGAATTGGTTGGTTTTGATTTGAATTCAAATTAGTTTGAATTTCAACTTAAAACCTTATCCATATCCTTCCACACATTGGCTGCTTTTGAAGGGGTCCATTATGTATGAGAAAAGAAGGTCTTTCCAACTGATTTTCATGCCTAATTTTTTTTGATAAATTTATCTTTAAGTTAGATAAGGGTGAGAAAAAGTTAGAGTCAAATTAAAATTCAAAAGAGTTTGAATTGCAACAAACTCCATCCCTTATCCTGTTTTATTTGGTTTGTGCGATAATCATAAAAAGGCCACAATTTTGTGTGCCAAAATGAGAGAGATCTTCACCACAAGATACCATAGAGAAAAAAGGTCGAAAACACTTCTTTGGGACATGAGGATTGGGTGGGTTTCCTTTTTTCTTGGCATGAACAAAAGAGGAGACTGTTCTCCTCTTGGGTGAGAGATCTAGAACTGTTCTAGGCTTTTGAGTGAGAAAAAAACCAAAAAGAAGAGAACCTTCATCTAAATTTTCTCCACCATCCAGCATCTTTCTCTGATCCATCTTCAACATCAAAAAGGTTTGAGGTGATCGAAGAAGGAGATCATGTTACATCTGCCATCAGAAGCTGATTGTGCGAGCTAGGACTCCCGCAAAGAGCTGATCGATCCGAAGGGCTTCTTGTGGACCATCTGTAGAGGCCAGACACTTGTGTGGCTACTCGATATTAGTAAAAAATTTATACCATACTTACCAACAGTGGAGATCATCATTTCATGAAAAGATGATGAGTTCTGAACTCTACCGACATAATCTAAAGGTTAGATCAAATTCAGGGCATCGATGTGATTGATGCAGTTTTCTATTTTATTTCAGATTTTATATGTAAATTTTTTATGTCATAGATTCTTAATCTTAGTTTAGAACTGATCTAAAGTATATTTAGAAAATTAAAATATTTAATTTTTTATTATTTTATTGTATAATTTTAAAAATATATGCTTTGAACTATCCATTTTTCCTTCAAAGCACAGAGCTCTAGAGCACATTGATCAATCAAAGACCTAGCACATTTAACACATGAGAGCTTAGCAGTACATCTATAGCTTCAATTAGATGTTTTATGAAGATAAAGTAGTATGGACTGGAAGTCCCCCCAACCCATTGCCTTCACTATCATCATCGGTACCCCTCTATTGACCATGCTCCATAGACATTATCTAACTCTATCTCAATACAAAGTTTGATCAAACAGAGACTATGACTTCATAGTCAACAGCACTTGCCACCACCCTCTATTATTTAGTAAAGCATGCTTGGTGAGGAGGGATATTACCGAAATTTTAGTTACTAGCTAGGAGATGTCCAAACCACCAAAGCTGGAGAAATTGATGACAACAAATCTAGCTAACAATATGTAAACAATTTAGAGTTGGCCACCATACCCCTCCAGACCTCCTTTTTATAGGATGATGGGCCGACACACTTGAAGAAAAGAACTACTCCATCGGTTGAAGTTACCAGTGGCTTGATCTTCCAAGACTAGGACTTTCTGCTACAAAGAAAATTCTGATCCAATGGACTAAGAAGAGTGTTCAAGTTTCCCTGGGGACATCTTTTTTTTCTCCATTTGTTGGGTACATAAAATACTCATTTTCAGTTTACCTTGGCAACATTAGCCTCCATGAGCTGTGTAGCATCTAGCTCTTAAGAAACATCCTGAGTCAATAGATTAAATCAAAACCATGCTATAGCTAAACCCTATGCCTTAGAAACTGTTGGTGATTTAGGAGGAGACTTTTGTGCTAATCGCATTGGTTACTTTTAGCCAATAATAGACTAACTACCAAATAGAGGTGGAGTGGGAATCACCTCTTGTCTTGGCCCACAATTAGAGAAGCCGATGCTCGAGCAGCATGAATTCGTGCACCATAGATTGGCTTCTTTGGAACCTCTTCCTCAACTCATGTAAAATCACACTCCTCTATTACCATGCTTATCTTCCCACATACAATGAATGCATGTTGGATTTTGTTGACTACTTCTGAACACTTGCTCATCCTTTGCAACCAAATTTCATGCATAATATAATCAACAAAAGACCTAACAGGTCTTAACAAACCCCCACCTTTAAGCCTTAGCATTCTTAATGGGATGAAATTCCACAACCATTCAAATCCAATCTCAAGTACCATATATGTAGTAAGAAATAATATGACTGGCCCAAAAAGGGAGCACAATGCACTGGTGATGGATCCCATACTCCATTATGCATCTCAAGTTGTTGCCTATAGAGGGTTGTTGACTGACATTGATGTAATGACCAATCTTGTCAACCTTTACCTTGGCTATAGTCATGAATCCTTGAACCCCTTCATTGATGGTCCCTATCATGCTACTTTCTTCAAATTAAACTTTCATTCCCCAATTTAGATAGTTGCAATCCAAATTTGGCCAGTTCAAACTACTAAATAGGATTACCTAGCCAACCTTGTCCTTCTTTCTTTCTTATATTTTTTCTAAGTGTAATCACTCCACAATCTACCCTAATCATTAGTTTCAGGTCAATGTAGGGATGCAATCATTTTGACAAAAAGACTTTGAGTAGGGGTTTTACATTATAGCCCTCGAATCATGGTAAAACCCTAATCATTTATGTGTTTAGTTTTCGAACTAGGCTAACGTAGGGAAATCTAGGATTAAGGACAATTTGAACATTAAAACTTTAAAATTGAAAAATTAAAGAATAACTAAATATAATCAAAATTCATGATAGTTGATCCAGGGCAAGTTGGTCATACATAGATTTATGTTTTTTGGATATGTTAGGCATGCATTAAGATTGACAAACACTGTATCTAGAATTAGTTGGTTGTAGAGGTATGAATCCCCTTGCATAGTAATTTTTGTGGATGTACGATGTATGTATGTATGTATGTATGTATGTATAAACATTAATATTTATTTATTTTTTTTGGATTAATAATTTTGGTTGCGCATAAAATGTGGTAGTCATTCATCATGCACTCAACTATATGAGGATATATGGTCTTATATGAACATATCATCACTCATTGATGAGTTCAGTTTATGTGGAATGTGGTACCTCCGTGCATTGAATTTTACAAGAAATATCATACTAAATGGTATTTCATTTCAAAAGTAAGAAATTGAAGTTTTCTTGTAATGGGATGGTTGGTTATGGTTATTTGGGGCTAGGCATGTTGTGGTTGTCCCACCATAGGGTCGGAATATGACATTATGGTTGCACTATCATAGGTTGGAAATGTGGCATTATGGTTGCCACATCATGGAATGGAAATGGGGCATTCTTCGTTCCCCCATCATGGGTTAGATATGGTTGTGGTTCATCCAAGGCTGAAAAGCTAAATACCATCAATTCAAAAACATGCTAATTAGAAATAGATAATTTATTTGAAACCAATGTTGCTTGGAAGAGTTGTTTTACTTTTCAAAGTCATAGGTTGCTTGGAAAAGAAAGTTGCAGGATAATCATTCATTGATGGAGTAGTTAGTGTAACTCTTATAATAGATAAACAATTGAACTATGAAGTTGAATAAATTTGGATATTTGTTAATGATGGACTTTTATTTGGATTGATATAGCAATTATATAAATTTGTAAAACTTTCTAGTATCATCGAGGTTTTGATCATTTAGAAGGCCTTATATGTTCTCTGTGGGTTATAACCTTAAAGTCATATCGCCATGTCACATGGCCAACTTAGGTCATGGTTTTGGGTGTGACAATACGAGAACACTTAGGAGCCACTCACAAGACTTCTTCTGTATTCTCTTGATGACCCATCATAGTTCCTGTCTCTGTAGAAATATAGGCCAGAAAATTTGGCTATTCAAGCAACATAGTGACAAGTGTTCTATGCTTCTACAGTAGCACGGGTCCTAGTATATGTCGGATTAATATAAAGACCCTTATGCAGGCTCCATGCTAACAAGTAAAGAACTTGTAGAATCCCTCTTCCAAAAAAATAATATGTGTGATGACTATCTTTTAAGTACTACGATGCCATTGGTTGCTATTATTTATAGTAAAATACTTCATTATTGTCATAGCAACAACCAAATATGCACTATTATCTTGCCTCTATGCCAACAACATAGGAAACGAGTTCCCTCAGAACTCTTTGTTAGCTTTCTATTGACTTTTCTTTATCCATTTCTTTGGTCAATATTTGTTCACTTCATCTATTGTCCCTTGTTGGTAGTCCTTTGAGGTGTGTGCTGAGAAATGACTATCAATTAGTTGATTTCCCATTGCAGAAGCCAAAGAGCAAGCTTGGCCATTAAGTGTGTAATAGGGCAAGCGTACTCCAAACTACGCCATTCTAGAGGAACAAGGATGCAAAGACATGCACACCCAAGAGCAAAATACTATCTTTTCCATAGATGTAATGTGATTTCTCGAGTTGATCCATACAAATGTAGCAAATAATATGGCAAATAGAAAACTATTTGTGATAAGAAATAATAAAGTACAAATACTTTTGGGTCAGGCGCCTTTATGGGTTGGATGCCCATATAGTTTAGATTTGGCTCATATCTATGGATTGAAGGCTAGATGTGCACTTTTGAACTAATTTTAGAACAAGTTTCGATTAAATCAGATGTATTTTCTCCAAATTTTTTTTCCAACATAATCGGAGCTACATCCCATTTTTTAACCCAAGTCAAACTAAAGCCTAGGCCTCAACAACACAGTTGCAAACCTTAAAGAGCAATAATGTGTGTATGTGAATATATGTTTGTGTACATATGCGTGCGTGCGTGCACGCACGTGCGCACACATACATACATACATTAATACAAATACACATATACATATGTACGGATGTATGTATATGTATGTACATATGTATATATGTGTGAATGTGTGTATGTGTGTATGTATGAGGATACATGTAACATGTCACCATCATAAAGATAGATGGTGGGCAGTGGATGGAGATCTATCATCCCATTTGAGTGGAAATAATTCTACAACATGTCTCTTAATCAAAGTTTGCCATAATGAAAAATAAAAGTCAGGCACTAGGTGGCTTTCCCACCACAAGTAAAAAAGAAAATAAAAAGAATGAAAAAAGAGAAAGAGCTAGCTGATGCAATTTGTATGAGATCTCCCTGCTCGAGGTTTGTCACGATACTATACTTAAATTTTTGTTAGAAACAAAACCAGCTATAGAACCATGACATGAGACAGACACAAAGAAGTTCAACTTTATTATATAGTAGTAAGAGTTCATCATCTTTCAGGCACCATGCCTGAATACTATGTACTAATTATCAAATGCTAATAGAAACAAGAAGATCAATCTTGCTAAGAGTTTGAGGGCCCTTCCATACGGATGTAGTCATACATAATTTCCTGAAAAGCACTCTGGTTTCTTGGTTGAGTGAGAAATATCGTATTATCACCTTGAACAAGCCAAGCACTTTGTATATCGACATTGTACAACCAGTATAATCCATGGATTCCATGTCTCACAATTGAATTGTCCCGTCCAATCAACCTTGTTGTAAAGTGAGCAGGGTTTGCTTTCAAGTCATTGAAACGAACCTTAGCCAAAGATGGAGATTGAGTCAATTTATCACTTTATCAAGTGTTGAAAATTTGAAAAAGAAAGCTCTATAAGTATACTTGTAGTTCAGAAAGGGTAGCAGATGCAAGTGCAACTCGAAGCTTGTAATTTCCACTTTGATTAACGCTATCAAGATGAAACTTAATCTGCCACGTGGTTGGCTGATACGAGTTTTGCTTAGTCTTCCTGAAAGATAAGAAAAGTTGCAAATTAATTTCATTCAATGTCGGTGCAAAAATGCAAACTGCAAGAAACTTGTTACTTGCTAATAAGTCAAATTCACAACTACTTCGAACTTCTACAGAAATAGAGTTTGTCCAACCTGGTGCTAATGTTGTGATATTTGCACATGAATTTATAAATGCATGAAGGCAACATGTCAAACATCGAAAAAAAAATTGTCCAATATTGATGTCAAAAAAAAGTATATTTGTTCCTACTATGCTTGTCTACACCTCGTAAGTCAGAAAAGATTGATGATGAAAATATTAAGGGGGGAATCAAAATCAATGCAATTCTAAAGCTTTAAACTTGAAATAGCCAGGTATTTAGAAATCTCAATTATGTTTACAAGCATTTGAGCAATTACAGAAGCGTGGTGCCAACAAAATTTAGTCATTAAGATCAACACATGACAACTAAAGAAATTAGGCTATAGAAAAAGATATAGTAGGCTACTGAACTTGTGATTTTGTTTGAGAACGCCAAGTTGAATATCCTCTTAGAGAGGGGGGAGAGAGAGTGTGTGTGCGTGAGAGAGAGAGAGAGAGACCAAAGCTAGCCCATATTAAGGTTGAGGAGAGACAGTACCTGGTAACTTGAGCAAAGAACCAATCTTTCTTATAGTCACTTTTACCAATTGTATAAACAAGATCACCATCTGGATGCAATTCTGCATATCTGTCCCACAGGCCATATTGCCTAAATCTGTAAAAGCAATGTAGGAGATTCAGTGTAATGCAAGAATGAAGTATCAATTAAGAAAATGGCAGGTGTTCAACTCCAAAAAGAATTATAAGTCTTTTTTATGAAGCAATGTATGTGTGTGTGTGTATCAACTACAGTCTTTTTTATGAAGCAATATCAAGTACAGTGAAAGAAAAAGAACTGCCCATCCTATCTTTGAAAATGACACTACTCTATTTTTTAATAGTCATTATATATATGACCTATCAGTAGGAAGATTGACGTAAAGTCTATTAACATATCGAGGATCTGGATCTGGAATATAGAATTCAGCAGCAGAACGGTCAGGGACGCCTATTTCCCATAGGGTGACACCATCTCTTGGGGGTTCGTAAACAAGGTCACCCAAATCAATATTTTTTCCTGTTTATAGAATAGTAGAAGTCATGAGATTTCCACAACAGATAAAATTAATCAAATGATTACTAAAACAACAAAGCATATGGTTAGTTTATAATGACCTGAGGTGATTTTTATGGTTGCATCATATTTGTAATCCCCAATGAAGCCAGGAACCCATGCATAAAGATTATAATCTCCAGTTCGAACATTTCTAATTGTGAAAATTCCATTTGCATCTGCTTTGGTCCAAAATTGGTATCCCTGGCACCATGATAATACATAAGATTTATTTATGCTGAAACACAACCAGAAAGTAACAAACATTATGGAGCAAATTTTATAAAACAAAAGCAAAACTTAAACGCCCAACCTTGCATTCTCTTTGCCACGATCCTACTTCTCCTGGCAAAGCCAAACCAACATAAGCACCATTTGCTTGCATGTCTTCACCATCTATGTACCTGAGGATCATATCCCAACTTAATTATATATATGGAGATCATCCCTTACCAAGCAGTAAGCCCATTAACCCAAAAGAGTAATGCGAACCATGCTAAGAATATTCAGAAGAGACTTTATTATTTCTTTTGCATGTATTTATAAAGTAAGCCAATATATAGTTATCATACTGGCTTATCCTTATCCATAAACATGTTTTTCAGCACCCAGGAATAGTATTGGATTATGTAAATGTATGCGAAGAACAATAAGAATCAAGCCATGATGAACTATATTCCAATGCTCTTTAATAAAACTGAAATAAGAACCACTAATTAACTTCTAAGCAAACATATGAAATTGGAGAAGGCAACTTACCTATCTCGAACTAGTAATTTACCACTAACAGAACCTCTTTGCCAGCTCTTTTGGAAGTCCTCAGAAATTGGAAAGTTATAAGGCCAAGTCTCTACTTCCCTCAGCATCTGAATACAAAGAATAGAAGCATGGAAGTATAAGCGTGATCCAGTTGCATCTACTGTTAATTACACTAGTACCTTTCAATAGATGCATGCTGTGACTACTTGGCCACAGCCCTATTTGCAAGAAAATCTAGTAATTGACTTATCAAATTGGTTAGCATTGCCAGATTAATATAGTAGTACTACTGGATGATCTCGATTCAGGACCACTGAAGATAGATCTTGATTACTAGTATGCTAATAAGTTTATATGATTACCTGCATTTTTGCATCCTCCCAGAGCATTTTTGGATCTCTCCTATCTGAAGTAGAATTAAGATAGATAAACACAGGGCCAAAAACCTTTTTCCAGTATTCTCCATTCCTAAACTTAGGTACAAGGTCTTCTCCAGAGTAGTGAGCACTAAGAAATACCTAGACACGGCAATAAAAACAATACATAGATATTAGATATTCATAAAGATCTTTAAATCATGGGCATCAAATGCAGCAAAACTAAGAACAAAAAATTTTGAGTCATTGCATCAGATGAGTCTTTATTGAGCAATAACAATCTCCATAGAATTTAATATAAATATAATATTCTAGCCAGCACCGTGCAAAGAAATATATACGTCTTAGATGATAACCATTATGTGTTAAGTCATCTAGATGTGTTATGCATTAAGTCATCGACCACCGGATAAAAATCATTATTCTAGAATAAAGGAGAAGCAACACTTTGAGGCAAGAAAATAGCTTACAAGATAATACATTTTTAACCAAAAATAATGATGGGTGTGAGTGCATGCATAGAGAGGCAAAACCCGACAAGAGAATTTCCTGCACCAAATCTATGGGGAAACATATTCCAATAGCCAACCGTAGAACCCCTTCTATATGAAAGAGGATAGAAATGCATGGCTATACCCCGGTTTGCTATATTGCCACATAGATTAAAAGATTTAAAACAATGAAAATAAACCTATCATTTTATTATTATAAATGATGAAATGACTCTTGTGAAGAGGAAGTGGTATTTGAAGCATACCACAAACTCTAAAATTCTAGATCTTGAACTTTCTTAAAAATATCAACAATATCAATTACAATAATTTTAACTAAAAGGTGATGACATCTCTTATTATCAATGAGGGGCATCTTTTAGGAAAAAAAATTGCATAAACAAACTTAAAGATCTAATTCCAAAAACATGCTATATCCTTTTCGTTGATTATCAAAGATAGTATCCCAAAGATAGTAAAGGGGCAAAGGAAAACATTCAATAACCATAAGAAAATATTGAACTTCTGCCAATTGCATGATCAAATGAGAAATCAAGGAATTTCAAGCTAATAAAATGCATGTGAAAGCATAACATAAATGAGCCGAAAGTAGGATCATCAATTGTCAGCTTCGTTGTGATGTAATAGTTGTTTTTACATAGCCATATGCCAACACCACTAGAATTCTCTATGCGTTCATATTAATTTTTGCTTGTCTTTGCATTTGTTGTTCACAAACAAAATGATACTATAATCTATATCATAATTTAACTCATTAAGAACGAATGTCACAATCTAATGAACATTAAGAAGTTCTAAAATATGCCAATGGGACTTGGGTTCATTGATTCGAAACTCTCTCCTCAACCCACATGCTGGGAAGGGGTTTCAGGTTTGATCTCTTAGTGTGGCATTCCCACTTTATTTACAGAATAGTTATGGCAAAAAAAATAAAATAAATATAAATAGGCCTTTGAAGATACTAAGACTACATACCAGAACCTAATAATAAGAAATTCTTACAATTATAACATTTTATAGTACTAGCTTTTTAGTCTTCAAATAATAATAATAATAAGAATAATATACACACACACACACACACACATACATACATACATATATACATACATATATATATATATACACACATATACATATATATATACATATACACATACATACATACATACATATATATATCTATATATATATATATATATTTATTTATTTATTTATTTATTTATATACACACACACACACATACATATATACATATATACATATATATACATATATACATATATATATATATATATATATATATATATATATATATATATATATATATATATATATATGTATGTATACACACACACACACACACATATATATATATACACACACACACACACACACACACATATATACACATATATGTCTAAAGCTTTCTATTATAAAGCAAAAGCTAAAGCTAGAAAAAAAACTAAATTAGAAAAGTTATGGTACTTACAGCAAGAGTCGTAGGACCAACATGAGAGGTTAGATTCTGCTTCATAGGCCCTCCTGTTCGAAACTCATCACTAGGAGTGATTTGCCAAAAGCCAATTGGAGGATCAAAACTTATCCATCCATGGACCCTGATGTCTTGATTTTCATTGGAGTATTGATATTTGTCATCCACCTAGATGGACATCTTGTTAAATTAGATGCCATGTAAATGGAAATAATGAGCTTATATTAAAGGATTTTTGCAACGTGCTTAGCTTACCTCTCCTTTGAGCTCTGGATTAATTGGATTAGTGAGGATGACAGCCTCAGGATATGCTAACTGCTGACATCTTTCAGGCAAGCGATCATCAGGCATGGGCATGACTCTTTGCCTAGTGTCTGATATTGCCATGTAATGAAACCTATAATTCAATACAAAATAGATAAGTACACTCGTAGACAAATATGAAGTGAAATGAGCTGAGATCATATGAGCTAACCTATGATCTTTGTTAAGAGGTTTTAAATTGAAATCAATTGTGATTATAGGCAATCTAAGTTAACGCCAATTTTTTTTCTAAATTTCATATATAAGGAAGTGAGACTAAAAGAGGACGAGCCTTGGTGCAAAGATAAGGTTGCTCTACTATTTATCTAAAAAATATAGATTTAAAATATGAAAATAGCCTTTCCACGTGAGACTAGTGTGATGTGCATCTATCCTGCCCAAACCCTGCGATAGCAGGAGCCTCATGCACTAGGCTTGTAATTAAGCTACTAAGCTTAAAAATCATGATCTATTCACATGACCGCATATGCACTTACTAAATCAATCTTCATTCAAGTGAAACTACAAGGGAGGAGATTGGAAGTTCACTTACTTATCTTTCCTAAGCTTGAATGTAACCCTGATTTCATCAATATCGAAGTCAGGCCATCCTTGAAGGTGTTCGAAGGTTGCATATGTGTAGAAGCCCGAGCTACCACGAAGCACTACAAATCTACAAGTGTCTATAACTATCAGTATCTCACAAGCTTTTCAACTATAAGAGAAGGGATGGGAGAACCTTGATTCACCTTTTGTCTATCTTCAAGGGGACGAGCTTGCCTTTGAGGGATGGAGCCCATGTTCTTGTGAATGAAACTTCCACCTGCTCTTCACTTTGAAGTATTATTCTAAAATCCGTTCCTTTTATACTGGAAGACAATTTATATGATAAACTATTATGAAATTTTATATTCAATTCAAACATATAAAAAAAGAAAAAGCAAAAGAAGAGTTTTACTCACACATCAAATGCTCCGGAGGCTCTAGGTGCATTCCAGGCAAGATCCCAATACCTAAATACTCAACGGAGACAAAGTTAGGGACTTCTTTAAAATTTGTATCTTTACAAGAGCAAATAGCATGTATATCAATACCATATTCCTCCAAATTGTATCATAAAAGTGATACTCCATTCTAATCTTATCCCTGGTAAGGAACCAGGTCCATTTAACATAAAGAGTAGTGGGTTATGTAATCCCTAAAATCATGTTAACAAGAATCTCAAGTTTAGGAATACATCAAAACTAATTGGAGATTAAGAAATTATTGCAACTATGATCCCAACATGATGCTACCTACCCTCTATTATCTTCTTTATTAAGAACTTCCATCAGATTATCAAGACCGTTATATCGAACTCCCGTCACAATCCCATCTGGATTTGACAGAGTCAACTGGAGAATGCCATTATCTATGATCACCTGCACTAAAGCTCCATCAACACCACCTTTTATATATTCATAAACATCGAGACAACATATAACTCGACAACATGACAATAAAATCAGAGAGTCAGGACGTACATATTGATCTTGAACACTAACTCTCACACCGGTAGCCGACATATTGGCTTGTCAACACAAACAACAACCTGGGAAAGCTTTCCTGCAATTGCATGAAAACAAGCTTAAGCTTCCTTGCCTTTTTATAATGCTAGAGATATACTTTACGGCACATGATACTTTATGAAGCAGGCAGCATTATCTACTAAGGATATACTTTACGACGTACATAATACTTTAGATATACATCATGACACGATAGCATTATCTACACGTCTAAACGTAGCTTTTGGATAGGTCCCACTGTGTTGGAGATTCTGGATAGGTCCCACTGTGTTGGAGATTCGCATGGGCTCTTCATAGCATGATCCGGATCTTTCCTAGAAGTGTGTATGCCTTGGTTTGGAAACCAAGCATCGCCAATATCCGTCTTCTCCAGTTAATTTGGGCATCCGTGGTGAGAGATGAGGTTGCGACGATTTTAAGCCTACGTGTTTGGGTTAAAGTTTGTGTTTGAATTGGTTTCCAGCCCATTGATCGTATAAGAACGTAAGAATGCCATGATTATCTTAGAAAAAATATATTTAATATACTTGATTGAAATATGTCTCGAATGTCGTATCAAAGGCAGTATTCCTTGAAAAGTTTAGAATCTCAGAGAAATGGTAAATTTGGTCTTCACCCGACAAGTACTTGAAATAGAAATATTATTTATGTTTTGGAATGCGGAGCTAATTTCAGTGGTTCAGAGAATACTTTTGGGGCCACATATCCAATATTGTAACCAAAATTATGGTGCCAAATTAGTTTTATTGATTCGGATGCAGATATTTTGCTGCTGCTTGACAGGTGATTATTGATGCTATATGATTGTGAAATCTGAAAGTATTCTAACTTTTAAGGTGGACAGCCACCAACCACTTTTGACGGAGAAACCAAAAAATGGTGGGATTTCAAAAGAATTTTCTGCAAATTAGACTACAAATGGTTTCATCATATAAGATACTGAAGGCTTACCACATCAGCAATGGAATCTGTTTATGGTTCAATTGAGCCGGTTTAATTCATTAATGATGGGTGACGATTGAGTGGGACACATCAACAGCCATGTCACACAACTAACAGAAAAAAATGGAAGATTCAGTTTTGAATGCTATGTGAAAACACGGATGATATGGATTTGAAGTTTTTCTCATCCGGGAGTTTGAAGCAAGCAACTTGAAATTTGAAAAAGAAGAACTTTCGGGTCTATTTTGAGAATGCATCTTCATAAATTCTAACAGAATATGCATATCAAAAGAAATAACCAGTCTTGGTCATGAAGCATATATATATTTGCACTAGAATTTAGAGAGAGGGAAACATATCCTTTTAAATTAGAGATTTGACAAATAGACATAATAGCAAGAGAGAGACACACTTGTAGTTTGAAGACATGGGAGTTGGCTTTTAATCAAACATGTCTAAGAGAGATTTTTTCCTGCAAGTACACTAAATGTGATGTTTAAAGGAAATACAAAATTAAAAAAAAAAATGGTGGGTGTCCAATCTCGAGTCTTACTGCACATTAAATATTTGGACTGCTCTAAGACTCAAATTCAGTATTTTCACTTGGAAAGAAATCCCACTCTGATCACTTGAGTAGTTACCACTTAATATCGAATCCAGATTCTATGACCTATGAGCAGATAGATATCATCCCAAAGATAATTATCTGCATCACATCGGATATTTTGTAAGTGGGAAACTGTGCAAGGCTTGAAACACTGCACCGTTCAGAAAAAAAGCAATTCATGTTCTTTCCACTTCCATTCTACTCAATGAAATAAAATATCCAATTTACTAGAAAAGAAGCTACAATTGATATATGAATAAATATTCTATCCTTTTTTTTTTTTTTTGATCTTGGCTGACCAGCCAGCAGCTTGATTCCTGTCCGACAAATGTGAGTGATCAGGAGGGTATTTGAGATCTTGTTCCATGCTAGAATATCCTTGAGTAATGGTATTACGCTTCCCTTGCAAATTGATGGCTTATTAATCTAAGTAATTACAGTGAGGAATCACCTTGCAATAGTACCACCTGAGCATGACATAGCTGTGTAACCAGATACAAACACATCTAAGCAGCTTCTAGCAGCCCATATTGGAGACCGATCTCCATTTCTGCTAATATATGCAGCAGCTGTAGCATATTCACAAACAGCAGCCTCAAAATTAACCTTCATACCCTATAGGGGAGAGGTAACCATGAAATAAAATCAGGTACAGGAAAATTACTTTGCAGCATAAAGGTGTTATCCTAGTGCCTGTAATGGGGACTAAAGACCATATTCCCTTGATGGTGCAAATCAGCAAAGTATTAACTGGCCTTACCAATCTAATACAAGAAAACAGGCCATCAGTGATGGAATATTTGTGACAGAAAAATTCTATCACAAAGCATTATGGATTTATGATGGAATATTTGTGATGAAAAAATTCTATCATAAAAGTTGTCCAAAAATTTTGCGAGGAAATTTTCTCTCAACGAATAATTTGTGAAGAATTTTTCAAGGGATTGTTCGAATTTTCAAGCAATTTTTTTGTATTTTCGAGGAAATTATCCCTCGCTAAATAGTTTTCCAAGGGGATAATCCCTTGCAAAATAACTTTCTGAGGAAAAATAATCTCTCGCAAAATATATTTTCGAGAAAAATGTTCCATTGTAATATTTAAATCCGACCATTAAAAAGAACCTAAAATATCTTTTTGTTATACACCTAATCATATACAAATAATCTATATAACAACAAATTCATATTTATAAATATAGCATATTAATCCTAATAGAAAATCATAATCATCACAAACATCATCCTTTTCATATATCCAAGTCCATAAATAAAAGAAGTTCCTTAAGTATCATCATCCTCATCATATCTAAGTCTATAATAAATACAAAAGTATGACAAGCATCATCATCCCTGATATAACAAAAAAGAAAAATCATATGTGACAAAAAAGAAAAATCATATGTGACTAGCCTCCTCCTCCTCCTCCTTTTGATCATCATCATCATCATCATCATCACAATTATCATCATTTGTAGGGGTAGCAGTTGGAGGCAGCATTGGAACTATAGATGAATGTTGCACTAAGATAGATGGATTGACCTGCATCTTCTCCATCATAAGGCATATGAACTTCTCCATACGGGAAATATGAGCAGATAAGTCATTATTTTGGATGGCTAATTTATTGTTCTGGATTGCTAATTGATTGTTCTGAGCAGCTAACTCATCATTTCGAGCAAATACAATCTCAAACATACTATAAATCTTTTTTCGCTCTTGAATTTACTCAGAGACTCATGAGGATGTGCGGCCAGAAGATGAGGAGCCTGTCGGCAAGCTAGCCTATAATCCGAGTTCATAAATTTGTTCTTTAGTCACTCCAACTATCTCTTTCCATACATGCATCATGGATGGCAGAGGCTACTACTGTGATGATTCTACACTATCCTCTCCAGTCGAGCTCTGACTTGATTGCACCTCTTGCCACTTCTATGTAAAATTAGTCTACGAAAGACATTAGATATAATAAGTTAACCATACAAATGATATAAATATGTGAATTAAAGTAGAATTTTTTGAATACTTACATATGCTGTCTCTGCACTCTTCTTCACCCATTGATTGCCATCCTTTTTCTTTTGATGGGTGTGTCTAAAGAGCTCATCCAATGTGGGTATCCGATTAAAGTTCTGCAACTGAATTTCACAATACAAACAACATTAGCAATTTTAAAAACAAAATTATATTATTAACAGTATGAAGTGGATAAAGAATATATATGTATTAATAATATATAAAAAGATGTATCACAAAGAATAAACTAATACCATCTTATCGCATGGTTGTTAATGCTAATGGAACCACCAGTGTGAAGTGGAAAGCCCAATCCATCACAATCGGATGCGCGATTCTTCTTGTTCTTCTAACTTCTAGCCTTAAACTAATCACTATCCCACTATCCCAATATTTTCATAGCCCCTGCCATACACCCTCCCCAATCCAATTTGGCTTGTAGTCATAATTTTCTTGAGGCTCGTTAAAAATATCAGTAAAATGATTCAAACCACGACGCTCTCAATTTCTTTAGATATGCTGCTTATTCTCTAGATCCCATTGAAATTTTTTGTATAAAAAGAAAAAAAAATCGATATCAACAAAATATATAGATACCTTAAATCAAATAAAAATAAATAAAAGCACCTAATAAACTTAAAAATATTCTTGCCTTAAACTCATGAAACTACATATCTCGTGTTCTTGTTGCAATCTTCTTCCATGAAGAGTAAAGACTGTCGTACTTGCTCTTAAGGATTTCAACCAAAGCATGGGTCACCATATGGTCATCATTGAAACTGTATAGATTAATAACAGTCGAACAATCATGTATATTCATTTCAACTGGATAAAATAGTACAATGAACTAAATATTATATAGTTTTATCCATAACCATTTAGAATTAATGCTGCCCTCTCTGATGTCTATGTATGCAAGCCCTCCTGGCTAAAAGTTATAGTGGTAGAAGTGTGCATATGTTAGACAAGTGGTTACTGCCCAGGTGGGACCACAGTGTGGGAAGAGGACTGGTTGTAAGTAGGGCTAGGTGTGTGTAGCATGGTATTTGGGTATTGGAAATAAAGTAATGGATATGTAGAAAATAATGGTGGCATAGTGGAGGAAGAGGATGAGGTAGTGAAAATGGTAGGAATGAAAGATGGAATGAAACCAGAATATCATGGTTGAGTAGTAAAACCCCTGAGATCATAATAGGGAGATGTGGTGGAATAAGAGGGAAAAGAGGGGGCACGATGGAGGAGAGTGGTGTAATAGAAGAGGAAGAGGGTGTGACGGTGGTAGAAGGTGGCAAGTGAAGCATTTGGGGGGCCATGGTGGTCGAGGGTAGTGGTAAGTCTATGATGGTTGTGAGCATATGATCAAAAAGCAAGAGCTGACAATGATAATCAAACCACTGTACTCCATCTTCACAACATTGCATATGTCAAAAAATCATTAATTGTGCACATGAAGGCAGCCCTCTTGAGAAAAATTTGCTTCAATGAAATGTTATAAGTAACTACACCCTCATTCCCTGGAACTTTTAATTTATCTATCAGTGGTTACAAATACACATCTATTATGATCTTTGGATTACGTAGTCCAAGAATGAGCAAGGTTAAAAATATATATGGAGCGGTGATACACATATCAAGAGATAGATTGTAAGGTGTATCAATTACTGACCAACAAGAGTGCGGTGAAGCAGATAGAATCTATGGAGTAAAGCAGACATGCATAGTCAAAATATTTTCATGCTTCTCCATCTGATGGGTGGCACAAAATACTCCATTCTCATCTATTCTCATAATGCCATCTCATGTGTCCATCCGATCTGTTCGAGGCACAAAGCCTCTTAAGTCTAGAGATGAGTGGCAAATAATGCATCATCTTGTAAAGTACTTGTCTGTGATTCCCACTTCCTGTCCTACTTGATTTGTATTGAGGATGCCAACAAAACTTGCAATCAGTTAAAGACTCATCATCTTTGTTATATAATATACACTCATTGAAGCAATAATCTATATTTTTAGCAGATAGGCCAAGCTTTGAAACTAATTTCTTTTTCTTATAGAAGTCGGAAGGTATTAGATTACTGGTAGGGCTTATCTCTTTCATAAGCCCCATAAATTGATTAAAATAATGTTGAGATACATTGTTATCAAACTTGATGCTCATCATTCTAACCACAGCTAACAACTCTGAGTGATTAGTATAACCTGGCCATAGTGGTTATTGTGCTGTATGCAGCATCTTATAAAACCTTTCAGCCTCTTTATTTGGAGGCTCCTCTACATAATTTGGAGCATCCCTATTCTGATGAGCATCCACTTTGCTGTTATACACATCTTCGAAATTCAGCCTAACAGCATCAAAAACCATGGCTTCGTATCTACTAGTTTGCTCATTATTGCCCAATTGACTATGATTAGAAGCACTAAATTGAGCAGCACTTGAAACAATAAACTATGTTTGATCAACACCATAATTCATAGTTGATTCATATTCTTCATTTTCTATCCAATACCAATAGTCAGGTTTGAAACTTTTTTTATAAAGATGTACCTTAACTTCCTCTATAGTCAACTAATTTATATTTTTGCACTTGAAACAAGGATACCTAATTTTTTTCTCGCTCAAAAATATAGGTTGTCAGCATGCAAAGTGAACAAATCATTCCACCCTCATTAGAAACTCATCTATGTAACCCTTTCAGTTTGATAAAAATCTAATATACATCTAACTACGATAATAACGAATGTCTATATTTTACCAAAAATGCAACATACATGTTAATCAACAATAAAATTTCATCATTTTCTGATGCAATAAAAAAAAACAAGTAATTATCTTTGCACCCCATTACTTCATAACATGCAATCAACCAAATCCATAGCAACCAATGGGAAGGCACAATTTCTTCCTCAAAGTTTGTTCTTCTTCTTCATTCCATATATACATATAAAATAGGCAAAAGTCTGAAATCACCAAAATTATTTTTTGAACTCTCAAAATAAGACCCTTACCCTGTGTGGTGGCACCATGGCATTCCCCATAGATCTTGGAAAAATAGAATATGAAATGAAAAGAAAAAAACAAAGGAACACACCATAGACCTTGGAAGAATAGGATGAAATGAAAAGAAAAAGAAATGAAAAGAGAAAAAAAATTAATGGGAAAAACCAAAGAAACATAATGAAATGAAAAGAAAAAGAAATGAAAAGGGAAGAAAAAAAATCTCTGACTTTTTCGTGCTCAAGAGTCTTTGTTAGGTGGGAGGCTTGGTGCGGCCGAATAGGGATGCTTAGATGATGGCGATGGCTTCCGTGCAGTCTCAATCGGGTAGGAGGCTTGGAGCGGCCCAATAGGGATGCTTAGACAATGGCTAGGGTTTCGACGTAAAGCCATCGTCACCGCTAGGTGTGGGGGAGGAGGGGTTCCACCAAGAGAGAGCGAGAGAGATGTAGAGAGATGGGGGGATGGAGGGTTCTGCCAAGTGAGAGTGAGAGTGTGAACGAGAGAGAGAGAGGGGGGGATGGAAGGGGAGTGAGGGCCCACCGATCGTTGAGCAAGAGAGAGAGGGGGAACACTACAAAAAAATAGCTTATTAGTGACAGCTATTAGCGATGGCAATAAGCCATGGCTAATAAGTATATTTATCGACAACTTATTATGATGGAAACTGGACCCATCATAATAAGTGCAAAGAGTTATTAGCGACGGTGATTTTTGTTATCAGTGACGGTTGTCCATCGCTAATAAGTTAAATTCCTATTAGCAATGGCTTTAGCGATGCAATTTATCCATCGCTAATAATAAGTCCTAAACACCCCCGATCCCCAATGGGCTCATAGAAGCCCCCACTGCCTCCCCTTTCTCCCTCCCCAGCTCCCCTTTCTCTCCTTTCTCCAATGCCCTTCTCCCATACTGCACTATTGGAGCCCCTGACCTCCTCCCCTCAATCTCGCATTGCCGTCCCCATCTCGGATCTAGCATCCTCGTGTCGGATCAACAGTTCTTAAGCTCTTTTTCTTCTTTGACACTGTCGACCACCTCTCGAAGCCAACTTCTTGCCACCCTAGCATCCCCTCTTCTTCCCAACCTCCCCTCTTCCTTCCTTGTTGGATCGCCCTTTTCCTTGCCAAATCGATCATGCCCTGCCTCCCCCTTGTTCCCCCTCCCCCCTTCTTCTCTCACTGCACCACCAGAGCACCATGCTGCTGGACTCGCACCCCCGCCTTTCCCCTCAGAGCGCCCAGCCGTCGCACCTACACCACCATCAGACTGCGCAGTGCCCGATGAGTATTAGCAATGGTGGTGGTGATGACTCCATCACCATCGCCACACCCTGCTCCTATTTTTTTAAATTTTAAATATTTAAAATTAAATTTATCTGATTAAGTTAAATTAATAATATTTGAATATAAATATTATTAATTTAAATACTAATAAAATTTAAATTAATAATATTATTAATTTAAATAATAATATTAATAATATTATTAAAATTAATAATATTATTTAAATTAATATTATTCTCGAAAGATAGAACCACTCTGGGAAGCTCTCCGACGAGAGCAGCCCTGTTGTTTTCAACGACAGGAGTTCGAGGTTGGACCACCATCGGATTGGTACTAGCCTGCTCATCTACTCCAGTGATGATCTGAGAAGCTCAATGATTGGATTTTAGGTCCTAGGCCCAATCCGAAGCTCGAAAAAATTTTTTAGATCGGACTTAAGGAGGGACGTAGCTCGATCCAGCTCGACCCATTTCTAGTTCTATTTTCAATGCTACTCAATACTTTGGAATCTTTAGGATGTGATTTGCCTAGATGCCATGTTGGTGTGCTTGTGCGGTCTAGTCATCTTGCACGCCCTTAGCCCGCATGGAGGGATGCATATCCCGACCATCTCCATTTGCAATGATGCTACGTACTTTGGAACCCACTAATTTAAAAGTTTTAAAAATATTGCATTGCATATATCCATAGACCCATCTTTTGATTAATATATATATTGTACAGTATTTGAACATTTATATATTTTTATACAGGGGTAAGAATTATATACATTGGTTAATTGATTATTCAGTATGGATAGTTTAAGAAATATTATTAATTCTATAGGTCATTACAATAATCAAATGGTATGGTGAGGGTTCGAGAGAAATTTTGGACAGTATTTTTTTTTAGTTTTTCTCACACATCTTATCTATACAGGAGAGAACTAAGGGGAGATGCTGTCAAAATTTAATTTCTTTCAGCTCCTATTGCATATCATTTGATTACTATACTTGACCAATAGAATTAATGTAATTCTTGAATGGGATAGGATCTTCTATACCTATTAGTTGATGGTAGGATGTAATTATCACATAAGCCATTTGAAATGATAAAATAATCATTTAGCTATATTGCTTTATATTTGTATATGCAGAATCTTTAGGTAGTACACCATAAACTATAGTTGGATGTATTGGGAAATATATCTCAAAAGCGTCAACCTGTTGACGGTTGAGCAACCTTATATTGTAATTGATTTGTTAATAAATAAAATATATTTTTAATATTTTCATCACAAGTTTTCATCTTCTAATGAATTCTGTTGTTGTTATGAAGTCCTTAGGACTATTTAGGTTCGATAAAGAGAAGATTTATTGATTAGTCCTTAAAACTGTTCACGACCAAATGATGGGCTGTTAATAAGGACGACAGTTTCTATCGAGCATAGGTCGCTGTAGGCCATATGGGTTGGTTGTCCTCTTAACCAAAGAGTGTAGAGACACTGGTATGGCATATAGGTGAGATATAAGGGTACATTATCATGGAACATGACCAACTCCAGAGCATTCTGCTATCGAGAATGTCTCTAATGGGATATAGGTATAAGTGTCCCTTAGATCTAAGATCACCTCAGTAACTTGCAAGCAACTCACTGTGCTTTGGTACTGGACTAACTGAATTTTTAATTCAGTGATGGAAGGCTTCTGGGCATAGCTAAATACTTGCGAAGTCAGAGTGTGATCAAGATGGGATTGACCACTCCAAGAGTTGGAGAAGAATGAGTCGTTGTATTTCGATTTAGCAAAACCTAGGCCAGGATAATCCATCAGATGGATTTGATATTTTAAAATACAATGTGGACAACCTGATCAGAGTTGATAGTTAAACTCTGAGGTGTCCTATGAGCATTTTGGTCAAGGAGATGAATTATATAGAAACTACATCCGCATGTGTTCCAAGGATGTTGTTCTACACATTCGACCTATCCGATCATCGGGTACTATTGCTAGATGGTCACTTCGATTGGTACAAAAATTTATTTCTATGCTACCGACTTAGGTTCAGACCTATAAGATCATATACATTAGAGTTCATGATCCGATTGGATAGTTGATAAACGATTAAGAATCGTTCTAAGGTTAAACGATCAATACGATTGACATTTAACCTAGTGCAAGTGTTGCAGGAGGATCGATTAGCAATTCGATTGCTAATTGACTTAATTTGATTAAGCCAATAGACTGAGATTAAGTCTAATTGAATATGATTTAATTAGATTTAGTTTTGGCTTGATTGGATCAAGTCTAATTGGTTTATTGGATAAGCCAAGTGCAAGGAAAAAACTAGTCCCAGTCCAATTAGAATTTGGGTCCACCTAATTTATAATTTGATTAAAAAATTAAATCAAATTTAAATATAATTTAATCTAATTAAATTAATTTTTTAATTGGATTAAAATCTATTTTTAGATTGATTTAGTTTTGGTTTGATTTGGTTTGAGAAACCAAATTTGAACAAGTCATAGATTGAATCCTAGTAAGACTAGGATTCTACCTTGTGCCACCTTAGCCCCCCATGCCCACTCTTTCTTATTTTGTGTGACAAAACCTTCTCTCCGAGACTTTCATGCATACCCAAAGCTTTCCACTCTTTCTCTCTTACATGGAATGTGGTTGTGGACCAAGTCAAAGTAGGAATTAGTTTGGATTTCAAATTCTATGAGATAGAAATTTAGGAAACCAAAACTCTTTCCTTATGGCACTGATTTTACCTAGATTTTTTTTGGAATTTTTATGGATTTTATGGCATATATTATGCACTCTTTGCTGGTGGTCCATGGTAGAAAAAGAAGGAGGGGGCACCCAAGAGTTGGGCCCCACTTGTCTTGCCCTGTTTGGATTTTCCTTGACTAGGTATTTAACCTAGACAAGGATTCTTCATATCTCTTTATTTAAGATGAATTTATTTTTAAAATTTTTATGGATTATAGAACATTGAAATACCTTTGGATTGTGTGAAAATCAGAGAGAAAGGGTGTTGGGTCATGGAGATATAATAGATACAAAACTAAGTGTGTGGGTTAGAGTAAAAGAAGAAGAAGAGGGTCTTCTTCTAGGGTTGCTGAGTTCACCCCTTCCCTTCCTCCATCTGTGAGTTTTCTGAGAGTGTCTCACATCTAAAACTTCTTCTCCTACTTCTTATCTTTAGAAGAGTCCAAATCAAGAAGAAGGAGGCATCTGATCGACCATCGAAGAAGGATCAACACAATACTAGCATACTGTGCTGATTTTCTGGACCAGAACTTCTGATCATGATTCGTGGGCTCGTGTGGATGACTCCTAGAGGTCGGATGCATGTGCGGCTCACAATATCATCCTCAAGCCTAGATCAGCAAAGTTAGAATGTCTAACTTGCAAGGTAATAGATCTGATCTATTATATTTTACATACATTAGATGTAGTATAGAAACATGTTGATATGATCAACATGTAGTTCTTGCTCTTTATATTTTAATTTTTGATTTAATATCATATAATAATCATATAATAAAATCTTAGATCTAAGAATTCTCTAATTTTATAAAATAAATTTTGATTTATTTTAGTCTTCCGCTGCCTGATCTTGAAAAAGTTTCAAGATCTAACCCTGAAACCCTAAATCTGGTTCCTTCAATTGGTATCAAAGCCTAGGTTATTTATTACATGATTATTATACATGCTTAGATTATTTTTAGATTAGATATAATTTATAATTTGATTGTTAAATCTGAAACTAAAATTTTTAGATCAATCATGAACTGTAGGTTGTCCCACTGTAAGGTTTACCCCTTACAGTACAAGGGTGTCCTAGTTCGTGTAGATCTATCTTTAATCATAAATTTGTTAGATGTGATCTAGATTAAATTTATAATTATTAAATTTAAAAAAATATTTAAATCTAAAATCAAATCTCTTTGTTAATAATTCTCTGCAAAGAACCATTGACAGTTCTGCTAAAACCAGTCGGGCCGGCTCGGGCACCACAACTGAGCCGGCTTGGAGATTTATCGAGCTGACTCGATGCTGATTCGAACTGGCTCTCTCAGGTAGATAGAACTGATGCTCAGATGAAACATCATCGAGCCAGCTCGACTTCAATAAAGAGCCAGCTCGACCATCTCATATTTGTCTGAAAAATTTACACAGTTTAAAGTTGAACTTGTTTCAATTACATGAACCTGTTTAGATTAGATCTAAAGTAGTTTCATGCTTATTTTACTTACATTTTAATTATGAATTAAACATGCAACTTGATTGGTAGAACCATATTTTTAAAAATATTTTACAAATATAAAAATTATTTTTAAAAAGTCGAACCCCAACCCTCGCCCAAAACTTAATTGAGAATTAAGAAGTTGTTTGATTAGGTTCTAGGATTGTGAATTGAAGAACCTAAGACACAAACCATAACATATTGGGTTAATGGGTTAGTAGGAATTAGATCCATTAATTGGGTTAGACCTAAGGTTAGATTAAAGATGGACTTAATTAGAGAATTGACTAAATCTAATCAATTGTTGTCTTAGATTAGGTCAAGAATTCTTTAGATCAATTACAATAGTTGTAGTTGGTCAAGTCCATGTCTTTAAGGAGAACCAAATGGACTTGATTCTTGGCTAAGTGGTCTAGCACGAACTGTTAGGTTGATATAATCGAAACTAATTAAATTGGTTGGTGTCTAAGGTAAACCAAATCAGTGGTTTTTAATTGGCAGCCCGCTTATCTGACCATTTCTGATGGTGTCTAAGGCAAGCTTTGGCACACCCTCCCACCGATCGAACTTACCTGGCCTCTTGGTGAAATTATATTTTGATTGGATCACTTGACTATTCGAGCTGACCCATGTCAGCTAGGTAAATTAGTGTGACTGATTTAGGTGCTCCTAGACCAGCCCTTTTAATGGTCTCCCTTAAGCTGACTTGGTGAAGCCAGTAGGAGGATCATGATAAGCTGGTTCATCTGACCTCCTCCTCTAAATAAATTAAATTTTATAAAATTATTAGGTCTTTAAAATGAAATAGTTATGATGATAACTAGATCATAGCCTCTCATTAAGTGGATGATAATGGGTCTATCAGTTGGATAATCATTGGAGGCCCAAAGGTCTAGTGCTTATCAACTGATGAAATTGTCATTCATAATATGATTTCTTGACTACATCTTTCTAAATGATGGTTAGGTTAGCCAACCAAAGTTAGGCCTAATCATTCATTGGCTAGATGGCCAAGTATAGTCATGTTAATGGTTGGACCTAACCTGACTTTTTCAGTGGAGGCCAAAGCCTACTGATTAGAGATTGGGGAAAAATTAAAATTACTAAAAATTATTTAGAGAAACAATTGATTATGAACCTACCCTTAGATGTACATGGTTGGCTAACCAAAGTTAGGCTTGTGTGCAGTCTAAGTAGATTCTAGTACCCACTAAAGAATCAGGGTAATTCCTCAAATTAGAGGTAGAGGCTACCAATTCGAATAAAATAGTAAGAGAAACCTTTTGATTAAAGTCTAAATCTTTAGGTTTAATGAATCAATTACTAATTAGGTTATGATTTTTCTTTGTGTAGATATGGCCACTTCCATATCGCTCCGATCATTGTTGGATCATGATAAGTTGGTGGGATCCAACTTCGATAGCCGGTATCGAAAGTTGAAGATAGTCCTGGAGCATGAAAGGATCCTATATGTGATAACGGATCCTGTACCTGAGGAGCCAGCTGCCAATGCACGTGGAACAATCAGAGACACTTACCAGAAATGGCTCAGTGACCGAATCCTGGTGCGTTGCATCATGCTGGCTGCCATGAGCAATGAGTTCAATCACAAATTTGAGATGGCTCAGCCAAAGGACATGCTTCAAGTGTTGGAGGATGCCTTTGCACATCCGATGATGTGGAGAGGCACAAGACTAGTTGTGCCATCTTCAATACCAAAATGCGAGATGGTGCCTCTGTCACTGATCATGTATTGTACATGATCGAGCTGGTGGAGCATTTGAGCAAGCTCGGCTTTTCCTTGCATGAGCAGTTTGGGAAAGATACAATACTGAACTCACTGCCCAAGTCTCATCTCCCATTCCTCACTCATTATAGAATGACAAAGCCTGAAGTAAACTACCACGGATTACTGGGTTGCTTTAGAACTTGAGAAGGATCACCAACTCCACAAGGAGTCGGTGAACTTAGTGAGAGGTTCGTCTTCTAGTTCTCGACCCTTTGAGAAAGGGAAGAAGAACAAGAAGAAGAAAGTGAAGAAGGTGCAAGTTCAAGCTGGGACATCAGTATAGGGCCAGATCAGAAAGATCAAGCTCGATAAGAGTTAAGCTGAATGCTTCTTTTGCAAGAAGCGGGGGCACTGGAAGAGGAACTATCCTCAGTACATTGCCTCTCTGGACCTGAACAGGCAGAGAAAGAAGCAAGCTGTTTGCTGGACAAGGTATTATATGATAACTTCTTACAATTTTTCTATTTGTGATATAACTGACTAGGTATTGGATACCGGTAGCCTTTACCATATTGCAATTCGTTGCAGGGGTTGCAGGTCAGTAAAAGATTCGAGCAAGGTGAGAGGTTCCTGAACGTTGGAGATGGAAGACCAGTTTCAGTTCTAGCATTAAGAATCTTGAAACTTGTATTTGAGTCCCATACCGTTGTTCTTAATGATTGTTATTTCTGTCTCAGTTTCTTTTTAAATGTATTTCTGTAGGCCTTCTGGTCAAAATGATTATAAAATTTCAATAAAAAAACAAGTTTGTAATATCATTATGAATGTGTTACTATTTTTTGTGGACATTTGAATAATGGTGTGTATATGTTATCACAACCTGTTAATGTAGTCTATTATACAGGCAAGCACCCTAGATAGATAGTGTATCAGATGTCTACTTATGGCACTGTAGACTAGGTCATATAAATAAGAACAGGATAAATAGATTGACTCAAGGAAAATCCTCGAAGTCAGTGATTATGAATCACTTCCAATCTGTGAGTCCTATCTTCTTAGTAAAATGACCAAGTCACCTTTTACTGAAAAAGGTGAGAGAGCTACTGAGCTTTTGGGCCTAGTACATACTGATGTATGCAGGCCATAAGCACAAGTGCTAGAGATGGATATTTCTACTTCATCACTTTCACGGATGATCTATCCAGATATGGATATGTCTATCTGATGAAACATAAGTTAGATTTCATTGAAATATTCAAACGATTCCGAAGTGAAGTAGAAAAATAAACTGGGAAAGAGTATTAAAACTCTTCGATTTGATGAGGAGAAAATACCTTTCTGGTGAGTTTCTCACATATCTAGGAGAGAATGGGATTCTCTCCAATGGACTCCTCTAGAACACCACAGCATAATGGTGTGTCTGAAAGGAGAAATCAGACTCTGTTAGACATGGTCTGATCCATGATGAGTTTTGCCAGCTTGCCGATATCCTTCTAGGGATATGCACTCGAATCGGCCTGTTATCTGTTAAATAGGATTCAAGTAAGTCTGTAATTAAGACTCCATATGAGATATGGATAGGACGTAAGCCAGCACTTTCACACCTTAGGGTCTGGGGGTGCCCGGTCTATGTCAAACAGTTAGTTATAGATAAACTTGGACCTAGGTCTGACAAATACGCATTCATAGGGTACCCAAAGAGACCAAAGGATATTTTTTCTACCATGCTGATGAACAAAAGGTGTTGTCATCCTTAACGCAATCTTTTTAGAAAAGAGTTCCTTGGTGAAGGAACCGTTGCCTCTAAGGTTGAACTTGATGAAGTTCAACAGGTAGAAGGACCGACACCAATAGCTGAACCTGAGTCGGATTTGATTAGATTAGATCCAGAGATCAATGTACCTACACCATTAAGGCAATCCGGTAGAGTACCATGTCAGCTGGACAAATACTATGATTTCTTGATCCGGGACGGTGATCCCATCGAACTCGATGAGAATGATGAGGATCTGATCACCTATATAGATGCAATGCAGAGATCTGATTCTGAGAAATGGCTTGAAGCCATGAATCCGAAATGGAGTCCATGAAGGTCAATGATGTATGGACATTGGTTGACCCACCTGAAGGTTAAACCCATTAGGTGTAAATGGGTCTTCAAAAGGAAGAGGGGCACAGACGAAAAGGTGGAGACCTATAAAGCCCATCTGGTTGTCAAGAGTATCGTCAACATTATGGTATTGACTATAACGAGATGTTCTCTCCTGTGGCAATGCTCAAATCATTCGGATAATGCTTGCAATAGCTGCCCATCTGGATTATGAGATCTGGCAGATGGATGTAAGACAGCTTTCCTGAATGGAGAGCTGACCAAAGAGGTGTATATGATACAACCTGAGGGGTTTACATCCACAGATGAGTCCAAGGTGTGCAAGCTTCAGAGATCCATTTATGGATTGAAGCAACTTCTCAAGTTGGAACATGCATTTTGATAAGGTGATCAAAACGTATGGCTTCATTAAGAATGGAGAAGAGCCCTGCATCTATAAATGGCAAATGTCCAGTTATGGTATTTTTTATCTTGTACGTAGATGATATTCTCTTAATCAGGAATGACATCCCCACACTACAGGGAATAAAATTTGGTTGTCATCGTAGTTCTCCATGAAAGACTTGGGTGAAGCATCCTACATCTAGGGATGAAGATCTATAGGGATAGATCTAAAAGATGCTTGGGTTATCTCAGTCACGTATATAGATACTATGCTGAAGAGGTTCAGCATGGAGAATTTCAAGAAGGCTATCTACCGATAGACCATGAAATTTCTCTCTCTAAGAAGGATTGTCCGACAACTCCTGAAGAGAGAGAGCATATGAGTAGAGTCCCATATGCTTCGATGTGGGATCTATCATGTACACCATGACATGTACAAGCCAGATGTGGCATACTCACTAGGAGTAGTGAGTAGATACCAATCTGATCCTGGAGAAATCCACTGAAAAGTGGTTAAAGCCATCCTTAAGTATTTAAGAAATACTAAGGACCAATGGTTAGTTTATGGTGAGTCAGATCTGAAACTTATGGGGTTCACAGACTCAGCTTTCAATCTGACCATGATGACAGCAGAAGCATGTCAGGTTATATCTTTACTTGAATGGTGGAGCCATCTGCTAGAAGAGTTTCAAGCAGCATACTGTGGCAGATTCTGTTTGTGAGGTAGAGTACATCGCAGCATCGGATGCCACGAAGGAAGCTGTGTGGCTGAGAAAATTCATCACCAAGCTCGGAGTAGCACCCTCCCTCGATGGTCCGGTCCTGCTCTACTGCGACAGCACTGGTGTCATAGCTCAGGCGAAGGAACCCAAAGCACACCAGTGGATGAAGCACATTTTACACCGCTTCCACCTAGTCTTGGAGATCGTGGATGAGGTGACGTCGACCTTCAGAAGATCGATGAAAAGAGAACCTGGCCGACCCCTTCACTAAAGCCCGACGATAAAGGAGTTCGACAACCACAAGTCGAAGATGGGTATTAGATACTATGCCGAGTGGCTTTAGGACAAGTGGGAGTTGTTGGAAAATATGTCCCAAAAGTCAATCATCAACCTATTGACGGTTGAGCAACCATGTATTGTAATTGATTTGTTAATAAATAAAATATATTTTTGTATTTTCATCATAAGTTTTCATCTAATAATAAACTCCGTTGTTGTGATGAAGTCCTTAGGACTATTTAGGTTCGATAAAGAGAGGATTTATCGATTAGTTTAAAACTGTTCACGATCAAATGAGGCTGTTAATAAGGATGACAGCTTCTATCAAGCATAGGTCGCATAGGCCATATGGGTTAGTTATCCTCTTAACCAAGGAGTATGGAGATACTGGTATGGCATACAGATGAGATGTAAGGGTACATCATCATTGAACGTGACCAACTCCAGAGCATTCTGCTGTCGAGAATGTCTCTGATAGGATATAGGTATAATATCCCTTAGACCTGAGATGCCTCAGTGACTTACAAGCAACTCACTGTGCTTTGGTACTGGACTAACTGAATTTTAATTCAATGATGAAAGGCTTCTGGGCACAGTCAAGTACTTGCGAAGTTAGAGTGTGATCAAGATGGGATTGACCACTCCGAGAGTTGGAGAAGAATGAGTCGCTGTATTTCAATTTAGCAAAATCTTGGCCAGATAATCCATCAGATGGATTTGATATTTTGAAATACATATGGACAACCTGATCAGAGTTGATAGTTGAACTCTGAGGTCCTATGAGCATTTTGGTCAAGGGGATGAATTATATGGAAACTATATCCGCATGGGTTCTAAGGATGTTGTTCTACACATTCGACCTATCGACCGTCGGGTACCATTGCTAGATGGTCACTTTGATTGGTAAAAAATTTATTTCTATGTTGTTAGCTTAGATTTGAACCTATGAGGTCACACATATTAGAGTTCACAATCTGATCGGATGGTTGATCAACGATTAAGAATCGTTCTAGGGTTAAACGATCAATATGATTGACATTTAACCTAGTGCAAGTGTTACAGAGGATCGATTAGCAATTCAATTCTAATTGGCTTAATTTGATTAAGTCAATGGGCTAAGATTAAGTCTAATTGAATATGATTTAATTAGATTTGGTTTGGGCTTGATTGGATCAAGTCCAATTAGTTTATTGGATAAGCCAAGTGCAAGGAAAAAACTAGTCCTAGTCAATTAGAACTTGGGACAATCTAATTTTTAATTCGATTAAAAAATTAAATTATATTTAAATCTAATTTAATTTGATTAAATTAGTTCTTAATTGGGTTAAGACCTATTTTAATTGGATTGATTTGGTTTGAGAAATTAAATTTGAACAAACATAGATTGAATCCTAGTAAGACTAGGATTTCACCTTGCGCCACCTAAGCCCCCCACGTCCACTCTCTCTTATTTTGTGCAACAAAACCTTCTCTCCCAGGCCTTCATGCATGCCCAAAGCTTTTCACTCTTTCTACACAATCTTAAGTCAACAATCTTCTACACAATACATACCACCTTTCAATTATTAGGAGATTTGTTCTATCTGTGCTAGCCCAACCCATCATGTGAGTGAATGTCCCATAGCTACACAGTTTTCACCTTTTATCCAAGAATAAGTTCAAGCTGTCTAAGGTTACTCCAAGCCTGTCAATGACCCATTCTCAAACACATATAATTCAGGTTGGAGGAACCATCCCAATTTTTCTTGAAGACCCCAACAGACTCAGGCTCAAACCCAAATTCCTCTGGTGCAAAACTTTCAAAATAGATCCCAATATCAAAATTATGCCTATAATAGAGGTTAGCCTAGTCAGCCTATCCACCTACCATATCACAATCAGCCATCATACCCACCTCCTCAATAGATCAATCTAGTCGATGATAGATTTAATCAACTCCAACAATTGATTATAATCCAACAGTAATCTATCGTTAGGCTAGAAGCATAAATAGGACAGTTAGCTAAGTCTACTATGAGGAGAGAACCAGGTCAATTGCCTAACCAACGATACTAAATCTCAAAAACAACCCATCCATCCACCAACCATCTGGACCTAATCATCAATTCAATATCTCCCCTAAGAATCTTCAATTTGAGAATATCAATGCAATTACTGACCTTAGAAGTAGTAAGATTCTTAAAGACCCATATCAAGATCAGGTGAGAGAGGCTAGTACTGATGCAAGCCAAAATGAAAACTTGAAAGAAGAGGTTAGTACTGAGACTAACCCAATAGAAGAACCTAAGCCCGAAATTGATACTGATGCTAGTTCCAATTTGAGTGAGAAAGATAAAGGGAAGAAAAGAGCAGATGATTTACCTGAGTCATATAAACTTAAAGTCTCATTCCCTTCAGCCCTAGAAGCCAGTTCTTCTCGCAAAAAGTAAGGAGCATGCAATGAGAAACTAATAGAATTGTTTAAGTTCACATTAATTTACCCCTCCTCGATGTGATTCATCACGTTCCAGCTTATGCAAAATTTCTTAAGGAACTCTACACACAAAAGCATGAACGGAGAGCAATAGAGAGAATTATGCTATCGGAGGATATCAATGCAGTCCTGTTGAACCCATTGCCTCAGAAAATGAAAGATCCTGGTGCTCCTTTGATTTCATGTGTTATAAGAGGCATCACCTTTGGCCAAGTCCTGTTAGATTTAGGAACTAGTGTCAACCTACTTCCAACCTCAGTTAACAAAAAATTTGGGATAGGAGAACTGAAACCCATATCGATTATTTTGCAACTAGCTGATAGATCTGTAAAGATGCCATGTAGTCTGATCGAGGATGTCATAGTCAAAGTAAACACATGCTATTTTTTAGTAGACTTTCTCATACTTGATATGGAACTATCTCAAGAGCTGAATCAAAGTCCTATAATTTTAGGACGTCCATTCCTAGCCATTGCTAATGCCAATATCAATTGTAAAACAGGAGCCATGGATATTTTTTTTAAGGATCAAAGGGTGAGAATTAACATTTTTAATGCCTCAAAGTACTCTCAAAAGGAGGAAAGCTATTCGATAATTGATCAGAGAGATGAGATAGTTGAAATCGATTCCTCCTTAGATTTGATGGAAGATGATTTTCTGGATGAGCCCATTAAAGAAACCCAAAATCAAGAGGTGAATGTCTTGCTTGATTCACCTCATCCAGCACATTCATTACCTTAGTCAATAAGAATTAAGTCCTTACCTAAGCTAGAAATTGAACCTCTACGTCCTTCAATTCAGGCCCCACCATAACTTGAACTAAAACCTTTGCCTGAATCACTTAAGTACATGTTTCTAGGATCTGAAAAAATCTTATCAGTAATCATTGCTTCTGACCTAACCCTTGAGCAAAAAAATCAATTGTTGAATATGTTAAAAATATATAGAAAGGTCATAGGATGGACCGTTGCTGATTTGAAAGGCATTAGTCCATCAATATGCATGCACCATATTTATACAAAGGACAGTGCCAAATCCATCTGAGAAATGCAAAGATGGCTCAACTCGAATGTGCAGGATGTAGTCAAGAAGGAGGTAATTAAATAGTTAGATGCTGGTATTATTTATTCTATTTTTAACAGCCACTGGGTGAGTCCCACTCAAGTTGTTCTAAAGAAATCTGAACTCACGATTGACTGCATCGACTATGGGGATCTAGGGCCAACACAACTTTCCACTGGGTGGCATGCCTGTATAGATTATAGAAAACTTAATGCAACCACCCGTAAAGATCATTTCTCCTTATCGTTTATTGACCAAATCCTAGAGGGACTACCTGGCCAACAATATTTTAGCTTTTTAGATGGATACTCAGGATACAATCCGATAGTAATCTATCTAGGAGATCAGGAAAAGGCAACCTTCACATGCCCCTATGGAACTTTTGCTTTTCATAGAATGCCTTTGAGACTATGTAATGCACCCACGACCTTTCAAAGGTGCATGATGTCAATATTTTTGGATATGGTAGGAGATTTTCTAGAGACATTCATGGATGATTTTTCAGTCTTTGGAGAATCCTTTGAGAGTTGCCTCAATAATTTGAAGAAAATATTAAAATGATGCATTGAGGCTGATCTAGTTTTAAGTTGAGAAAAGAGCCATTTCATAATTCAAGAGGAGATCATCTTAAGGCATATTGTGTCAAAGAAAGGGATTGAGATTGATAGAACAAAAGTTGAATTGATTTCTAAACTTCCTCCACCCACTTCTGTCAAACAAATTCGATCTTTCTTTGGCCATGTAGGATTCTACTGTCACTTCATTAAAGACTTTTCTAGAACATCCCATCCTTTGTGTAATCTGCTCGCTAAAGATGCTCCTTTTAACTTTGATGAAGAATGTCTTAAGGCTTATGAATTTTTGAGAGAAGCTGTGACCAAAGCTCCAATCATCCAATCTCCAGACTGGTCACTATCTTTTG